>NC_135858.1:23072700-23391033 GCF_031162955.1 Sander vitreus
ATGTCGGCATTGGATCCAGTTTTAAGGTCGGACTTAACCGCGTTGGGAATTAGCTGCAACCGTCAACATGCCGTCCAAGCCTGCCCCGATCAAGAAGGCGGCTAAGAAAGAACCAGCCAAGAAGGAGGAGGAGATTGCTCCTGAGGCTGCTCCAGCCGAGGCCGCCCCGGCCGAAGCCGCCCCAGCCCCCGCTGAGGGGGAAGCTGCACCTACTGAGGCTGCTGCCCCTGCCGAGGGAGAGGCCCCTGCTGCCCCGCCAGCTGAGGAGCCCACCCCTCCACCCGCAGATGGTAATGCACCGAGCGCAGCGGCTCGTGAGCCACGAGTTACCCATTGTACAGCATACAGTTCATCTTCATTTTATTTCTCAGTGGATGAACCTTGGATTAATTGGTTAACCTTTTAATTAAAGCCGAAGTAGTCTGTTCACCTCATGGTAAGCCCGCGGTAACCTTTCCGCACGCGCGCACAGCGTGAAGGTGCCGTGCGCAAGGAGTTGTAGCCCTCGACGTAAAACGGAAAAAGCATGGTAACTGCTCAAACCGCCTGCTTGGATTCCTTCTCCAACACTGTGTGATGTTAACTTGTACAGTTGTTGCTAATATGCGTTTTTATAATCTACTTCAGTGAAAGCTCCACCAACAAGCACACATTAACACACCTTAATATCTAGGTTATCAAGTTATAAAAACTGGTGAAGGTAGTGGCGCTGGTTTGCTGTCCATAGGCTATAACGTATATTAACATCTGTTTATTTAAAAAAAAACATCTAACATCTAATATCTACATCAGCTGCTCCCACTGATGAGGCTGCTGCTCCCGTTGCTGCAGACCAGCCAGCCGCTGATGATACCTGAGAGGACTATCTCTGTGACCACCTAACTCACCCATTTCTGCTTTCCCCTTTTTTATTTTTTAATAATTTTAATTATTTCCAAATGTTATGCATCTACTGATTTCCTCTAACCTCTAATATCAGCTGCTGCGCCTGCTACAGAGGAAACACCGGCTGCTGCTGAGGCCCCTGCTGATGGTAAAACAGACTGATCAGTGTATTAACACAAATCTTATATACAAATTATTAAAACTTGAACCCCTTACACTAAAAGATAACTGCACTAATATCTAATGCCGATATCTTTTAACCACTAATATCAGCTCTCGCTACAGAGGAAACACCCGCTGCTGCTGAGGCCCCTGCTGATGGTAAAACAGACTATCAGTGTATTAACAAAGATCTTCTATACGAATTATTAAAACTTGATCCTCCTACACTAAAAGATAACTGCACTAATATCTAATGCTGATATCTTCTAACCTCTAATATCAGCTCCCGCTCCTGCTACAGAAGAAACACCCGCTGCTGCTGAGGCCCCTGCTGATGGTAAAGAACGGAGTGGAATGATGGACATTTTTATATAAGTTTAATTACATCTTGGAACAGTCCTTCTCCTACAGTACAGCCACACTAATATCTTCTAACCTCTAATATCAGCTGTCGCTCCCACAGAAGAAACACCCGCTGCTGCTGAGGCCCCTGCCGATGGTACAGAAATCACATGAGCCACCACACACATCTAACTTTATTACAGTTTGAATCTTCAACCTCGTACGTTAAAGCTAACGAAACTAACTACTTTAGGACACTTTGATCACAGTCTGCAGTCTCAACACACACATCATCTGTTTCGAACATGTCCCACCTGCTTAATGCACTAATTATTCACATCTAACATTTAATAATAGCTGCTGCCGCTCCAGCCGCAGAGGAAGGTGCTCCCGCTGCTGATGCCGAAGCACCTGCTGATGGTAAAACACAACATGTTCCTGTTCACTTCTCTCTCTGCAGTATCTGAGATGATTTTAATCATTTTTAGACAAACTGGATTAAAAGCACTTAAGTATATAGCATTGTAATGCGGAGAGCCGTAAGGTACACACAGTAACTGGATTTTATTTGATGCTGTAGCATCGCTCTGCTGATTACATGCTGCTAATAATATTGCAAATGCCTATTTAACAACAGCTGAAGCTCCTGCACCAGAAGAGCCTAAAGCGCCCACACCTCCACCACCCCCACCCAAAGGTAAAGGTCTATTCAGAAAGGATCTCAGAGTGATTTGATTTGACTTTCATCTCTCTTTTTTTTTTTTACAGTGGTTATATAAAGAACTTCCTCATCTCTTATGAACCTCAATTTTGAATTGACTTCTGATTGGAATGACTTTGTGCATTGCTGCCTTTTGCAAATGTCAGTTGAATAATCTAATAATAATTGACTCATTTTTTTTTTTGTTGGCATCTGTAGAGCCCACAAGTGCCCCAGTGGATCTGTTTGTTGAGGATAAGAATGACACTTCAGTCACCATCATTTGGAGCCAGCCAGAGGTCGTCGGCGATTCCGGTCTGGATGGATACCTCATTGAAGTCTGCAAGGATGGAAGTAAGTCCTGCATTTGCTTTCCACCAGGTGCACTGAATGCCGGCATGTGCACGAAAGGGGTTTTGGATTATTAATACACTGTGACAAAAATGTCAGCTGACCTATAAATTTAGTTTTTTACAGAAAGTATCATCCTATCTCTAATCTGTATATCTATCTATAATGCTATCTTTACTGTTTAAACGCTTTTTAAATACACCCAGGAATGTGTTAAATTGCTGTTTTAATGTGGGTCAGCCATATCTGTTACAGCTGTCCCCGAAGTGTCACTCCCAGAGTTATATCGTGAGCTACCTAACTTCTCCCTACAAGGAAAGAGGCATTTCAGGAGTTGCTGTGGTCTTGCTGGAGGTTCTGCTTTTAGACTAACAGCCCTAAGCTCATATCAGCAGCAGTTCAATGCATGCTCGATTTAGAAGACAGGGCAAGGAAGCAACAGCAATTTCATGTCTAATACTACAAAGATAATTTGTGTCAAACATAATCACTCTAGTTCCGGTACAGAGCTGCACAACAAGCTGTGCTAACTTAACTTAATGCTGTATGAATTAGATGTTTTCCTCTCTGTCTGCCTGCACTTTTCACAGTCAGCACGCTCTATGATCAGTCTTCATCCTATAATATTAAGATGAACAAGAGCTCGGCCTTCATTTTGTCTAATCTCCCCATTCAGCTGAGGACTGGAAAGCAGTCAATGAGGATCTGCAGAAGTCCTGCCGCTACGTTATCAAGAACCAGACCACCGGTGACCGTCTGAAGATCCGTGTGGTGGCTGTGAATGCTGGCGGCCGCAGCCCACCTGTCGCCCTCCCCGAGGCTGTCCTGGTGAAGGAGGTCGCTAGTAAGAAGTGTGCAAGATCCATTTCAGCACAGAACATAACTCAACATATAGTAATAAGCACAAGAAATAACTACTTCCTTTGTTATTTTGCCACTTTATCACAAACCAATGTCACTTAAGATAAACTTTATTGATCCCACACATAGAAATTGAAGTGTCACAGCAGCTAAATGAATTACAAGAACAGATGCATCATATACGTAAGCGTTAAAAAAAACTAATAGAATGCTATATACAATAGGAGCAGTAAACAGTGGAAAAAATGCTTCCCAAATGGGTCAGTTAATATACAAAACAATTACGAGCAGGGCCATTAAATGCAGAATAGTAAGAAAACTATTATAATAATATATGCACAATTACATCATCTACTAAATATTAAAAACTACATACACCATACATACAAACATAGTACCTACAAAGTGTATTGAAACACAATAACCATGAATGAGTGACATGTTGTGTGTAAAATGTCATAATTAGGACATTTTCTTTATTAATTCTTTTAAATATGGTTCTCAAAATGTTGGCCTCAGGTATGACATGCATCTGGATCTTAACTTCACCATGACAAACATTAAAATCAAATCGCAAACAATCGGTTTATTTTTTTAAGACAAATAAATCTTTACTTAAAATTGGGGTTTGTTACGTTAGGACACATCATAGACTGAGTTTCCAAGTAATCTTATGGGATTAAGTTTTATCTCACATGCTACATGATTATCTTAATTCATCTGTAAAGATGAATAAATATGTGACTATACTATTTGACAAAGGTCTGGACTGAACTTCATAGAGCCATTTATTAAAGGGGAGTTGTAAATTGCAGGAGTCAAACTGAAGCAGCTCAGCAATGTTTTCGTCTCAGCTGTCCGTGTCCCGTTGGCACATACCTGCAGTGTTAACGGTATAAAACTGAGGCCTTCTCACTCGTTTCCACTTTGACTTGAAACACTGATCCACCTAACCACAATGTCATAATTATGCACTTGTTAAGTAGATGGGTTTTATTGATGCCGTACACCTTACAGTGTTAATCATAGACAGTATATCTAAAGTGATGAGCGGTAAAATGACGATTCGACCCGAGGGCCTTAAAGAAGGAGCTACGTTACTTCTTCTCGCTTGAACAGGGCGGAATGGCAACTTGATCCCAGCCAGCAATATTTTAATTCTCACACGTCCATGTTCACCCTCATGTTCGCCATAGCAGGCATTCCACCACATACAGAAACCACTCATGAATGGTTTCCGACAAAATGACCACCTAGCTTTGGAAAAAATAGCTGGCATGTCCCCGCCATTAACCCAGATTGTTCTGAGGAGGGGTTGGCATTGCATTGTGATCTCTGCTAGGATTCCTACAGAGGGGGAGCATGAAGATTGATGGTGACAAGCGATCTGACTGCAAGCAGGTGGGGGCTGTGGGGCAGGAGAAGGGGGTGGATGGTAAATTCCAGTGGGTGGGGGCTGGGGGTGGTGGATATGGAACTAACTTCTCAGGTGACACCCAAATCTAATGACACTTCCAGAGAGTCCCTGTTTATTTTGAAACATGCCACAGACTTTACAGGGAGAATATTTGTTAAACCTAATCCTCTCTGAGTCAAGTGATAAGACCCTTAACATGCCGTATATATGTGTTCTAACATACAGATGCACATCTCACTTTTTTTCCTTTTTTACACTAAATCATTTATGTTCCAGTTTGTTTCCTAATCAGTTGCTTCCCTGCTTAATTTATCTACGATTTGAATCCACTTTGACATGAGTTTCAGTAACTGAATCTCCCGATCATGCGTCATGAGGGGAGGTGATATACTACAGTACGCTTTCTTTATTTAGAGTCCTGACAAATGTTGCTTTGCTGGACTCAGCAGGTGGTGCCTCTCACCAAATCACTTTTACAAATGAGCCTCAGCAAAGATCCTTCTGAGGCATGGTATCATTTCAAACGTCACAGTGGCTAACTATCAGTGTCATTTTCTTTTTAGGATGATTTATTGGGCTTTTTACAAGCTTATACACAGTGAGGGGAGAGGAGGGAAGTATAGATGAGCCACCAGGGCACCTCACGCCTGTGATATTCTCACACTTCTTTATATTTAAAATGATTTACATTCCCTACATGCAAGTTTTACAGCTCTACTTTTTCAATTTCCTGTGTTATTTCCATTTAATTTGTCCCAATAAGGCAATTGTATGTGTCAACACGCACATAGGACAACAGACTAAAATGAACTAAGGGGAAAAAACCACACATACATATGCATTCACATAAACATACATAAATACTAACTACCCTGATTTCCATGGGTTCCTGTCCCTGACAATATTACGTGCAACTTCTAATTTTATTTACCCTTATTATAATCTATAAGTCCTACTTTTCCAATCTTCTGCGACTGCGAGTAGACAGATGCAAAGCAAAAGGGATAAACGACTTTTATAACCAGTTAAAGCCCATACATACCCTGATGGCACCAGTGAAAATCCCCTGGCCAACATGGGCTTAGACCAGCTCAGTGGCTTTATCGATTTCTTTAGGATTTGTGGGCCACAAAAAAACAGAAAAACCCTTTGTTTCACTCCCAAAATCTCTTTACAGATCCTAACAATCCTTTTCAGGCTGTATCTTGTCATCACTGTTCCTCCGCTGATGCTATAATAATCGTTGGTTGTGTTTGGCTCTAGATCGTCCCAAGGTCCGCCTGCCACGTTTCCTCAGGCAGAGATACGTCGCTCACGTTGGAGAGAAGATCAACCTGAGCATCCCCTTCACAGTAAGCTGAAGATGACTGTATCATCCTGTAAATGCACGATAAATTAAACTACAGAACTCCTCACAATTCACTGTCTGAGATATATTTTTTGTTTGTCACCAGGGTAAACCCAAACCTGTAGTCAGCTGGACAAAGAATGGGCAGCCCCTGGACACAAAGAGGGTGAACATCCGCAGCACTGATAGAGACAGCATCCTGTTTATCCGTACATCCGAGAGAGAGGACTCTGGCGTGTATGAGATGTGTGTGAAGGTGGAGGACTTCGAAGACAAGGCTTCACTCATCCTTCAAATTGTTGGTGAGCAAAATGTTGCATCAAACAGAGGGAAATATAATTACTGTGTTCAAGAGACGGTGAAGCATAATATGTGGAAGATTAGTTGTATGTATTTAAAAAGTGTTGGTTGTTCACAGAGCTGCCGGGGCCTCCCGCCAGTGTGAAGATTGTGGATACCTGGGGCTTCAATGTTGCTCTGGAATGGACTGCACCCAAAGACAATGGAAACACAGAAATCACAGGTTACACAGTCCAGAAGGCTGACAAAAAGACTGGAGTAAGTTTTTCAGTATCAAAGGGTGTCTGTCTGTAAGGTCATAATAAATTATACATGTGGATGTTATCACTAGGAAGATCAACCCCCCCCGATACATTACACACAGTAAATCTTGAATCCTTAAAACCTCCTCCTGTTGTGTGTCTGCAGGACTGGTTCACTGTGTTGGAGCATTACCACAGACTGAATGCCACTATCTCTGATCTCATCATGGGCAACGTCTACAAGTTCAGAGTGTTTGCTGAAAACAAGGTTGGAGTAAGTGAGAGCGCTACCGTTGCAAAGGAGGAGGCCACAATCTTGAAGACAGGTAACTTTCTATTTTTTTTTGTTCCTAGACCAACAGGGAAACGGACACAGAGCAATTAATTTACTACTTTATCCACTGTTTTCCTAAAGCTATCAACTCATTAGCTTTCTAATTTTGGTTTTGACAGTTTCTTAACGACTGACGCCATATTAATATTGGTATTTTCTGCTAGTAGACTTTCATTCAGCTTAATACGTTAAAATTTGGGCATGGAGATTCATTGTTGACCATTGGGAACAGTATGCGCGACTAAATAACCTACCATCAAAAGTTTGCTTTCAGCAGACTCTGAAAGCTTAGAAAGTAAGTAAGTGGACCTTTTGAGCTTAAATTATAAGGTTACAGATCCGCACGTAACTGATTTCTAAGAACTGTTGCAGTACCTGAGATGAGCATGTCAAATTGATGGGCCAAAATAAGACTCTATTAACATACATACATACATATTTATGGTCAAGTTTGTTTCTCTTCCATTCTCCAGCTATTGACTACAAGCCTCCTGAGTACAAGGAACGCGACTTTACCGAGGCGCCCAAGTTCACCACCTCTCTGAACGACAGAGCCACCACTGTCGGCTACAGCACCAAGCTGCTGTGCTCCGTCAGGGGATTCCCAAAAGTACAGTAACTTTTTCTGCATGCTCGACCAGTATCACATCTCTTCCATTTCCCCACTAAACTAACCGCTCCAGCAAAACATTAGCACCACAGCTGATTCTTGTCTTTAAACAACACCTCTGCTTGCATATAGTTTGTCTTCCAAACTGGATTTCCCAACAGCATAACTCATAAATCATTTGACTGTCACTTGACACACCACTAAGGCAGAATTTTCAAAACAACCCTGCTCACTGCTGACACAAGAATAATTCAATTAATATGACAAATATACTCAAACTACTTGTCTGCAGCTTTACTGGTGAGTGTTTTTTTTTCCCTCCTTCACTCATCCATTGCTGTCAGTGTGTTAGCTTTGAGCTGAGAATGCCTAAGATCTTCGCCTGGCCTTGTTAGCCGGCTGTCTGAGCCTTTCCCCTTCTGTTTGGGCTCATAATCCCATGGGGTCACCAACAGAACGGCAGTGTAGATGGTCTTGAAGAAGGCTAGAATTGGTATTCTTGGCGTTAGAAGCAGGGGAGGAGGAGGAGGCCATAGGGGGGTACAGATCGGTGGGGTCATGTAACATTCCCTGTGGTGCCCCAGGAGGTCCTCCCTTGTCAGTGACATTAAAACTACCAAACTGGCTGTGTGCTGTGTGTCCACTTCAATCAAAAGGGTTTCTCTAGTACAAACATAAATAGAAACAACACTGCTGCTTGTTTATATTTCAGATGATATTTTTCGCATCAAATGTTTTAATCAGATAAATCTGTTTCTTTTTCTACAGCCCAAGGTTATATGGATGAAGAACCAGATGATTATTGGAGACGACCCCAAGTACAGGCAAGTTTGTGTCCAGGGAATCTGCACTCTGGAGATCCGTAAGCCTGGTAACTTTGACGGAGGTGTGTACTCCTGCAAAGCCAAGAACACTCTCGGAGAAGCAACTGTCAGCTGCAAGCTGGAGGTCAAACGTAAGTAAAGATCTTTAAAATATATGTCTGTAAAACCTCTTTTTAATCTATTTATGGTTATACGAAGTATATTGTAAGTACAGGTGTTTGAGTTTTATACCTCTGAAAGCATATAACCTGTCTTTGTGTTAAACAGAACCAGTGGTTCCAGATGCAGGGAAGAAATAAGTCAACATTCACATTCTCACAGGTCAGAAATGGGTAGAAAAGTGCCTATCAACCTTAAAACATATACATGATAATATGGTCTTATTGTAAGTTATTTTTTGGGTAAGTTGTTACTTGTAGTTTAGTTGCACAGCATGGATATTTGTGAAAATGACTGCAATAAAAGTTTAATGATGACGCTGGATTTATTGGATAGGTTGATCTATATGAGTCCTGAGGTGACATCGGCCTTCTCCATGATTTGCTTTCCATACATGGAGGGTGCTAAACTTGGAAAGGGTGGCCTCTGCCACTGAAAGAGTCCAGGAGGTAGCACCCGTAAATTAAACCTGTAATGGCTCCTCGTGTACTCGGTTAGGTAACTTTATCACATTTCCTCAACTCAGCAGTAGCAGCAGACTCCTTTTATTTGCAGGTTACTCGCTCAACATTAACACAGTTTTCTATATTTTAGAGGCTTAATCTGGATAATGTTGTAGTTTTATACAATACTGGATAAATAATTGCTGGGAAAAAGCTTATTTTTAAAATACAGAATCCTTTTTATGTTCGCCTTATTTCCTTCTATTTTTTGAAGTGATTCTGAATCGCTGCAGTCTCTGCAACTGCAGGACCGACTCCTTTCTAACACCTGTTGTTATTTGTTCATCTGTTGCAATCCCAAATTAGGAGCAGAAGGAATGAGGTCTTTGCAGCATAAGGTGCGTGACACTTTTAGTGTTTCTAAAACTGTCGTTCCACAGCGATGAATAACGATTTTAACGTTTAAAATGTTTCTTTTACAGAGAGGTGCTGGATTCCTGGAAGAACATGTATATATGGATGGTGACCACACTACCCTGTGTTATGATGAACAATTGTTGTCTCTTCATGCCTTTATCGTTGACTACATTATTAAGTCCATATCCGTGTCCACAATCAGCTTCCCCCCCCCAACGATACTGTCCATGAAAACTAAATCATCTCGTCAGTCTAACTAGGTGTACACCAAGACTTCTACAGCAGGAATTTAACATCTACGTGTTTATATCAATAAATAATTTTATTTCTGGTTTTGTTTTTTTTCAATACAGTGTGTTATTTAAACTGAAATCCCCAGAGGAAGTAGTGTAAAGGCTACAAAAGGTTAAAAAAAGACAACTTAATATTTTGCTTATTGTGAAAAACAACTATTCTAACTGACTATCTGTGCATAGTTTGAATGATAAATTAATAACATGCAGTAAAACAGGGACAATCTTGCAAGTCATATAAATATATTTTGTATTTCATAGTTTTGGTTTATACTAATTATACATATTTAAATAAACTACTGCATAAAATTTAAGATTGTATAGATCTGTAAGTTTTGATATATTCCCTAATCATTTCCAACAAGTTTCCTGGAAAGAACTATGTCATTTGGTACTAATTTAGGAAAACACACACAAGCAAGAATGGGAAAAAGTGTCCACATACATGCACATTGATATAACAAAGCTTCCAATAATAATTGAATGACTAATGAATATTTACTTAGGTTTAAATTGAACATTTCTTTAAAGGAAATTCCTATTTTCCTCATTAGTGCCACATTAAAAATATATTTTCATAGTAAAAGGTTACCAAGAATTTAGAGTACAATTCATAAAGCACTGTAAACTACTCTACTCTAAAGCAAAAAGCTAATATCTCCAAATTGAATTATTTTCCACTACAGTTTCACTCATCTGCTGAACATATGAAGCCCTTTTGGCAGCAAACCAGTGAGAATCTGGAGACAGCAGAAGCTCTATTAATTTGGCTCAGACGGACCCAAGAGTACAGAACAGTATCCCTGCACTTTCATAATAGAAATACCAGTCTATAATACTGATCTTGTAGCTATTTGACTTGAAGTTGCTTACATAGTGATGTGGGGCAGCATGCCAGAGATATCCAGGTTACAGAGACACATGGGTTCACACAGAGGCTGACAAAATTAGCCTCAGCGCTCCATCTCGCTCGGTTTATTTTGGGAACAAGTGGCTCGACCGGCAAAATGTGCTTTTACAGTATGTCACCGTAGAAAAACTGAGCGAGGGAAATGAAAATCACAGATGAAAATGGGGGTAAATGCAAATAGAAGAGGAGATGTCTTCGTCATCTACACTTTAAAGAATCCAAACCACCACTGTTTCCCTCCCTCTGTTCCTCATAATGTTCAGATTGTATGAACCAGAGTTTGGTGGCAGATTTTGTGCAAGAATACTGTTCCTTAGTACACACCCTCTTTTCACTGTGTAGAGATAGTAAGGAAGTGTGCTGCATAACGAGTGACCCAGCTCTAGAATCTGACTCTTCGAGTGGGGCGGCCTCTAGTGTTACAACTGAGAAACGACATCTACAGGCCTACTGAAAATGGGAGGATTGAAAGAGCTGTTTGATATGAGTACATTCATAAATTTCTACCTCCACATCTAAAAGATGAAAGAAAAAGATCAAGATAGGTAACTGCCCATTTGATTTACAATCCTATGACTAGATATTTCTGCCATTTTGTGCCGTCTGCTTGCACAATTTGTGTCGTTTAGCTTTAACCTGTGGGCTGGGAGCCATAATGGGTCTCAGGCCTACTTCTGGTGGGACCCTGGAGGCTGCAATAGGGTCATGGAGCGAGAGACTTTGTCTAATTTAGGTCCTTCACCAAGTTTCAAACCTCCCTCCAATGAAAACCATCATTAAATCACTGATAATGTAATAAGTGCACATATTAAATATACGTCATATGTTTGAATCTTAAAAATTCTATTTTAAATAATAAATAAAAAAATAACATTTTTGAATAATTACTTTTTTTGTGGGTTTTCATTTGAGCAAAAAAATGTCAAATGTGCAAAGTCTCTATTGATGGCAATGTGGGTCTTGTTGAGATATTTTTATCATTCAGAAGTGTTCTATTATAGTTTAATTATCATAGTTTAGAAATGCCATTGTAGGTCAGAAGACTGTTTTGTGCAAGACAAGATAACAGGAAACAGCTGCGAGATAGCCGTTGGATAGGAGTAAGCAATGAAAAGGACAACAAGAGCAAGAAGGGTAAAGTGGAACCAAACAGACTCCTGACGAGGGGGTGCATGGAGACCAACGCACACACACACACACACATACTTTCTGCCTGGCAACAGGACCTGGGGTACAGGATAAATAGGGTAGGGTCAGATAGATCGAGGCGCTTGAACTCTCAAAGGCTGAGTGGACCTGGGTCTCGCGTTTTCTCTGATTGATAGGGATACTTAGCTTTGATTCAAGAGCCCACATACATGTGTTCTGTCATTTTCTTACAATACTGTTTACTAAATTGTTAACTGAGAATCTTGTCTCCTTGAGTCATTTCAGCGTACTGGTTAAGGATCAACGAACACGCAGAGGAAGGGCTCAGGGGAGTTTAGAGGGGAGTCAGATTAATTCGGCCCACGGGCCTGAAGGTCCAGAACCGAGCCACATCCTCTTCAGTCTGTCTGTGGGTCGGTCTACCACTTTGGTCCAGACTTAAATATTTCAACAACTGTTGGATGAATTGCTTTTGCACAGGCGTTCATGGTCCCCAGACAAAGTGACTGACTTTGGTGATCCCCTGACATTTCCTCTAGCACAACCATGAGGTTCACATGTGTGGTTTTGAGTGAAATGTCTCAACAATCAATTATCTAAGTATTCATGTCCCCCTTAGGATGAACTATAATCCCTTTGGTGATCCTCTGACTTTATATCCAGTGTCATTGTCAGGGTAAATGGTTTATGACCAACTACCTGATATCTAATGACTGAAAACCTGCCATAGCTGCACTGTGTTTAATGCTAATTAGCAAATGCTAGCATGTCAACACACCAAAGTAAGATGGTGAACATGTAAGACATTATACCTGCTAAACATCAGCATGTTAGCGTTATCATTGTGAGCTTGTTAGCATGGCTTTATTCTTTCATTTTATATTTGAGGTTCATTAGACTTCCTGGTTCACCTTTATGAAAGGTGCTTCAGGCACACATCTCTGTTTCATCTAGTATGATTTATTGCTATGAAGTCCAGCACGAAGCAATCGCTAAATATCCTCTGGCTAAAAAATTAGATCCCATCAAAACTTTACTCTATCACCACTCCCTCCCCCGAGCGGGAAGCAAATAGGCAGAGCGGGATGGAAAGTTCATAAAAAGGCACAATGCTTTAGTGATGCAGCATCTCTGACTCATGTGGTGGGTCTAAGCTTTGTTAATGCACTGAGCACTGCATGGCCGCTATTATGTCAAGGGTAACGCCAAAGGCAATGAAATGGTGTGTCCTCCTTAAAGGGAGCCTCGCTGCTATTTGATTCAGAGATTTTGGCAACGTTCCCACAAGGTTTAATATGTGTAATGGTGTAACTGGCACTCACACCACTGTCCTGTCGTTGCTTTTCATTAACAAATGTTTCACTGCTAAATCAGCTGGTGTCACTGTCTGAGTACACTCTTCATTTGCCAAATACTTGGGCTGTTAAAGTGGTATGAGGAGGTCTTACTGCTATGTATAGTTTAAGCCATTCTTTCTCATGTTTTTTGAACAGCTTAAATAACATTTATGCCAAATATTGTCCCTGAGATCTCTTATTCATCTGCCTTCACAATTATAATATCTAAAACAGTTTGAAATGATTAGATTGTCTATATTTCAGACTACTTCACATTGGCTGATGTAAACAGTGATTCCCACAAAGCAGCCACGTACTGTATGGATTTCCCCGGAGAGACCTGCAGTGGCAGTGTGATGCAGCTCTGTCCAGCTGTCCAGTATAAGGACTATGGTAGGCTATTGATTTCAGATGACAGAATGAGACATAATTACGTCTGTTTAATTGTTTGAGGCACTGAGTGGTTGAGTGGGAAGGAAATTAAAAACAAGAGCATGCATGTTTAATTAGATCTGTTTTCTGCTGATATTTCATCTGACTCGTAACTCGTAGATCTGAATGTTGTGTCTGCAGGCGCCAATATGCTGGATTCAATGCTCTTCAACAACATACAGTTTGACTCCTGCTTGACTTTTACACTTTTTGTTTAATTAGACGACTCTGTAATCTCTAGTCTCCCTAATGAAGCAGCAGCAGCAGCAGCAGCAGCAGCAGCAGCAGTGATCCGTGTCTGTTCTGCAGCTCATCACCTTCTGCTCTTTTAAATTATTCACCAGTCACATGTTAGATGCCTGTAAACAAGAAAGGGAGGAACTAGTTGCCTTTCTTATGCTGCTGAGTCTGCTGGAGCTTTACATCAACTGCTGCTGAAGACTTCCCATCTGTGTTCTGCCTGCCTCTATACTGCAGCAAAACCAGCCCGAGCAGACCGGTAACACCGCGTCACCAATCCCCCCCCCCACCCCACCCCTCATTCTCTCAGGTCCTCACACCTCACTGCACTCAGGTTCCTGCAGAGCTCCTGCAGCAGGGAGGCACAGGTGCTAAAATCTGTGAGAGCTACTGCAGACTGCTGATCACCATCTTCACCTCTCCATTGACCACTCATTGATTTGTACTGCTTTCGTTTCCCTCATATCTCCTTGCTCTCTTGCTCCCTTCCCTCCTGCATCTAATTCTCAAAGCTCAGCACTCCCTGGCTGCCTGTACTGAGGGAAGAAGTGATGGAGCAAGAAAGAAAAGAGGAGGAGCATGGTTGTTAGTGCGCCACAGAAAAAAACTACCCCCCACCCACACCCCTCTCCCTACTTACCCAATTGATGACAAGGAGGGTTTTTATTGAGTAGCTCCTCAGCCAATGAGCAAACAGTGCCGGGAAATACAGCAGGAGAACTGCACCGGGTCTGATGCTTGCGCTGATTTCAGTGTGTGAGAACAATGTTAATCTGTATGAGTGTTTCCTCTCCTCTCTGCCTGATCTGAGTGCACGTCAGCAGCACCTTGAGCCAAGAAAAGTCTTGTTTGAGAGTGTCTGCTTCTTGGACAGAAACACCCCCCCAGGAGAAACTGGGATCTTCCAGCTCTGGGGTTTTGAGATGTCTTTTGAGAGTAGGATAAACCAGAGTGCAGATTGTTAATTTTTTTGTTTAATTTTTTCTTGCTGCATATCTGATCCTGTTCTCTGCTTCCACTCCTTGTTTGGGAGGCAGCACATCTATTTCCAGGTAAGCAGCATTTGTTTCTCCCCTCTCTGTCCAAGACAGCATCATCAGTTACTGGGGCTCTGCTGCGTGCCAGGTTGTCACAGAGGCAGCTAGCCTCATTACACACATCCTGTCTGAATGTGGAGGAAAAAAAGCTCTGCAGAGAGGGAAAGAGAGAATAAATGGCTCAGGGGTAATTAGAGCAGACAGTGTTAGCGTTTTGCCAGTCGCCTCTCATTTTAATGCAGAGATTCCTGAAGTAATCTCAAATCTGCCAGAGTGGAACTTTTACAGCATGCCGGTAAGCCGTCATGCTTAAGCACTGTAGAATCATGTAGTGCTACAGTATAATGTTATATATGTGTGAGGATAGAACTTGAGATGGGAATTTCTTGCACTATAGAAAGAACAGTAACGGCACTTTTCTTCGGCGGTTTATAATCTGGATATGTGGGAATTGATTAAAAGTGAGAGAGATTTTAATTTTTTTTTTTTTTTTATACACAATGAACATTTTCTTCTTTTCATCTGTATTTCTTTACTGTGGCTTTTTTACAGTGTGTCAGTCTTTAGATGGAGGATGAGGGGCAGCTCTCTGAGGGAGTATAGTCAAATCTGCTGAGCCAGCAGGAGTGAAGGGCCCACGTAAGCGTCTGCAGAGCTCACTGTGTTCATATGCATCTGTTAAGCCAGTGAATTTATGCCAATTCCATTACAGCCGTTTCTTAAAATGCATTTTGGTAAAAACATTCCCTTTACTGACTGTAATGGAAGTTGGTTGAAGATAAAGCTGTCATTAAATGTTGCGGATTACAGCCTCTGATGGACACTGAATACATTGAAGCTTGACATTTGATTCATTTTCCTGTCATTTAGTTCAGCTCACTCTTTATTTGGCCTCACAGAAAAGCGATTAAGACATATTTTAGACTTCAGTGAATGATCCATGTTGGTACTATATTATCCTGGGCTGTTTATGGACAGTGGTATGGACAGATCAGGTGGTGCAGTGGTTTCTTTATTCCATGGGGATGTTATGAGTACATACCCGGGACACTCCTGAGTGTGTGAGCCAAATGAGGACTTCCTTTTGGCATCAGCAGAGATGGATCAGGGAGTGTGTAGCTGCAGTATGTCAGCACACACACACACACACACACACACACACACACACACACACACACACACACACACACACACACACACACACACACACACACATACTGACACAGCTTTCCTCTTCCACAATGTTCGTCCTTGCCTTGGTGCATTTAGTGCTGCATTAGATGTTTAACAGGTTCAAAGTGGCATATCTTCATATCACAGATAGTACAGTGCATGTGTGACCTGATAATGCAATACGAGAGCATGTGTATGCTTCTATTTATTGATATACACTTTAAATGTTTTCCCTCTATTACCTTTTTGTTTAAGACATGATTAAGTAGCTAATGTGACTAATTAAAAAGGGTTAGAGAGAGAGCACAAGATGAATTGCACAGTACAAAGCATATTTCATATTTATTAAACTGTCTGTAGGTGTGTTGGACTACGACAGACCTTGTCTCCTTATCATTTTGTATCTAAAGATGTGGTTTCTTGCCATTGACAATTGACATTGGTGGTTTTGAGTGAATGTCTCCAAAGTGTTGGATGGACTACAATGAAATTTAGTTCAGAAATTCGTCTCTGCCTCAAGATGAACTGTAACAGCTTTAGTGATTCCTTATCTTACATTTCATCTTGCTCCATCATCATGTCAAAAACCAAACACCTGCAAAATGAGTCATGACATTCCTATCAGCCTCAGCTGTACTTCGTGTTTAGTAATTATTAGCAAACGTTAGCATTCTAACAGTCTAAACTAAGATGGGGGACATTACACTTGCTAAACAGCATGCTAGCATTGTCATCGTGAGCATGTTAGCATGTTGACATTAGCATTTAGCTGAAAGCACCGCTGTGCCTAGCACAGACTCACAGAGCTGCTAGCATGACTGTAGTCTCTCACTCTTTATTTAGTTGAGTTTGCATTTTCATCTTTAGTTTTCTTATTGTTGGCACAACAACGTCTGAGCCCACTGGTCACCTCCCACATTGGATAAATTATAATGGTTGATATCAGCCTCCTGAACCTACCAGTAGGTTTGGTAGGCCCCTACTGGTACATTTGTATGTGACTGTATGTGGCTTGGTGAAAGTGAAATTGGTTGAGGAATGTTGGAAATCTAAATATCAGTGATGTTTCAGTCCATGTTGTTGACAGTTCTTGCAGTTCGTCAGGAGGCCTCATTTGAGCTGCTTCAAGTTTCCACCTTACTGCTCCTCCTGTGGAGAGGTGTTCATGCCCGGAGGACTTCTGCTGCTTGATGGTTCATGAAATGAGATTCTGTACTGCAGCCTATAATCCTGTCCTCACTGAGATCTTCTTTCACAGACTGTCAGGTTCATCAATGTACATGAAGCACACCGATGATGTTTCTCATTTATACTTATTTATCTATAAATGAAAGTATGCCTGGATCATCAATAAAACAAAAACAACAAAACAAAGCCCTTTAACACATGCCGTCCAACCCTGAAATGTTCAGGAACATTTCCTGCTTGGGGTTGTGTGTGAATGGGAATAGGGATCGATTTTTGGGGAAATCTGTACTGCCAATTTTCTACCTCAAGACTTCGTAACAGTTCAGGGAAAATGCTGATACGGCTGTGTTGTAAATGAAAGCATTAACCTTTGCAGGGACAAGCACGTAAAGGGTTACGTCCATCTGAAGAAAATTGCTTTCATGTGGAGTGAGCGAACCAATTACAAAACTCCGCTGATGACCTATTTGAATCCGCGACTTGTTTATGGTTTAGCATTCAAGCCAATGCTTTCGCAATTACTCTGGAAAACTAGTTTAATATTAAATACGTTACATAGGCACCAGTCAAAAAACCGCTTACTAAAATAATAAGATATTGCTTCCACCAGGTACACGTACATCTGGCCTTGCCTCATCTTCTTCTACTGTTGAGTTTTATGGCAGTTGGCATCCACAAGTGTTCCTGCCATCTGCTGGACTGTTTCTTGTCCAATCTATTCCAACATAGCCATGGCATGTGTGAAATAGTGCAAGATGTTCTTGGATGTTGTGCATGTGTAAAAAGTGAAAATCACTAGCAGTTTTTGAGTCAAAATTGCTGAACTGATGTGTTTCCTGTCAGTTGGATGCTATAAAGACAACACTTCTCTGCCCGAGGATACAGTAGAATCCATTTCTTTTAAGGTTCGACCTGCGTAGAAAAGGTGATGTGGATCATTACACAGCCTAACTGCATTCAAACTGTGAGCAAACACAATCAACAAGCCATTAAATGTTGACCAAGATTTAGCTTTTTGTGGTCAGTTAGGTTATCAAAAAAGATGAAAAAGAAAAGGGATGATGCTTAACCCTTCATGCCTATCCACAAGATGCATCAGGTCAAATCCACAGCACAGACTGGAGTACAATCAGACGGAGAGGGGGAAGTTACAATAGGTCATACAGGTTGAAAGGGAAAGTGTTGCAACCAAACCAGATTTACTGAAAACTAGAGCTGTAATTATCACTCTGTTGACTCTACAGGGCATGTTAGCATTTACAGTATCAGCTCAGGTTCCCACTCACCGCTCTCGTCAGCATTGTCTCCAGGCAGCAAAAAAATATCTGATAAACCGACTGTACACTACCTGCCCATCACCACATGGCAGACAGATACATATGGATTTCCACACTGATAAAAAATCCAACATTATGGGCGCCTGGGTAGCTCACCTGGTAAAGCAGGCGCCCATATATAGAGGTTTAGACCTCGATGCAGCGGCCGCAGGATCGACTCTGCCCTGTGGCCCTTTGCTGCATGTCATTCCCCTCTCTCTCTCCCCTTTCATGTCTTCAGTCACCCTATATAAAAAATGGCCAAAAATGATCTTAAAAAAATCAAACATATGATATATTACCGTAGTACATTGGTCTGCCATGCGCTTTATTTATTTGCCTCAGTGAAGACTACAGTACGCACATGACTGTATTGACCGTCAGTTTCAGCCCAACCTCTGCAGTCTCTTGCAGAGGAGGATCAATACCTTTCAGCAGATCAATTTTGACTGCTTCATGGTGAATTAATATATTTAAGCACCAGATTGAAGTGGCAACAATCAGTAGGGTAGTTGTACTGTATGTGTGCATCTCTGTGCTACTCTAGTTAGTCAGTGAGAGTCTACATGCAGTAATACTTCAAAGCTAACAGCTGAAACTGATGCCAGAGGAGGTAAAGGAACATTTTTTCACATTTCTAGTGAAGTACATACCAAATAAGCAGCAGCTGTCTCAGCTTTTGAGTAATTGGTACCAGTGTTGGATTAAGTATTAAGATCCTTTACAAAGTTTTTATAATAACACTGTATCAATATCACCTGAATCTGCAGCTCCCCTTAACTTTACAGAGCTTTATACTGAGTTTCAACTCATTGTTTAGCTGTGTGGCGCACAAATTTGCTGTTTTGGTTCACTTTCACCGCTCCCATAGTGTCGTTTTCAGGCTGCAGCAGGCATCTGGTTTCAGAGAAAAGCTCTAAATACCTTCTGTACACCACTGGTTCAGCACCAAACTGCACACAGACAAAGTTAGAGATTAGCTGGTGAACATAGTGGAGCATTTTGCAGCTAAGAGCCAGATATTTCTCTCAGGAGTTGGTAGAGACCAAAGCAGAGCTGAAAGAGAGTGGCTATTGGAGACCAGAAACACAACTCAAAATAAATGGTGACATAAATCATGTGATTGAAGATTCACGTGGTATAAAAGAAGAAGAAAAAATAAAGTTCTGACACAAATTAATATTCATATTTTGTATTTTTACACTAATCTTCTGCCTTCTGCTATCTCTTTAGGCCTCAAAGTTTAGAGGGGAAATGTTTCAACAACTCATAGACATCTGTCACATGACAAGGGGCTCCAATTAAATACTGTCTTTTGTAAGTAATTGTGCTTCAGTTAAATGTAGTGGAGTAAAACTGAGTAAAAAGTATACTATTTCCATCTGAAATGTAGTGGTAAAGCATTAAAGAGTATTTTAATACTCAAGTATCACTAAATTGCACTCCGTTGTTAACAGTGATACAGCAAGTGACACTTTTGATACCCACTGGTAAGCCAGAGGTGTATAAACTGTAGGGACGACCTTCTGACGTACATGCTGAAATGTGCATGAAGTCTCCTTTAAACATGCAGAGCCATTTTACTGACAGTGGTAACCTCTGTCAGAGAGACTGTATATATAGTGCCCTCAACTGGTCACTCTGAGTGCTTGACTCTTAGCTCATTTCATCCTGAGGCATGATAAACAGTAAAGAAATATTATTTCTATTTCTGAACTGAAAAACATATTTAAAACATCACATTAAATAAAGTGATCTGTTGGTTATAATAACAGAACAAAGAGGATATTTCTGCCTTTTTATCTGGGTTGGTGCAGCATTTTGTTGATGAAGGGCTTTCTTAATGATACCAATTTGTCTTCTCCTCTCCCAGCACCAAACCCCTGACAGATTTAGAAATTTGCTGGAGCAGAAAATGGAAGATGCCACGATTGACACATCTGGTTCTTGTATTCATTGCTTTGCCTTTGGCCTGGAGAGTTTAGTAATACACCCTTACAATGTTTTGCTTCCAAATGCATCCACATCACTTCATGTGCGTTTTAACAAGGCATAGAAGGTGGTAGGGAAATGACTGCTCACTGTTAATTAGCAAGCGTCTCGAATAAAATCTGATGTGAAATGGTTTCGAGGCCAGAGGAAAAGAAGTCGGTGCAGGAGGATCAGATAATTACTCACTGTACTCGTGTCCCTTCTTGCTTCTTGTTACTCAGTACTTCTCCGCCATATTGCCCCAGATCTGTGCAGTTGGGCGACACATCCTTCACTGATGGATATATGTATTCCCTCCTTCTCTTATTTCTCCCTCTCTGTCTCTAAATGTCACTTTCTCCCTCCCTAAATGCACCAATATCCAGATCTAGTCGTTCTGGCTATTTTCAGCACCAAGAAGAAGAAGAAAAAAGTGTGTATGTGTACATAATGATGTGTACAATTAATCTGTATCTGGCTTATTTGTGTTTACTAGTGCAGTGCCCGTTGAAAAATGGCCTGTTCAGACTGATTGCTTGACCTCCGGTGTTGCTGCTTGCAGCTTTCTTGAGAGCCGCTCATTCAAACAACTTCACACAATGCGCTTCCTTGGGTCCTGAGCAATACACCTGCCATGACATACTGGTAGTTATATCTTCTAGCATTGCTAGAGGATACACGTCATTTGCTAACAGCTAGCTATTTGGAAACAGGCTATTACCGGGAACAAAAGTGTTGATTTAGAATTTTTTTTACATCGCTGATGCTTGAAATGTTTTAGTTTGCTACAATGTAACATCCCCAGTCTCTCTTTCTTCATCTGTTTTTTAATGTACTGTAGCAAGCAAAGGAGAGCAAGCTGTACGCAGCATGCCGTTCAGTGTTGTAACAGGTAATAGGGGTCCCCTCTCAATACACTACACAGTGTTTACATAACAGACTACTATTAAATATGTCCTGTTGATATCAAGAGCTCACACTCAACTTCCTTGGGTCCTCAGCAATATATCCACCAAGTAAGTCGATGGAGAGACAGACAGACAGACAGAGACTCCTTCCTTTTAGTTAGATGGTGTGGAAAGAGGTTAAGAGAAAAGAAAAATGAGTAAAGTGTTAGATTGGTCCAATCTGATAAACCTTGAGAGGAAAGAAAACCCTTGCACAAAAACTCCAGAGAGACAAATATCATGTCTGTGCGCTGAATGCCTGTTATAGGTTAAAATTCTTACTATTATTTCCATGCAGTGCTATATGTTAGCTAAGTTACAAGGAAGTTGTCCTTTTTTTATATGTCAAGCTTTCAATTCCACTTTTTGAAGATGTTCTGGTCTCATTTTTCATTACCACAGGGAAATGTTTGTGGCCGTTATGGTTTGCCTTTAAGTGAATGTATGTGCACCAACTCACAGGGGAAATTTAGTAGAAAGACATTATGCAGTTAATTACTTTTGTTTGTTTTACCATTGTGATTAGAATTGTTTTCCGCTTCTTTCATGACGTAAGGAGATGGTAATATACTGTGGCATTTATGACTAATTCTCAGAGGACAAGCATTCATTTGGTTTTGGTGATGGTTTGATTGTTTGAAAGCATTTTATAAATGAGTATCTTCAAGAGCTACATTTGTATTCATGTTTTTATTTTGTTATTTTAAAGGTATCTCCCTCCGGTAGTGGACAGTCCTGGTTGAGTTCAGAAGGCAGCTGTTCTGTATCTCACCTGGTCAGCCTTGGCATCCGGACTGTTAGCTCACTCTGCATCTTCTCTTCTCACTTTGATAATATTCAGCACCTTCACAACTCATATATTTCACACATGCATGGATTGCTTTAATTGCTGACACTGATCATTTCCACGCCCTATCGTTAGGGGTAAGTTTAGTTGAAGCAATTTAGAATAGAAAAGTTTGGATTGAGATTGTCTGTCCTGTAATGAGTGCAGGACTAGTATTCACTGGCAGATCATAGAAAGCCCATATACCTGAATGACACATCAGGAGACATTTTTAAATGTAGAAAAAGCACAGGTGTAAATAATAAAAGCAATCATGGCTGAATCCATTTTCAGGGTCCTGGTATTGTGCATACTGGCTCACTGTCATGGTTTACTGATTTACTGACATAGTAGAGCAGGAATTAATAATTACTATATCCCATTTCATTTAACCAACTCCAGGGCCTTGGATGAGTGCATGATGCCTCACTGGCAGGGCCTCCTGAAACATCTTAAGACCTAGTACACACCTACACAGGTATTTTTTCAAAACGTAGCTTTTTCTATGAGGGAGCCCGGGGGGGCTTAGTGGGGCTTGGGAGGGAGACTGGGTGGCCTGGAGCCTTTTAACCCAGGCCTGGAGCTTGTTAGTAGGGAGACAACGTTTATGGTAACTGTAAACCGAGCTTTTGGAAAACTCCGGCCAGGGTGAAGACTTTTTAGAAATGCCATTTGTGTGTTGTCGTGTAGACAGGGAAAACAAAATTTTGGCCATGTAACATCAGTGTGTGGAAGTTATCTCCTTACGCCTTGTCTCCGATATTTGTAGTGCTGGTACTGTAACAGGCTTGCTAACAGGACTTTTGACATGTTTACACATAAATGTACAGTTACTCGTCCATTGTATTGTAGAACGGAGGCGTCAGAATGCACTATGGAGGTCACTGCTACATAATCCAACACTAACAAGACACAGACGCCACCTTTTTTTAGACTTCTGATTGGCCAACATCTTCTTCTTCATCTTCTTTACACGACTGGGTATATCACGGCTTGTTGGCTTGGCATGCTCTTGACTCTTCAATTGTGTTTTCATGTGGATGGAGATTATTCTAAACAGTGCATTTGTGGATGGGCTTCTTTTTACAAATGAAGAAACAACCCAATTTTTTTAAATACCCGTGTACGTGTGGACTAGGCCAAAGACACCCATAGTCCACCCACATAGGTATTTTTACTTAGGCTTTGTTTCCTGATTGGATGTCTTCTCCGGAATTTGAGGTGTGTACAAACAGAGCTTCATTTAAAGTAAATCACTTTACTGTCAGTTTTGTTGCACCTGTTAAAGAAAGAAAGAAAGAAAGACAGACAGACAGACAGACAGACAGACAGAAAGCTGTATGGTAAATTTGTTTCCACATTCTGTATACACATAAGAACCAAGGAACATCAATCTCAATAACATAGCCGCAAGGAACACAATACAGTCACAAGAACATGAGTCCACTGAGTATTATTGCTACAGTTTGTTGAGGGCAGTGATGGCAGAGGGCCATCTGTAGCATGCTTTTTTACAGATCAGAGATCTGTGTCAGCGGCCAGATGGGAGTAGAGTGAAGCATGAGTTCAGGGGGTGGGTAGAGTTGTCTGCTGTGGTGAGTGCTTTGCGTGTGATGGCCACTGTCCATGAGGGTTGGAGAAATAATTGAATGTGATTTTAGGGCGTTTGTTGCTGTTGGTGAAAGTGAGCATGGTGAAGTAACATGTACAGGAGGTCTAATCATTCAGAATATGTTAGGCAAGGCAATTTTAAATAACACATTTCAGATCCAAATGCAATTTAAAGTGCTTTACATAAAACATCAACATACAAAACAAAGACAATTTATAAAAGAAAGAATAATAATAATAATAAAAAAAATGAGCCCTTGCTAATATTATTGGTTCCACCTTTCCTGTTATTATGACAAGTAAAAATGTTTGTTATAAACCTTCTATTCCAGTTTTAGGGAAGCCATGTATAAAGGAATATAATTATGAATATAATGTTGCTTTGAGGTTTAAGGTGCTTACCAAGAACAGCAACAGGCCTATAGTTCGAGTCCAGCTCTGTTCTCTTATTTCCTGTCCTCTCTTCACCATCATTACATTACATCATTACATTCACACAATTATCACTGGAGGCCTAGGATGCCCTTAAACATACAGCTTTAAATGTAATTTTATATCTGTACAGTCTGACTAATTGTTTAGTTTTAGTCATCCTACTCACTTCCCCCTCAAATGATTTTTCTACACACCTTCAACATGTTTGGGCTTTTGATAGTCCATGCAGCTGTATTGTCTTTGTTTGCTTTGTTAATAAACTATGTTTTGAGGGCAAATTGTTTAATTTAGATCAGTTGATATTGCTAATGTTGATATTGATCACAGCTCTCCTATACTTCACTTACAGTAGGTGACTGACATTGTATAGTATCATCATGCCAGTACCTCAGTTAGAGTGAAAAGCTGCTTCGACAGCCGTCCTCCCACTCGACACACTCCATAAAAAAAGTACCCTCAGTGTTTGCGGACATGTACACAGAAACATAGAGGCAAACACAGACACGCTGTCACCTTGTTGACTAACTGCTACTTCCAAGGAAGACACCCAAACACTGCAACTGATGTACAGAGCCAACTAAGACCATATGGTGCTTTCTGTTTACTGTTGTCTATGCTGCAGTAATGACTGGCCAGAGTAGTGCCTTGTGTGTGTGTGTTTGTGTGTGTGTGTGTGTGTGTGTGTGTGTGTGTGTGTGTGTGTGTGTGTGTGTGTGTGTGTGTGTGAGAGAGATGGTCGGGAGGCTAGAATGATAAGGGTAAAAGATAAAAGCAATGACGAGAGGAAGAAGCGAGGCATGGCAGGAAATGGAGGAAGAGTGTGAGCAGCTGACAGTTGAACAAACTGCCTTCAAGCTTTGTGTTTCTCTCGTACACCCCTGCATTGCAGCACTCCCTGCAGGAGCTGAGAGGGTGCAGTCTTTTCTACATCCTCTCTGCTGCCTCAGAGGAGACGAATAATCTCGACCAAAACGTCCCAGCACACGTTGGCAGCAGCAGCTGTCCTTGGCTTATGTTGGTTATCTGGGGCTTTGATAGTGGTTGTGTTACTTTTATTCGCTGTCCCAGCGCAGCACAGTCCTCAGGCCTGACTCATCCTTTGTGGAGAGGACGACTAGTAGAGAGAGAGAGAGAGAGAGAGAGAGAGAGAGAGAGAGAGAGAGAGAGAGAGAGAGAGAGAGAGAGAGAGAGAGAGAGAGAGAGAGAGAGAGAGAGAGAGAGAGAGAGAGTTTACTCATTCGCAGATGCTCTGAGAAAATGAGAGAGTCAGGGAAGAGCTGGAGTATCCCACAATGCACTGGGAGTTCGAGTGAACCAATCCTACTGTACTATCACTACTTCGGATGATAATGCAGCTGAATTGTGACCTTGCACTAAACTCTGCCAGACACCAAACCTGCTGAGTCAAGAAGCAAGAAGTGATTTATCAAATCTGGTCGAGAACATTAGCTGATTACATTTGCATCTGCATACAGAGGAATGGAAAATCTGTAACATTACTTTGTTATCATTAGCAAATGTGTCATCTGGCTGCTATTGATAATAAGCAAATGATGAATGTTACATTTTTGTTGATATTGTTCATGCCTATGGATGTTCAGGGCTGCTGATATTATTGTTATTTAATATACTGTATATATAAAGGGTATTTGAAAAGAATTGCTGGCAATTATTTCATTAGAACATTTTAAATCTGATAAACACTTCAGCATTGCAGGAGTTACAGAGAATTTTTAGCTGGTGGCAAAACTCTTTTACTGATTAAATGCTGCTTTTTATTTATTATATATACTGTGTGTGTATATATATATATATGTATTGTTGTTGTTAAAAGTACTGTACAAGAGGTTTTTATCTATCATCTTTTCTGCTTTCCATAAATCTAAAATGCTTTGAAAATACTGAAGGTAAATGCAATGGAATCTCAATATTTACTAAAAAATGTCATTCAAACATTTTTTTTCTAATCACCCATAATGCAGCCTTAAAGGATTTTCTACAAAGCAAGGTAAAATTTGACTTCACTTTGAATAATATGAACGCTGCTTAGTTTGGCTCTCTGCCCTTCTAACATTTCCTCCATTCTTCCTGTTTGCAATTTATTTCACAATGGAGTCTGGGTAAACTGTGTCCTAAATCTACTTTCGAGTGAATTAAGTTATTGTTGATGCCAAGTTTCCTCCTCTGCCAATGCAGATTTACAGTGAATGCTGCCATTCTTAGTATTAAATGTCATTACTGACTGTAGGAACTTTCCATTGAGACAGCACAATGGATCAGTGAGCTAGGAGTGAGTGAGTCCTTACAGAAAATGCTCACTCTGCTGTCCTGTATAGCCTACCCTAACCTTTAAAGGGGGTCACTAAAGCTGTGTGTAATGGTCTGAGTCTGAATCTGTCTGACCAGTTATAACAATCGTATTTTGTCTGCGATTCATATTTTGTTCACTAGAAGTGCATTAAGAAAGAAAATCTGAGACAACTTCTGAATGTGTCTAAAGGTAACAACATCCACCTACCAGCGCCTCCTAATTTCACTTACATTTAGCTCCAGGAAATAACTTTAAGCTTGACGCTGCAGCCACGAAATAGTCTGACACATAACCCTTTGTAAAAACCACAATCAGGGTTTTCCCTCCCATTTTAAGGCTTAGGTGCAGCACCCAAGCCATTTTGGGCAGGACCTAAGCTAAATAAATGTAACTAAATTACTTTTTTCAGATCTAATGATTGTAGTCCACATTGGATTTATTCAGCAAGTTTTATCTTTAATCTTTTTGAGTGTTATTTATTTATTATCTGCTTTAACATTTCCAATGTTTTAGACACAGATATAGTGGTAATAATGGTCCAAAATGATGTGAAATTGCATTTTTTTAATGTAATATTTTCTTGAGGGAGGACCCCTAAACTCGTCCGCCAAATATGTGCACCTAGCTCTTCTACAAACCTAGGGAAAACAATCTTTCATTTTTACTTCTGTAACAAGCAAGATATTACATTACGTGTTTATTAGTGAGTTTTAGGGGTGCTTGTAGGTGGATTTTGTTACCTTCAGACAGCTGTTTCCCCTCACTTTACCTTTGTTTTCAGTCTTTATGCTAAGCTAAGCTAACTGCCACTAGGCTCCATTCATATCTGTCCGTTCAACATGAGAATGTTATTGAGCTTCTCATCTCCATCTATCTTATCCATCTGATTGAACTTTGACACACAAAATCGTGAAGTTTGACAATGTCCAGCTGGTTTAGAGAGGAGGTTGGAGTGACTGCTTATTCAGGACTTATTGTTATGTATTCTTATTGATATAACTGCCAGGCAGAATATTGCAAGCAGCAGAGCAAGGAGGGATGCTGCTTTTCTGCACTGAGTGCAAAGACAATGACAAAGGGTACTGTCAATGAAGCGTTTTTTAAGAAGCTGTATAATGTAACACATTGAGGGCAACTTCTGTTAGCCAGTTAGCCACGCTAGCGCCACACCACAGTTAATGTTTACAACCCTGTCCTACTTTATTTTCCATCCCACCTGCTTTTTGCCACATCACGCAAGTAATGTGTTGCCAGGCAGAATCCGCTCTGACTGCATTAAACTCTTGGCAAGAAAGAGAAAAGAAAGCATATTTCCCAAAATGTAGATCCAAGGTTTCCTGTTTACTTTTACAGATGTGACAGTGACAATGTTTTACTCCATCTCTCAAGCTTGTTTACCCTTACCCTTTTGTCCTTAAACCACAAAACAGCAACATCACCCTCCTAACTTCTTCTTGCTGCTTCAATTCTTCCTTATCCAACATCCTTTCACTTCCATGACATCCCCTCAGACCCACCTCAGTCTACCAAATTCACTCATTTGAGTTTTGTAGGCTATTGTAGCTCGCAAGTTGATGGCATTGTCACTCAACTCACTTCTGGAATGAAAAGGTTTAAAGAACCGGATGAAAGGAAAAATCAAACTGTAAGAAATTTAGACTTAAAGGGAAGTGAGACATCCACCCTTAATAAAGCAAGAGACCTTGGCGATCTTGAACAGAGTTGCAGCTAAATGTTTCATTTAAAAAGAGTAGTCTGTGTCACTTTAATTTTTGCTAGCAGATGAAAACTGAGTGAGTTCCTAAACTTAAAAATAAATACATTTTAGACTTAAAGGTGCAGTAGGTAAGACTTATAAAACTAACTTTCTGTCATATTTGCTGAAACTGACTCTATGTTCGAGTAGAACTACATGAAGCAGGTCATTAAAAAAAAAAAAATTCCAGCTCCTTATGGCACCACCGACAACCTGTAGTGCGATTTGCAAAAATCCACAGCTCCCTGTTCAGATGCACCAATCAGGGCCAAGTGTGTATGTGTGTGTGTGTGTGTGTGTGGGGGGGGTGTCTAACTGCGTGTCAATCACTGCTCATGCACACGCATTCATTATCCCTTGTGGGGGGAGGGGCTTAGGAGACAGTTTTGGGCTTTAGCAGAAAGGGGGGAGGGACTGAGAAGTTGTTGATGTTCACATTTTTTGGCTAAGTCGTGGATCTTCCTAATCCTACCTACAGCACCTTTAAAAAAATAAAAGAGAGAGAATTCAACTCAAATACGTTTTTTCACATGTGGCCCTAATCCTCTAACAATAAAAAAGGAATCTCTGTGATGCAGCAGTTTTGTGTGAGATCCCTGCCCCCCTCTGGCAGGAGAAGCTCCCTGCAGTGTAACCTGAAGTGAGAGGAGGCTCCTGACAGCTGCTAGCTGAACATGAGCACACGGAGAGGTATTTCCCCAAGGAGCGTGAGCAGGGACAGAGGGTTTGAGGAGAGTACAAGGACTAAATGCTGAAATTGAAAAGGGCTCAAATATGTACAGAAGTAACAACATGAGTGACGTGTTCATGCATTTGTTAATCTGAATCCAGTTTATCATGCAGAATGAACATAATGGCTATGAGGACTTCCAGTTTTTACCCTGATTTTCATGTTCAAGAATACTGTAATACTTTCATCTCTATGTATGCATGCATAGATTTCTTGGTCACATATCATTTGTTTCTTGATGGAATGATTTTACGTCAACGCTGTGGGCTGCTGCATGTTTTGTATTGTAACTCGAGAAGATGCTTTGCAATCTGCTCAATTTCAGTCATCATTGACGAGTCTCCTGAGGGATCAGTGTAATGCAGACAAATTTACCTAATCATTGTTGGTTTCAGTTGTTCGTTCTGAATGGGTTTATCAAGGAAAGGTCTCTCCAGAGGGTTATATCGCAATTCTGAGATCAATTGTATAGGGATCCAATTAATTATATGAGCTCATTGTGATACTATTTGGAGCTGATGTGGTAAAGTCAGCACACCCTTAAGAGTTCGTCAGCTGTCCTGCTGCCTTCCTTGTTTGTTCTCCAGCTCTGATCTGTGCAAACTGTGGCTTTATTCACTCACACAAACACACGCACACACACACACATGCACACACACACACACACACGCACGCACGCACGCACGCACGCACACACACACACACACACACACACACACACACACACACACACACACCAAAGCGTGTGCATATTGATCTTTACAACTGCCCTCCAATGCCAGACCCCAAAGAGTGGCATGCTGCAATCAGCTGTGTGAGCAGCATCACAAATGAGGTTGAGAGAGAGAGAGAGCAAGAGAGAGAGAGAGAGAGAGAGAGAGAGAGAGAGAGAGAGAGAGATAAATGGGGAGAAAGAGGTAAAGAGGCTGCATGCATGAGCATGAGGGAGAGAGACAGGAGAGGGAGTAAGGAGGTGTGTGATGGGAGGGTGGAAAATGGGGGAGATGTGTGCATTGGAAGAGAAGGAGGAGGAGGAGGAGGAGGCGGAGGAGGGGTGTAGTGCTGCAGTGGAGAGAAGTGAGAGGAGACTGCAGTCTCTGCTTATGGGAGAGATCAGACTATGTTACCACAGCTCTGAGGGACTGTAGCTATAGCTGTAGTCATTGATATTGGATGGGCCACCTCACGAAGGGGAATACCACATCTGACAGGTGAGTTTTGTTTTGGAGATTTTTTTTTTTTAAATTAAGGGGTGGTTATGGGACGTGAGTACAATCAAAACGTACAACTAGAAGATGGCTAGAGGATCTCCTCTGCATTTTCAAACTAAGTGAGTCATGACAAACTATTAACGATTACTGCACACTGTGATTGTATTCTCTGTACATGAATATCCTTGTGAATCAGGATGTGTCAGAGCCTTTTTCTTGTGTCTGAGTGATGCTGGCCAGTGTCAGCTGCAGAAATCAAAGGCAGATAAGGACTGAGTGCTGATGGCACAGAGGTAAACACCAAGCTAAAACAAGAAGCGGACCTATGGATGTGTTTTGGTGTATTTTGCATTCAGCCGATAACCTCATCCCTGAAACAGAAAGCATATGCTAAGTTATGGAAGTAAGAGTCTTGAGTTATTCCTAATTTAGATCTGGAATGCAGAAATTATCTTATATATGTTGTGTTTATTACAGCTGTAGAAATGTTTTCTTAGAGGTGATTAAAGGCGATGGTTACTTGAGTGATGATTTCTTGTACAGACATAAAGTAACTGTTATATTTTTTGGAGGGACCCCTGTTGCAGCTAAAACTTTAATAATCGTTATTTAAAGCAATGCAGTCGGCACTCGTATCATGACCATGACCATGCCCACCACTCAGGCAGTGACTTGACGCTGGCCTTGTGCCAATTGGTCACCTGGGCTATAGGCAGGTTGTGGGCAATTCTGAATAGCTGATAGACACTATCAGGATTGCTTAGCAACAATAATCTGCCAGCCCACAGCACACGGGCCTCTACTGTACCGTATGTGAACGGAACAGATTTGACCACAAATCCTACCTCACGATGAGAGAAAGGCTATAAGTCCACACGAAAAATACACATGTTGGAATGCAATACTCTCTGAGTCAATGGAGATGAGGTTACATCATGATTGTGTTTGCCAGACATTGACAGAGAAGCCTGCTGGTTCACTTTCATGTTGCGAAACAGAAATCCTCACATGCACTGTGAGCTTCTTTAGATAAAAATGTCTCCACAGCACAAGACTCACTGTATATCAATCTAGTTTGATACATAAACTCAATGTTTGTCTGTGTGTGTGTGTGTGTGTGTGTGTGTGTGTGTGTTTACGTCTGTGAAACCCTGCACTCAGCTGTTGTCCTTGCTCATTTAAACAGCAGATAGAAATAGTCCATCTTTTAAACGGAGACAGATCATTTCTTTTAGTGTTTTTAGATGGAGATAAAACAAAATATCGTCTGGATAGCGCTGAACATTTGAGAACTGTGATAATACACACACACGCACACACACACACACACACACACACACACACACACAAGACACATGCACCCAATTTGTTTTATCTTTTCTTCATGCTGAGTGTTTTCTTCATTTATTTTGTTTCTATGCTATACACTGTTTACTTCCTCATACAGTGGTACATGCTTAAGTCGTAGCAGTGATAGTAAACTACTATGGATTTTTTTTTAAGGAGTGAATTACATTATGCTTTCTCTACTTGCCTGAAAATGTATTACTAATTTTGTGACCTTTCTGTGAAAACCCTTTTCTCCTTCGTATTCTTCGCCCTCAAGCAAAAACAAACAAACATGGAGACGTTATAGCTGCAGAAAAAGAAAATGGTTTGCCAATTATTCTTTAGCATTATATTGAGCTGGTGGGGGGGTCATGAAAGCATTAAGGCAGCGTCCAAATCACAGTGTTCAGTACTGAAAATAATACCAGTTGGTCTCTCACACTAGTAGCTCCCAGAAATGTATCATTCTGCAGTAAAATTATTCTTACTGATAGAATCTAATCCACTTAACAGTTTTTGCCTGGCTTGTCCATACTAATGTAATATTCCTCTCTGCTTTAAGTAATCTAATAAGTGACCATAAAAAGAAGGATTTATTTTTCCCTGCATCAAAATTATAATGCACTGATAATCCAAAGTGAGTTGATGCTACAGTTGTCAGATGCGTCCAGTTATCTGCAGCATATGTTTTTCTCGGTTTTGTAAAAAAAAAAGGGAGCCTAATTTAGACCAGAGCATCAACACCTTCATAAATGCTAATAGGGTTCTGGTGTCGCTCTCAGTTATGCAAAGAGAAAAGAGAAAATAAATAATATAATGCTCACTTGAGGCTGGGAGGTAAATTGATTTTGTCAGCTGTTTTGCGATGGATTAAATTTCCAGAGGATAAAAAGGTGAACCATTGTGAAAAGACAATTGCTATTCTCAGAATGTGGTGAAACTGCTTTTTAATTACAGCCTCATTACTTGTTTATTACTCCTTAGGGCTCCAACTAGTGATTAATCCGCGACTAATTAATTAAATATTTGGTTTTTCAAATGTCAGAGAATTGCGAATGACGCCCAAGAGGACGTTGTTTTGAAAGTTTGAAATTTCTGCTTGAAAAAAGACTTAAGATTAATCAATTATAAAATTATAGGCGATTCTTGTTCTATCAATCAATTTATCGATTAGTCAGCTCATTATTTTAGCTCTGTTTCTTTTATTGCATTATATTAAGTATTCAAAAACATATTCCTTTATTGAGACATTTACATGTCAGCAATTAAATATAAAATTCAAATTCGAGTCATTTTTTATTTGCATACTTGCCATCTAAGTTTCATTTACAGACTCCATACCAGCTTTTTTTCATGAAGACGTTGTCTATCCCAGCATGCATTTGGTTAAACGCAGGAAATGGAACTATAACATACAAAAATAAAAAAGATTAAAAAAAAACCTGTTTTAAATCCAATCCATGTACAGTGTAAAGGGCTCACGTCGGGAAGCGACACTTCGCCCGCGCGAGTAAACGGCAGGTGATCAACGTGTGGTAACCATGGGGATTTTGTGCACTACTGTATCCCTGCCGTACAACTGAATGAGATTAGCTGACTGTGGGATCATATATCCCTATATCACAGGTCAATTTATAACAAACAGTGGCAATCCTAGTCTTTCCAAACCAAAGACTGTTATTGTTGATACCTAAAGTTAGCTAATCTAGCATAATCATAATTACGGATGTTACCCGATAAATCCAGTCCTATGCCGATGCTCTGACAAACAAAAGCCCCGCTGTCTATGTCCTGATAACTGTTTGGAAAAAAGTTTGATATTTTAGTGTACTCAGAATCAGTCTGTTGTTCATTGATTTGCATGTGGCTATAGACTACTCTCATATAAAGACTACTGTGTAGACAGGGGGAAACAGTGAGCCTGGCTCTCTTGAACACCTTTAATGGTGTGTTCGGTGTGTTCAGACTGTAGCTAAGAACATTTTCACTGTATGCCTGAATTTGACTGCTGGACTGTTTGTGCAGTTTGTGTTGATTCGCCCCAAACAGACAATGTGTTAACTGTACAGACATTAGCTGTAAGCTCCTTTGTACATGTAGGAGTGTACCTGTGTGTTTGTGTTCAGCTCAGACACTGACTCCCGTTCTTTCTGTTACTTCCCTCCAGTCTCTCTACTTTTTTCCTTTAATCTCTGTGTGCGGATAAAGTAGATTCATAAAGCCCAGGGGTTACCTGTATTTTGTGCTCAAGTTGAAACACTTTCAACTCAAGCGGCTGCATCTTCGCCTCAGTTTCCCATGGCAAATCATACCCACTCATGTCTTTGTATGCTATTGTGACGCCTCTAAAATTCTGGCTTGCATTCTGTCTGAACACACCTTAAGGCTCACAAAGTCTTCCTGGAGTCTTGTTGTCACTGTGAGGTTGCCAGGCAGCCAAGGGGTGTATGCTATCATCGTATCGTATCATCATGTGTAATGATGAAACTAAAAGATGCATTTCGTTATTTAGTGAGCTTTAGAGATGCTGGTGGGCCTATGTTTCATCTAAAGCATAACTCTCGCCGTAATGCAACCGAGGGTCTTTTTGTGAATATACCTGAGTCAAACCTTAGTTTAAAAGCATAATTAGGAAATGCCACTTTTAAGATTCAGTGTATTGTCGTTTTCGGTCAAATGGCCTTTTGAATGGGAGTTCTAGGGACACTACTAGGATCGCATCAAAATCGCTATTTTTAAAACACTAAGAAGGCTCGACACAACATGAAACTTTGCTCATGGTATCACCAGGGGCTCTACACATGAACTCGAGCATTGAGAACATTGTTTGTGTACACAGAAGTTTACTAAAAAGAAAGGTTTTGAACAACTCACTTTAGTAGTTGTTGTTTCGCAGTCATCTTGCCAGTCAAAAATTGTCGATTTCCAAATGCAACGTAACAGGGAGGAGGGTAAAGATGGAATGCTTCTAAAGCTTAGTTCCATATAAATGCACGGATAATTCGTTGTTTTGTCATTAGTGAAAAACAATATTGACCTTGTAGTTGAAAATGGAGCCTCATATAAGAATGACATTTCCTCCTGTTGCATTTGGAGATCGACTCTTTTTGACTGGCAAAATGGCGGCGACCGGAAACCGGAAAAACAAACTGCTAAAGTGAGTTGTTCAAAACCTTTCTTTTTAGTAAACTCTGGGTAGACAAACAATGTTCTCATTGCTCGAGTTCATGTAGAGTGTAGAGCCCCTGGTGATACCATGAGAAAAGTTTCATGTTGTGTTGAGCCTTCTTAGTGTTTTAAGAATCAGTCCTTCCAGAAAAATGCGGTTTCATCGTGGCTTCATCGCGGGGTTTGCAGCTTTTTGATGATGTTCACGTCGCGTAATTACGTCACTTCATAACGTTCCCATGGCAACGGGAAAATGGCTGCTCTAAACGCAACATTTTTCAACTTTCTGCTAAGATAAATGTGACTTTTTTGCAACAAAAATGCGGGAATTATGAAATCGTGCAAGCCCCGCATATTTTGCGCGGAAATGGTTAATTTATGTATATATAAAAATGCAGACTTTGGCTGATTATGCATTGAATTATGCGATCGCATAATCATGTTTTTCTGGAGGGACTGAAGAATAGCGATTTTGATGCGATCATAGTAGTGCTCCTAGCACTCGCATTCAAAAGGCCAATTTACCGAAAACGAAAATACGGGCAATCTTAAAAGTGCCGCTTACGTAACGGAAGTTTGACTCGGGTATATTCACAAAAAGACCCTAGGTTGCATTTTGGCAAGAGTTATGCTTTAAAAGAGAACCAGCCTGCTAGCTGTTAAAGACATGAGAGTAGTATCACATTTTGCATCTCTTAAAAAGAAAGGAAATAAGCGCCCATTTTCCCAATAATGTTGAACTAATTTAATAAAATAGATTCAAAGATAAATAAATCATCCAAAATTGTTGTTGGTTTTTCAGCAACGTTTAAGTTTTTTTTTTTCTCAGTTTGGTGTTTACCACTCAGCCAGAAGAAACTGTTCAATGATACAATATATTGTGTTTTAAGTACAGTAAAATTCAATAAACACCTGTAACAATGAGCCTCAGGAGTAAGTATGTCATGAAAGTCTTTTAATACAAATGAAGATAAAATACTTGGTATCTTTCATGTTTGTTCCAAATGTCACCGCTGAGGTCATGGCACTACAGTTTTATCTTATCTTCCCTTTCTGTCTGATCTGTGTGTGCCTCAGGGACGCTGCGCCTAGTCTTTGACAATGAAGTTCAACTTGTTCAGGTCACAAGCCGTGGCGGCCGCTGAGCCCACCGGTGTCACCACCGTAACCATGGCTCCCACTCCGGCTGTCATCTCCACCTCGGTGCCGGACACCTCTGGCTCCAACAACACAGAGATCAGCAAGAACGACATGTTTGAGGAGATCAAGAGCAAATTCTTGAATGAAATTGATAAAATCCCGTGTAAGTAATGCTTTTGACAAAACGTTACAATTTCTTTGTGAGAAACACAAAAGTCACAAGTCAATCATTGCTCTGTTGTTTTTTAAACTGACAGTGCCGCCTTGGGCTTTGATCGCCATCGCTGTGGTGGCCGCGTTGCTCATCCTCACCTGCTGCTTCTGCATAATCAAAAAATGCTGCTGCAAGAAGAAGAAGAACAAGAAAGGGAAGAAGGGCAAGGATGGCTTCAACATGAAGAACATGCAGGGCGAGGTATGACGCCTTGTGCCTTCTACATGCTGAAAAAGTCAGGGTAACAGGATGTTTTGGGTGATGTTGTGCCTCTTCTTTTCTACAACAATTGATCATTCCAGTTTTAATTGTTATTTATGCAATTTGTGCTGAGTTTTTATCCATTAAAATATGTCTCTAGCTAACCAAATTTGATCTTTTACCAGCAGCTTTTGTATCCCAGGCTGTAGAGGACACAAGGAGAGCTCTCTTCCCCTCCATTTATTCGCTGTTATTGTTGTTGTGGTCATTTAAACGTGTGACGTATTCCATTGTGGGCCCCAATGGTGAAAAATGACACACTTTGTTAGGGCTGGCAAAAAAATAATTATGCACTATGAAGTGAGTTTGGTCTGACGACTTCAAAAAGCTGCATTTTTATAATCAAAGATGATGGATGAAGGCATGACTCCTGAGGAAATATTGTAAGATTTTGGAAGCAAAATACATCATCAATCAGAGGATAAATGTTAGAAAAGCCAGTGATTCATTTGAGAACTAATCAACTAACCACCCTAAATTGCCCTGAGCTCAACTGACAGTTAATTAAAGCACAATGTCAGCTCCCCCACCGAAAACAAGTGTCATTTCTCATCATAATTGTGGTGTTGGTGGTGGTGTTGACTGCCTCTCTTTTTGTAGTGTGTTTGGTGTCTTGTGAGTTGAATCTCTTCCTCTCTCTGCTCTCCTCTTCTTTCCCCCCTGCGTTGTGTCTGTCTTGTGTGTGCCTCCTGTTTCTTGACTGTGGTGGACTCCCGCTCTACGGTAGGTGGATAGCTCATGTTGACGCTCTCTGGCCACCCGGGGCTGAGGGGGTTTCATGGAATGAAAGTCGTAGCTTCCTTTGCAACTCTTTTTTGGCTTTTTATTTTGTTATGACAGCTTGAGAATGTAACAATGGAAAGCTATGATGTGCTCCATAAACCCCTAGAGAGGAGAGTCTAACCATCTAACGCATTGTTCTGGGGACAATGTTACTGTAACTCACACCAATATGGAAAGTATTGGACGAAGAGATGATATGCAAGACACTTTTAACACTATTAATCTATGCATGTGAGAAAGGGCATGGTTGGTTGTTTGGGAGACATGGAAACGGTGATGATAAAACTGCATGAAGAGCCAATTACTCGCAAATCTGTCCTTTTCATTGTAGCGCTCAAGGAGGAGGTAGGATGTGGAGACACTGGATGGCCTGAAAAAAAAGAGTCAAAACTGTTCAAAGTCAAGGTGAACTTGGCAATGAGGCTTTAATTGAACTACAATAATAAACTGCAGCAATAAGACTCTACATTATTGAAATAGCTGGCTGTGCCCTTTAATGATGAAACATGTATTGTAATAACGGTGAGCTGAAAAGAGAGGCCTTTTTTTTTGGTGACACATAAATTTAAAGGTGAAACGAGGCATGCAGCAGTGGTGGAAGACGTATTCAGATCCTTTACTTAACTTAAAATAGGCCTACTAATATCACACTGTAAAAATACTCTTTTACAAGTAAAAGTCCTGCATTGAAAATTATGCTTACGTATGTAAGTATCATAAGAAAAATGTACTTAAAGTATTAAAAGTACTCAATGCAGAAAAATCCTCACATTTTAGAAACTGGAAACGATCAAAACAGTTCTGTCAATCAACTAAGTTGTAATCGGCTAATCATTTCAGCTAGACTTGTAGGCTATTATATTGTTGGGTAGTTTAATTTATAATAAAACATCGTATTTTATAAACTACATGTGTTTTGCGTGCAAACATCTTAATTTGTAAAGTTACTGGTAACTGAAGCTGTCAGATTATGTAATGGAGTAAAAAGTGCAGTATTTCCCTCTGAAATGTAGCGGAGTAGAAGTAGAAAGTGGCATGGAAAGAAGAGACTCAAGTAAAGTACAAGTACCTCAAGTTTTATTTAAGTACAGTACTTTAGTAAATGCACAGTTACATTCCACCACTGGCATGCAGGTTAAAAAAAGTTTGGGATTTTATCTTGAAATATGAAAGTTGTGAATGAAAGGGTTTTAAAAAAAAAAGAGCCGTATATTTGAAAGCCAGCTCCCTGCACTGAATATTTGGCTATGTCTTATTTGCCTTTTATCATTTTAGTATGCATTGGCATTCGCTGTTGTGAGCTAGTTCCTTAGGGGTTTTTATATTAACACTTATCTCCTTGTTCACTCAGTAAAAAAACAAAGCCCTTTGACAAAAGAGTGAATACCTTATTTCATTGGAAAACTGTTGAATTTATCATCCCTCTTGATGCAACTAGCATGCAAAGCCTCCACTGACTCTGGCTGTCACTGTACTACGCAAGCATGTTGAAGGAATTGCTCAATGTTAAAAAAAGAAAACACTGAGAGGACAAGCTGTGCCCAATTATAAAATATATATATATATATATATAAACATGTATTTATGTGTTACTAATAAAGATTTGTGACCTTGTAAATGATAAATCACTGGTTATTATCATCAGGTGCTGTGCAGGTAAGCAGTAACCAAAACATGTATCTCCCACGTAAAAACACCTGGAGCTCCAGTGTCTGTGGCATGCTGGCTGTCATGGGGAGCCCTGTAGTCTGATCCCTAATGCCCTGGCCTTTAACACCCTGTTTTGTCTTGTTACCTTAACACCACAGATACACCAGGACGACGAGGATGATGACGAGGGAGAGACCGGACTGACGGAGGAGGAGAAAGAGGAAGAGGAGAAAGAAGAAGAGAAACTGGGGAAGCTGCAATATTCTATAGATTATGACTTTGAAAATGCAAAGGTCTGTGATTCTAAATTCACACATTGGCAGTTGTGTTTTTGAAGCATTGTGAACAATTTCAGATGGATTCTTAGGGAGTGTTTCACATTTTGATATTTTTTTGTTTCTTATTGAAATGATATTTTCCAGTATTTAAAGAAATAGTTCAACATTTTGGGAAGTACACTGATCAGATTTCTTGCTGAGTGAAAAACAATTGATCATGTCTGCAGGCTGAATATACAGGTACAGCTAGCAGCCGGTTAGCTTAGCACACAGACTGAAAGCAGGGAAACAACCTAGCTCTGTCCAAGAACAACAAAATCCATCTGCCAGCAACCACTTACTCTCAAAATATAATATGTTAATAAGTGAGCTCTACAGGAGTCGGTAGTCAGATGTTCTCACCCTCAGACAAAGCCAGGCTAGCTGTTTCTCCCTGTCTTTTTACTAAGCTAACTGGCTGGCATGTTGAACGGAGAGATATGAGACTGTTATCGATCTTCCCCTCTATCTCTCGGCAAGAAAGTGAAAAAAAAGCGTATTTCCCAAAATGTCAAACTATTCCTTTATGGTCCGAACCTTGAAACTTTCTAGAAAGCTTCTTTGTAAAACCTTTGCAGAGCAACATAATGATCAATTTTGAATAACAACATATGAAAGAAATAGTTTTGCAATAATTCTGGCTTAGAGAAAGGGAACACATTTGTCAAAGATTCTGTAGCTTTATCATCATTACTGTAATGCTCTCAGCGGCATATGGAGTGGTATGACAATATTTAATGAGGCTCTGAGTGCCGAATCAAAGAGGAAATCCCTTAAATCAAGTCAACATAAAACAGAGCAGCAAAGACTAAAATAAAATGTATACTTGAAATATGTCTGTTCTTCTTGTCCCTAATGTACTTGCTCAAACATATACACACCTCTATGGTACAGAAAATTCACAATGTGACAGTTGTGTGACACTGAAGAATCTGAAACGGCTCCAGTCGGGCAAAACGTTTGTGTGAGATTGATTACGTAGTTAAGTTGTCAGATTATGTTATATAACCAATCTCTGCAGCAGTGACCCTGACACAAATGAAAATTTTTTTTTTTTTTTGCCTGATCAAATTCTTGTTTTTGTCCCTTACACCCTGCCCACACCTCTGCACACAGCTCACAGTTGGCATCCTTCAAGCTGCGGATCTCATATCCATGGACTCCGGTGGAACCTCCGATCCTTACGTGAAAGTCCAGCTTCTGCCTGAGAAGAAGAAGAAGTATGACACCAAAGTCCACAAGAAAACACTGAACCCTGTCTTCAATGAGACATTTGTATTCAAGGTCAGTCTTGCCAATATGTCCGGTGATAAAATACTTCTACTGTTGGAGAATTTGGTGCAGAAGAGTTGTGCATCCTGATTTCCAGTCTGCACTGCTTCAATATGAATCGATGCAGCTGTAGAAAGAGAGGCATATATATCGAAGATGTATGGAAGATAGTGAGGAAGTTTGTGTTTTTATATAAAATGAGGTACACAAATAAACCTTCTTACCCACTGCCAGCGTGACCCTTTCTCACAATGTGTGTACTCACTGGGCTGTGCAGCCTACAGTACATGCTGCTCTGTCCTGGCTAATAAAGCCCGCAGAGACTTTACAAGTCTCGCTGGAACCTCTGCCTGCCTGCAAATTTGCAGCAACAACAGAAAACATTCTATTTTTCCAAACAGAGCTGAGATGTTCATTGCCACATTTAGTGTTTCACTGTGAAGGTTTATTTGAGTTGCTTCTTACTTTCTGAATTGAAAGGTTTTTATATAACTAGATGGTGTCTGCAAAGGATTGTAGCGTATAGAATTATCTTCATTTTCATTTAAGAAAAGTTTCAGTCAGCTGGAACATGTCATCTTTTCTTATATCTTTCTTAGATGTTTAAATCAGAGATAATATTCAATTTAATGGAATTTATTTAAATGCTATTTGTCCTTCCCCTGTATCATTCCAGACAATTTGTATTTAATTTTAACGTTGTTTAGTTTTGGCAGCTTTCAAGTCTTTAATAATTTTACTGATTTTCCATAGTAGTGAAAAATAAACCATAAACATGTATTAATAATGTAATTTCCAGTCAACCTGGATAACCTGTTGTTGCATTTTTAAGAAAACTGGACCAGCTAGAAAAAATCCATGTGAACATGTGGTGAATTTTCAAATTCCCCTTGAGCATATTAGAGAACCATTTAGAGTCATCTCTGAAACTTATTTCTTCTACTGTACCTTTTTTCATTGACTCATTATTTGAGGATTTAAGTTGCTTTTATAGTCATATAATCACTAATGGAAAAACATACAAGGTATCAAGGTATAAAACGACATACCGTTGTGTCTCTGGATCAGGTGCCCTACGAGGAGCTCGGTGGGAAGACTCTGTCGATGTCTGTTTATGACTACGATCGATTTTCCAAACATGACGTCATTGGAGAGGTGAAGATTCCCATGAACACTATCGACCTCGGAAGGCCGATTGAGGAGTGGAAGGATCTGGAAAGCGCAGATCAAGAAGAGGTGCTGTTAAGAACCAGAACTTTGGAAATTATGCATAGAAGACTGAGATAATTGATTGATATACAATACAGTCATTTTCAGGGATTGTGACTTGATAACCTTGTAATTCTAGGCTGAGATATCTGACATTTTTTTATACAGAATGCAATTTTCATGCGATTTTAGGGGTACCAAATATACCCCACTGCAGCTCCGCCTATTCAAATTTGTAAAGTTTAGAGTGTATAAGGGTTTAAAACATTAAGATAGTTGTTGCAGCAATTTTTGGGTGTGACATGGATGGTACCATGAGTTAAGTCGTATAGTTTCATATGATACCAATATCTTCCCAATAGTTTTAAAGCGGAGCCTGCTACAGCCTCTTAAAGACAGTCTAGTTAGGGAGGCCAGAGGGGGAGTCCCCCTTGCCCTCCTTAAGAACTGCAATTGAAATAAACCCCTGTAAGCAAAAACCACCACGACAAAAATACCTTAATTTAAGCCCAAGATTAAAAAAGTGCAAGGCATACAGCAGACAGCAGCTGAGCACATTCTGCTTTAGCCCATCATCATTTTCTAAAACGAGTCGTTTGCTGTTGTCGGCTGATGAGCATGTGTCATTTCTGTCTCTTCTCTCCGTGCTGACGGCTCAGCCTGAGAAACTCGGAGACATCTGCATCTCCCTCCGTTACGTCCCCACCGCCGGGAAACTCACCGTCTGCATCCTGGAGGCAAAGAACCTGAAGAAGATGGACGCCTGTGGATTATCTGGTAGAGAAACATTACAATGTTGTAAACTGAATCTACAGAAGTATTACTACAGTTTAGGCTTCAATTTGTGTTTGAATGATGTTTCAAAATGCATGATATAACAATAAAAAGAAGACCTGAAAGAAGGCCTGAAATATATGGAGATAATAACATGGAGAAAAAAAGCTTAGGCTCTGCATACTTCAGCTTAATGCAAGTATTTAATGATAAAGACTTTTGGTCCCTAGAACCTAAAACATTTTTTTGACAAAAGGGAATCTCAGAGTTTGACTGTGCTTTGTCATGCAAGTACACTTGAGAAATTCAGTTCACTATTAAAATTCAACATAATCAAAAACATAGGACATATATCACATAAACTGAGCATAAATCAATACAGGAAGTAATTTGAAGTAATCAGGAGATTAAATAATTGAAATGCATATTAGAAGTGACAAAAGGGAAGTAAATATTGCCGAAACATCAGGAACTACTACTGTATTGCAATAATCTGCCTTGAAGTTCTCTATTGCTGATCATAATGACACCCTTTGCAGATCCATATGTGAAGATCCAGCTGCTGCAGGGGGGTAAGCGTCTGAAGAAAAAGAAGACTACAGTGAAGAAGAACACCCTCAACCCATACTATAATGAATCCTTCAGCTTTGAAATCCCCCTGGAACAGATGCAGGTACAGTACAAGTCAAACTAAAATACGTATCCTTTATCAGTAAGGTAATTATATACAGCTGTGGGTAAAGCAAAGTGTTGTTTCTCCACGATGAAAGTAATCTGCATGCATATTTTGATGACTTATTAACTGTAAGAAATTACACATACTCTCTTGTTTTCTTCTTAGAAAATCTTGGTGGCAGTCACAGTGTTTGATTATGACAAGATCGGTAAGAATGACGCCATCGGAAAGATCTTCGTGGGCAGTAAGGCGAGTGGCCTAGGTCTGAAGCACTGGTCCGACATGCTGGCTAATCCCCGCCGCCCCATTGCCCAGTGGCATCCATTGCAGCCAGAGGAGGATATCGATGGTCAGCTAGCATCATTGAATGCAAAGAAGTAACGTGCTCCCCAACCAGCTAATGTACTAACTCAGAGTTCCAACCCCCACCCCTACTTTGCATGAAACCCATGACTTAACACGTGACGACTCGTCATGTAACCTGCTCAGCAAAAAAGACACATCTTAGAATATTCGCTCATTCATGATTAAGTCGAAAAAAACTCTTTTTAAGCATCACATTTCACACATTAGTGTATGCTGAGAAGAGTGGCGTTGAGTTATCGGGTGACTGGTTCATGAACGATCGACTGTTGGTCCTTCTTTCATTTGAAGAAACTTAGAAACTGATTCTTAGGGTGCTGACACTGAACGAAAGTCTTGGTGAAGACAATGCTGGAAATAAAGCTTTAGTTTAGTTAATAGAGCATGCTTGACTTACCTCCCCACTGCTCTGCATACACCACGCCCAGTATTGTATCTTGCTAATAAGTGTGCTTTAACTTCCAATAGAAAGTATTGTAGTATTGGGTTATTTCCTGCATAGTCTGTTTTAGTCTATTAATGCCAATATTTAATTGAGAATGAATGAGGTCAAGATCACTGAATGCAGAGATCCATGTTGCAATATATTTTTAAGATAAATCTGCATGAATGATTGTCTTCATTTTATCAGCTCACATTTGAGAGGGATATACAAACATAACACAGTATGGAGCAGCTGTCTGATCTGAGTTGCTTGATTTGTGTTGCCATGAAGGCGCGTCTATGCATTTAGGTCCAACACACATCTCTGTGTCTTCAGACAGATCTAATGTAGGACAGGAATACAAGGGTGCCTTTCCTGATATGACACTTTGAGAAATAAAGTAAGCTTCATTGTTTTATTTCAAAGGGAAACTTTTGAAAATCATTCAGAAGTAGTCTGGGACACTGTGAATGTGCCATCTGGAGTCTGTCTTGAGCTGGGTTGACCACTTGGATGTAAAACCTTACTTATCTGTGGACAAAGTAAGGATACGAAAAGGCTTATCAATGATGTTCAGACCAATTATGACTATGTTTCTTTTAAATTCTGCTCTTGCTTGCGATAAACAGTGCCATCTAACTCATTTTTCTGTTGATAGCCACTAAACGGATTATATGTCTTTCTTTGATGGATGTTGTAGCTTACCAAACATACTGCAGTACACTTCAATACACCAATAGTTTTTTGGTGGAGCAACATGAGGATTTCTGTCAAGGACAAGATGTTTTTATAAAGAACTGAAATTTGAAATGTAGAAGATGTAGCCGCACCTTTTAAGAGAGTGTGATTTCAAGTACAAAATGCAAGATTGTAGAATCTCAACAGGGCAAGTGTTTCATCAAAACATATAATACAATAAACATATGTTGGACCATTTTGCTGCAGAATCTAGCATGTATCATGCCTCGCAGTATTTCACGTTGTTTAGATTGCTCACTCAACGGCCAAAAGCTTTGTAAACCTTGGGCCAAAGTCCTACAACATAGTGGTGTTACAACATCATCCCAGACATACGGTGTGACTGATGTGCAGAGGTACGGAGGCAAAAAAGCCCATAAGGATTTGAATCTTATATGCAACTAATCGTAAAGTTTCATTACTACTAAATACCTAATGTTGACATTTTAATACGATATAATTTATAGCATTGAAATATTTAACTTGGAGAACTATTTATTTGAATTCATGTGGTTTGAATTCCCCTCCTTGAAATCTCAAAGAATTATTTTAAAGGAATTCACATTAGAAACTATTAACAAGTTGCTCACATTCAATTGGTCATTTTTGTATCTGAAAAGAGTTGAGTTCATTTAGACACCAAAATTCAGGATGAAAACTTAAATCTTGAAAATCTTGGCTATCAAAGCAAAACTGATTGAGAAATATTATGATTTGATGAAAAGAAAAAATCCCCATATTAGCTTCTAGGAGTAAAGTATAGACACAGATAGTTCTTTATGCCACAATAACCAATAGTTGGAAAACTATATTGTAACAGTATCTATATTTCTATAATTAATACTGTAAAATAACATGCTGTTTCATATAATCGACTAAAGAGAAGCTCAGATGAGAGATGGGACATTTAGTGCACTTACATTGTCAATCAGAATTTGCGAAAATGAAACGGTTTTCAAAATGAAGTCAAAGAGGGGAATTCAAACATTTTGAAATCAGAAAGTTGGTTTTCAAAATAAAAATTGAAATTCCGTAATTTCAGTGGTATTTGAATTTCAACATTAAGTATTCAGTGTCCAAAGGTTCAAATTATTACTGCCTTTCTTTGCTTTCAAAGGAGGCCATATTGTCACCAGAAGTAAAAAGAATTCTGCAGGAGGCTAAACAGCAGCACACTGATTGCTCCATGCACAGTACTACGTCCTCCTATTGTTAACATTATGCATCGCGCAAATTTGTTAATAAGCTTTAGCATGTATTCACAAGATGATGTAAATAGTAGCATGTTTTAAAGAGGAACCATAATTATATTGTGTATGTGTGTTTGTGTTCTGTGTCATTTTTGATAATAAAATGGAGTAAAAAAGAGTATGCACTGACTGCAAAGTCTATGTATTTTTGCTGAATGGGACCGAAGGTATGTCCGAATATTCCATGTGTATGATTAAAGCAGGGTTGCTTTGTGTATCATATGTAAAAAACAAAACAAAAATCCACAATTTCCATAATCTTGCATGGTTGTCTGGTTTTTCTGTCATCGTTTGTATGTGGCCTCTAAACCAAAACTAAACTCAATCCAGTGTTACGATATACCTGGGCTACAAGTCATGTAATTATTGTTCATTTCGGCTTGCACATGTTATACAGTATGTGTTGGTCTCTGACCGGTAAACTGTACATATTTAAAAAAAAGGAGAATATTTGCCGGCTCCGTGATTTTCTATCTCAGTGTACCGTAAGTGTTGCCTTCATTTACTCCTGCCAGATGTAGTCACAGTGGGCGACTTAATCATTTTCCTTCATTAAATTGTATCTTCTCATCTTATTGCTATTCAAATAAACCTGCTCCCATATGTCTGATTATACTTTTTAACATAAGAAATAATTCAGTAACTTGCATATAAACTAAACTAAACTAAACTTTTAGTGTCATTATACAGTATTTCTTTATTACTATTTCTTTGCCAGATTAGTTCTGTGAAATATTATTACTGCATATTATTGATGCAGTCCTCTTAAGGAGCTCCAGTCAAGTTAATTAAGCAATCAATAATTGTTTCATTCCAAATGTCTCTTCATGAATGAACACACAGTTTGACTAATGGACTGCAATGGGATGATCTGGTGTTTTGTCACTTGTGCATGCTCTGAGATATCGATGATGTGTCCACTATGACATTTCTAATGTGGGGATTTGTTAACCCTGTGTGCTTTTGTTTTGAGTCACTGTCATTTACTGTCAGATAAACCTTTATTTACAACCTACAGTGCATGAAGATGAGCAATCTTTATGACAGTCCATCTTTTAGATTATAATGCAGCTATCTCTCTATGTATGAGGGGCTGAGAGGAATACATACCAGACACATTTTTCATTTTCAATGTCAGGTCTATTCTGAAGATTAAATTCTACAATGTGGTGTTAAATTTAAGTTCAGATCATGGAGGACCGCCAATTTACATCCTTTTCTACAATGTGTGTCAGGTCATCCTTTCCTGGAGGTCATTTAATATACTCACTCTCATCTACGCATTTGTATATACATATATATGTATATATGTATATATGTATATATGTGTATATATATATATATGTATATATATATATATATATATGTTTTTTGTGTATTTGCAATAGGACCAATAGAGCCTGTATTTGTTTTATGGTGTTGTGTAAATGGGCTGTATGAGTCTTTCATGTTTCTGCAATGCAGGCAACAAAATCCCCGTCTTCCTGGGTCTTACAAGCTATCTTGAGCACAGAGTAGACCCAAACAGTGCAGAGCAACATTCGCAATGCAATACTGCCAAACTGCTGCTTCAATAATGGTTCCTCTTTAGTCCTCTTATGTGAACATAGCCATAATACAGAACATCCAAAGGCCTGATCCTCGTCCAACCTACTCCATCAGGCATTCACTTTCCGAGCAACATAGACGAGGGAAATGCTTGAACAGCTTTCTTGACTCTTGTTTTGGTCTTGTTGTAGAGGTGTGTCAATAGTTGTGCCTTTTTGTGAACTGCATGATTTATTTCCGTACAAAATCCATGTTTTCCAGGAAAAAATAAAAAGGGAACAAAAAGACCACACAACTTGTGCTCATATATCACTCTATGTAGAACTGAAATACTCAAGGGAACCAAAATATGGGATGTGGTCAGGACATATCTGTGTGTTGTCTAAATGTAATCTTAGGAAAATAAAGGCATTTTAAGTAGACTCGTCCTGTGTGGTGTGTAAATGGAATCAGACGGTGCTTTTCCACTTTTGGTCAGTGGGTGGCATCATATTATAGAGCATGAGAAAAATACTAGGAAGAGTGTTGTTGTTGTCACATGTTGTCAAACCAAACAAAATGCAACACATCAGCAGAATGATGAACAAGGATGCTGGACTGAAGTTTGTGTTAATCGGAGTTTATGCGTAATATGCGTGTAATTGTATGTGTTTCTAAAATACATGCAAACACACTGTGGAGACTAATTTGATTATATAATAATCCAAAGTAAATATGAACAGAATAGAAAATGAAATCTCAGTCTGGCAGGGATCCCGTGAATGTAAGATTATAAATGGGACTCATTAAATCTTGCAGTGCAGCGCTTCTAAAGCTAACATAATAACATAAACACAACAGGTCTTTGTGTTGAGTCGTGATGATCATGAAATGAAAGTGATATACAGTACATAAATAAAATAGAATTCCCTTTATTTCATTGGGATGTTTTTGTTGTTGTACTTTAGCTTCAAAGTTCCTTCTTGCATTTAAAACGGCAGTTGACAGAACAGTCTCACCTCAGGGTTCATTGAGTGGCTGTTCTGGAGCTTTGGGTCATGTAACACGATCTTCATCAGAACCGTAAATTCATGTTGAGTTTAAAGTTGGGGTTTTAAAGTTAAGTTTTAAACTTCAAAACAGCAGCTGCAAAACAACCTCACTTTTGCCACCCCACCATCTGCTGATAAATATTATGATCTTTGTATGATCTTTAAGCTCATTAAGAAGAAAAGCCTGTCATTTGTGACATCATACTTCAAGGTTAAAGCTCTTAAATCAGAGATGATGCTTCCACGTTCCTAAAAAAATGTAGCTCATCCATCATCCACTTTCCCTGATACATAAAAGCTGACTTTCAAGGTCTGCAAATGGAATGGACAAAAGAAATATTGCAGTTTCCATGGTAATACCTCCGTGGAAATACCTGCAATATTTTGTCCATATATGTATCTAGAGATATTCTTGATGTGATCACGCAGTTTTATAAATGCCTCACTCCTGGACAATTTGTTCATGTAAGAAAAACACATGAAGTGGTTGTGTTGGCATTTGCCTTTTTTTGTAGAAATATTTTATGAATATGTATAATATTTATTTTTTCTGTCAGGGAAGGGGCTACTACTTTGTATACAGTACAGTAACATGAAGCTTTCACATCTGATGTAAAATGTGTCTTTATCCCTGCAAATGTTAGTTACTCAACAGGTAAAGTTAAGACTTAGAATGACAGGATGAATGTAGGAGGAATGCAGGTATAGGTATGGCTTCAGGTATCCCTCACTCTTCTTCTCATCCTTCCTGCTTCTTATCTCACTTGGACAGTTTAGTGATGACCCGGATTAAAGCTCCATTCTCATCCTTCAGTCTCTGGTTCTCCATATTCAGCTCTGCTTTAACCTGAAGAAAAGAGCATGAGACAACTAAAGTGGGCACAGATGTAAAATGACATGTTGCTTATAACCTGGAGGGTTAGGATGTGGGGAGGACGTCAGGGTAGATGGATGGGTCAAACAAACACAGGAAACAAAAAGTCAATGTTGACTTATTTTACCTTGTTTTACCTTACCGTAACTTACTTGACTAACATCATGTAGGCTATGTTAGTTATGTAACAAACATACTTCCTAAACAAGCAGTGTTGTTGCCTATACAGGTCGTGCGCTGTAAGGGTTGCGCAGGCGCTCTGATCACTCGTGTTGCTGGACATTCTTAGGATAACACAAATAATATTTTGCATAACTTTTCATAAGATATCATTAGAACCGTTGTATGAGAATATGTTAAACTGGTCACTGAACTTATCTAGTCATTACCCGATGGAGCTGTATGTGAGAATGCAAATATCCAAATCAGTGAAGATAAAGGATGAATTACACAAAGACGCCAAGGAAAATGTCTAACTGGAGAGGCGATGGAGCTTCTGTCTGTAAGGATCAAAATTATCAGACAAAATCAAGGACTGGCAAAAGACTCAGTTGTTCATGACCTAATTACGAAGCGGTTTGTACTCAACTAAACCAAACAGAGTATTTCCAGTAAGTGTGAATGTAGTCTTGCTTTCCACAGCGCTGCGGAGGAAGGTCTGGCTAGTTCACACAACGTTCCTGGATAGGAGAAAAACGTGCTCTGGTTCATTAGCATTTCTATCAACGGTGCCTCTGCAAAATAGCCTCGGGAAGGAACTTGTTTTGGTGGAATGTGCACATTCAAAATTTGTTTTAGTAGTGCAACAGAAAACTCAGATTGGACAGATAGTCTAGCTAGCTGTCTGGATTTACCCTGCAGAGATCTGAGGAGCAGTTAACCATAGTCCTCATAAATGAGTTTAGAATGCCAACACAATAAAAGCGGAAGGTGACGGACATCCGGCAGAAAATGAGGGACATCCGGCGGAACTTCTGGTGGCACTGGAACAATCCCGTTAATGAAATGTTGTCAATATAGACTAGTGATAATGTGACTGAAACAGACAACCTCCTGTTGTACTTCATGTGTGATAGAGAAACACCGGACAATGTAAAAACAGCTCAACCTTTTATGGTCTTCTTTTTAATTTATTTATTATTTGAAGATTTTTGAAAGCTGGATAGCATAACAAAATACTTTTTATGGACAACTTTACTCCTTTAAACATCCTTTATTTATTTTGAGGCCTTGTCCAAAATCTCATCACTCTGTGAGTCACTGTAATAGCTATACGTAGGCTCTAGTCCAACTGTTTTACATTTCTCACTTTTGTTCCTGCTGCTGACTAATCCAGAAAGGAAATTAGCTTCACAATAAAAGAGTCATCTAATTTGGATAAATCCGGGCATTTCATTATGATAAAACAAATGCAATTACACAAACACACATACTCTTTTACACTTGACACACAGACACAAATGGACCAGACTTGCTAATTTAAATACACACAATAACAGTGCTTCTCTGTTGTGAATATCTATTTTCAAACCAGCATCCCATGTTTGTTTAGCTCTCATTCACAGATAACAAGAGGTTGTTGTTTGCATCCTCTTGGGCATAACACAGCAGACATTTGTGAACGTTAGGCCACAGATGAATACAGATGGCTCGGTTGCTGCAGTGTCAAAGTGCTCACACATTCCACAGCAAGGCAGAGCATAATGGTGACAAATGATGTCAGCTAAAACCACCATAGACAGAGCTGCTAACGCCACGGCTCCAAGTCCTACAGACCCTTTACACTGTTTGGATTTGATTGTTCATTGTTTTTCTCATGTCAAATTATCTTAACTTTCTCCTGGATAAGAGATCTTGCTATATTATTATCTATTGTACAACTACTACTACTACTACTACTACTACTACTTCTACTATATATTTTTAAAGAGACAGAATATGAAAATAATCAAGTGCATATTAAGGTGAATAACAATAGAACTACGAATTACCTTTAACTGTTCTTCCATATCTGATATCCTCTTTTTTAGACTCCAACTTTCCTATGAAAAAGAACATTCAATAAAAATAATAAAAATATGAACTCAAGATAAACACTTTGAATTAAAACATGGTTATAAGTATTTGTCTAATGCTGAGTTGTTACCTTTTTTTCTGTCTCAAGCATGTTGGAGCCACAATCTCCCACTCTTCCCCTCTGCAACAATGACAGGTTATTATCAAAAGATTATATTAGAAATCCTTGAAACTGTATGATTATGGGTGCTACATTTTCAGAACAGTGAGCCCAAGTGTTGATGTAAAAATATCCAATATGAACACAGCAACTCTAAAGCGGCTCACTGTTATTATTCCATAATTCAGACCTGCAATCTGACAGTAATGACATTGCAGCTTCCTTGTATAACTGCTATCTTTCATGTCACATTTCTCTTACATTACCTGATGAGAACATAGAATATATGGAATACATTTCTGTGTGACAAGAAAAACCTGAATTGCAGAAACTTTTGGGTACTTAAATGGCCTCTTCAGCAATCATTTTCCTAGTTCTTTCACACTTCAAATTAGGTACTGTACATTAACTGTGTGTATCGTACCTGTGCTCTCTGCAGCTGGTCCTGAATCATGGCCAGTTCCTGTTTACTTGTTTCCAGCCTGGACTTGAGTCTTTGATTGGTAGCCAGTGCCTTTTCATACATCTACATCATAAAATATGCACTTGTCAGCATTTAAAATGAGTGTTTGATTGTTTTCACAGCACACAGGCATTGACATCAACAGCCACAGTTTGTGTGGTAGTTTTAACCATTTAGTATGCAACTAATACTTTGTTTCATCATCCCATTGACGACTATGTAATCTGTATTTTAATGGTGCCCAGATCATGAATCCTAATGACTTTAGTTGTTTCACAACATTGTATCTATAGACCTTTTTCAGGGCAGACATGTTGACATGTCATAGTAGGAAAAGCACAGGTGTATTCAAAACCAGTAATGATGGCTGCATTCCACTTAGGAGAGGCCCTGGTATTGTGCATGCTGACTCACTGAAATAGCTTACTGGGACACTTGATGGAATTGAGCCATTGTTAAGGTTATCAATTTCAGCCGTGCTTTTCCTACTATGATAAGTCAAAATGTCTGCTGTGAAAAAGGTCCATTACAATGAACAGGTCAAAATTTACACTTATCCAGTGAAATATCTCAACATCTACTGACTGGATTGGCACAAATGTGTGTATCTTTGTTTGCAAAACTAATGACATTCTCATCGGTCTTAGCTATACTTTGTGTTTGGCTTTATTTGGTGCTAAATAGCCAATGTTAGCATGTTAACGGCTAAACTAAGATGTTGAGCAGGGTAAACATGGTACCTGCTAAATATCAGTATGTTAGCATTATCATGGAGAGCATGTCAACATGCTGATGTTAGCATTTAGCTCAAAGCACCGCTGTGCCCAAGTAGCTTCACATGTCTTTAGACTGCTTGTTTTGATTTATACACCAATCATTTAGACTATAAAGCATCAGAAAATAGAGAAAAATACCTATCATAATTTTCATATAGATTTATTTGGTTGACCGCCAGTCAGAAAACCCAAAGATATTGAATTTACAATGATATATCAGAAAAAAAACAGAAAAAAATGTATCCAGAACCTTGTGTTATCCACAGGTCAAATTTGACCCGCTTTCAAAGTTTTTTTATATCAGAAATATGGGTTTCTTTCAACCAAATTTCCCCAAAATAACATGGATGTATGTTGTATGGAACCCATGCAACATTCTTCGCAGGTAAAATTGATTACTTTCATTGAATTGTGGTGTTTTATTTAATTCATTTTTTAATGGTTTCAAAACAGTATCCTGACTTATATTTGACTTAAACCAGTCTGTGATCCCCTCAACATCCTCTGATCTTAACTATTTGTCAAAATAATTCATAATGTCTGCTTTTTTTTTTACTCAAAAATGATGTACAATGTCATATAAATTAGGTTCATTGACCATGATTTTTAAGAAGCATTAAAAAAAAAAAGAAACAAAACATTGGGGGGCACCCAACAGCACCCAAAGAAAGTTCATTTTCAATTTTGACCCGGAAGAAACAACAAGTTCAAGGTCAACGGAAGGACAACACAAGGGTTAATAAATGACATTAACAGATTATCACTTAGCAACATTTTTGCCTTTTTTTTTTCTTTTTTTTCTGTGCACCAGCTAATGGGACTAGTCTTTTCTGTTCTACTATTTATGTAACATTTTGTTGTGTACTTTTATTTTGAAATTTCTGTGTTGGTGGTGCAACATTCTTTGGCGGCTGGATATTTGTGTCTAATTTTCATTGGATAATTGTTAAAGGATCAGCCATCTTGTGGTGTGTGTGTGTGTATGTATGTATGTATGTATGTATGTATGTATGTCCACTCTGTAAAGCACCATGATGAAGTCCCTGTGCTGAAAATCATTGGTTGAATAAAATGCAGACTCTTTAAAGGCAGGGTTGGTAGTGTTAAAAAGCTAGCAACATTTGAAAGTAGCATCTCCTCGCGGCTCTGTCTAACCCCACCCCCTGCCCTCAGGGCTCTGACCCACACACAGAAGTGCATGAGCACCGCTGTGTCGCTGCTTCAGAGTGGAGAAAGGAACGCAATTTTACTTCATGTCTCATTCAACGATAAGCAAACATCATACCGAATGTTTAAAACAAACATGACTACTGTTAGCAGTGTTGGGAAGGATACTTTCAAAACGTATTCCGTTACAGAGTACAGAATACATGCCCAAAAATGTAATTTGTAACGTATTCTGTTACGTTACTCAATCTGAGTAACGTATTCTGAATACTTGGATTACTTCCACATTGAATTGCATTTTATAAGTAGGAATGCGGCTAAACACGACTATTCTGGTGTGTTCTTCTGTTCCAACTGGCTGAATGTGTACCAAAACAAGCAGATCGATTTTTGTATTTGTAGTCCCGAACTGCATACTACAAAAATCTAACCGCAGTCTAAGCTACCATGAGCTAATTTTAGCTAACGTTAGCTAACATGTCAAATGGGGCTAGTCTTTCAACAGCTCTGGGGCTAGTAAATCAGCATGTAGGAGAATGTAAAGTCGCACGTCAACTATAAAATAGCAAGGTGACCAGTAAAACTACAGCAGACGACTACCCTTAGCTAAAAATAACTTACTTTAAGATGCTTCTTCAGGTTGGAGGTGGAGTAATTTGGACACTGAAAGGAAGTTGGTTGCTGGCAAGCAGAAGTTGCACTGCAGTGCACAGTTATATTTTGTTCTCCCTTCTCTTTCTTTAATGTGAAATGCTGTTTGAATTTCCAAGATAGAAACGCATTCCTTCCCTGGCTCTGTTGTGCCGGTTCCAGCTCCATCTTTACCTCTATCAGTGATCACGCAAATAGCTAATTTTTTTGTTTTCATATTGGGGCTTCTGGGAAATGCATGGAGTTGCGAGAGTGAATAAATCCGTGAAACAGAGAAGTATCATCATGTAATCCATTGTTTTCAACAATGTAACTGTATTCTAAATACCAACTATTTAAATTGTAACTGTAATGGAATACAGTTACTCATAATTTGTATTCTGAATACGTAACGCCGGTACATGTATTCCGTTACTCCCCAACACTGACTGTTAGCAATGCAGCGATGACGCGCATTGAGCTCAGGCTCGTACAGGGGAGGGGTAGAGTACCTCAGCGGGGCAAGGAGGCTTTTCATTGGTTCTTTCCAAACTGACTGCTAGACAGTGATTGGGTGTTTTTAAAGGATTACAGCAGCTACAGATGACGGGTCTTTTTTGCTCCTTTTTCAGAGCCCATATGTTATTTATTGCTGTCGGGGTGTAAAGACCATTTCAAACAATATATAAAAAAGTGTATACTGGAAATAGTTACCAACCCTGCCTTTAAGTGAGTTTATTAATTGTCAAGTGATCACATTTAGTTCCTTTTGTTAGTTTGGCACCAAAACAACAGTCACTTGAAATATTATCAACACGCAAAGTGCATCACCTGCCTTTTTATAGTCATTGTTCGCTGTCTCTTCTTCTGCCTTTTTCCTTGCAGATAGCCTGTTCTCCCGCCGCAAGAAGTAGGACTCAGCGTGGTTTGTTGATGTGTCGTTGGAGATATCAGACGAGCTCAATCTGAAAACACAAGACAGGTATTAACCATTCAACACTCAGCTTCTCTGTTACTGTCAGAGTTTAATGTCACAGAGACACTGATTGATTCTCTCAGGCAATAGAATATTCTTTTGTATGTATTGATGGTGTGAATTAGATTTGCTTACCTCGACAGTCTCTCGTGCTAAAAGAGAGGAGAAATGTTTTAGAACTGGCTATCTGACCGAAATGAAAAATGCAACAAGCACTCTAACTTTTTTTAGGATAATCTTGATTATCTTACCCAAGGTACTTAGGCCTACCTAAAACCTTACTTGGCCTAAACAAGTCATTCAACCCCATCATGACCCATCCTCTACGTCAGTAGATGCTCATTAGTGCACAAATAATGACATCACACAGCTTGACTTCATCATTTGTTTGACAGGCTGTTTGGTCGTGATGTGAGATTTATAAGGTACCATGTGGAATCAAATCCACAAACGAGGTTGTAGTTTGTACCATGTTGACCATTTCCTCTGCATAATATTGTAAACATGCAGTCGCAATGCACACAGGACATATTTTAATATTTCACAATCAGCAAGTACATTCATTATCAATAGATCTAGAAAGCAAAGTGCAGTGATTGTTTGAAGTGACATAACCAGGAATTCCTCATGAAAGACTTACTTATTTTTAATTTATGTTTTGGTACAGTTTTCCAAGAAAGGTTTTTATGGTAGTCTGAAATATCAAGCCAAGTTAAAGAAGGAGAGAGGAAGTGATCGCTTAAGTAAACTGACAAGCAGAGATAACTAAACACATCCAAAAAAGGTAATAGCTCTGGCAGTGGCTTTCACAATGTGTTCATTATTGTCTGCTGAAGTTGGAAGGGTTATATGCTAGCATAGATTGAACACTATTCTTCCAAATAAATTCTCTTATTTAGTGTTTTTGATGATGATGACAGAGAGTGCTCTCTAACACATTGGTGCAAAATCTCCCATAGGTGTTCCATTTGGTTTTCATCTGGTGACTGCGAAGCTCATAGTGTATGATTACATACACTATTTTAAGGAGGGGGGCTTAAAGAGGCAGGCGCTAAAACAGAAAAGAATAATGTGTTTTTTGAACATTAAAGCATGTAAACATTTTCTAGTAGAACCGCAAAATACAAGTATAAACCTGAAATGAGCATGCTATGGGACCTTTAAGATATAAAACAGTACTCAGCGGGGATAAATCAGTATTGCCATATCCTCTCTGAACATGCTGAACCCATCCTCTTTATCTATAAGCTCTCTTTCATCATATTATTCATAGAAAAAGCTTATATGACGTGCTCTTTTAGTTTTTATTATATTCACTAATGGTATCCATCAATCAAAACAGTTTGTATTAACTAAGAAGAGGTAATTATCTTGCTGCACTGAATATTGCTGCAGACATAACTTTTTAAGACAGTACATGCAGTTCCATGTTGCATTGTACTCTGTTGTTTTAGACATAGACTTATTCTGACAGTCACATAAACTAAAGCAAAAATCAGACTGGTGAACACTGCTTAAACACTTACATGTCTAACTACATCATAGAGATGGCAAGTGGATATCAATAAAGAAGTAACAGGGCTTTAAGTTGCAGACACTATGTGTAAACACAGTGATATGCCTCTGCTCAGACATTTACAAGACCTCTGGATCGTCCCCAGAATCTGATGTCAGCTCCTTTTTAAGACTCTCTGGACACTTGGATATGCTCGGTAAACGGTATTAATGATATACAGTGTGCAGACTTGGAAAAAACTCTGTTTTAGATTAAGCAACAGCACATATAAACAGATGCTGATGGAAACATAGGCTTTTGTGTCCCATGCATGTGAAGGACTCTGTCACTAAGCTGTCCTCCAGCCTTTCTAGATCCTGTGAGGAACTTCTTGCCTGCTGACCAGCTATTCCCATGTGGAAAATGTGAGTTTCCCATAGGACTAGCAGAGAGATAAACATCCAGAAATACTGCCTCTGAGTTCCCACAAGCCAGTCCTAAGCACTCTACCCCTCCTCCTCTCTGTTCCCTGTCATCCTTTCTGTCTTTCACCCCCTGCTTGCTTTCTTTCTTTCTTTCTCTCTCTCGCTCTCTCTTCCTGTATCTCTCTCTCTGTGTCTCTCCATCAAGCTTTCCCAAGTGGATTCTTAGTTAACATAAACAAATAAGACTAACTGATCGTTACAACTTTTCCCTGGTTTCAACTTGCAAGTTTTGTTCCTCCATGCTCATTCACATCAACATGCAATTTTGTGTCCCACTTAATGGGAGTTATTATGAACCTTTAGAAGCATGTCAAAGTGTTATAAGAGATAAAAAAAATTAAAAAAAACTATTATCTGGGGTGACATAGGGGTCTAAGATGCGTACCATGTAACCACAATTTAACACTAATAGGGATAGAGGCAAATGCCCAAACAAAATCTAAAAAAAAACCCAAACAAACTTTTATAATCTAAACCATTAACATGTTTCTAAAGTTTAAAGTTGTACAAAGATTCAAAATCCATTCAAATCGGCATGCTTTGATAAATAATACACTGATAGAATTGGCAAATGGAAAAAACCACCATATGTAATCGTTTGCATATGATTAATTGTCAATTTAAAGTATAAAAATAAATGCCTACAATGATATCATAGCTTTAGGGAAACACTTTAAGAGTCACCGAGTAAATCATCTTTTGAGAAATTCCGCTTGTATACACTTTGTCTTTATTGCACCACAATATAAAGAACGTATTGCAATAGCGATAGTGCCATAGACAGTGTAAAGTGGATTAGAGGACATTAGATACAATCTTTAGTTGCATTCCAACAGCTGTCATGTGTAAACAGTGTTTTCCAAAAAAGGACTTTGTTTCAAATGAGGCAGTAAGAGGTCATTTATGGCTACACATAATTTTTTCCATTGATCATGTAGGCTAGTAAAATTATCTGCCAATGTATAGACACACACACACACACACACACACACACACACACACACACACACACACACACACACACACACACACACACACAGAGGAATACCTCTGTGGCTTGTTGCAGACAAATTTGTTTGACAATGTCTGAGCTTTGATGTTACTGTTTGCATTATTTCAACCATGGCATTTCCTCTAACTAAACAGACACTGAAAAGATTAAACACACTGTGGCCTTACCCTCAGGCTCTTGGTGGTAGATGAAGTTGGAGAGGAGTCAGAGAGCGACTTTCTGATGCGTGGCTGATCATTGTTGTGAGAAAGTAGAGATGACATTGCTCCCGAGCTGCTGGCCTCCGCATGCAGCTCTAATGTGGTCCAAAGTATTTCCAAAAAAGTTTTTTTTTTTTTAATAAAAGTTCTTAAACAAAAAAGCAGCAAAGATGGAGAAACCTACTTATAATCCACTGATTTGAATTTATGTGGCTGTTTCCTTGATCTTCCCTGATCTTCATGTGATGGTGAGACATTGAATATCTGATGAGCGTGAAAGAACTGCACAAATGTGAGAGCTGTGGAGGAAGTGGTGGGACTGGGGAGTAGGCGGGCTGTAGTGTGTATGTGTAGACACAAGGATCTGACAGCAGTATTGTTCACACGGGTTCTCCAGGGACTCTGGGTCATTCAGCCAAAAATGGAAAAAGAAAAGCATAATTAGTCTTTGTGTTTAGATGTAGCCTAAATGTGAAATTTGCTTACATAGTGTGTATTTCATTTTCATGAATTTCATTTTTGTACTGTATTTAGGAAAGTGTGCTTATCACTGTACTTCCCTTTGCATTAAAACTAAGTATGAAACAACCGGAGGAAGAAGTAGACATTTTACTTAAATACAAGTAGACCTAAAGTAAAATGGTATTTAAGTTAAAGTACAGAAGTATCAGCATCAAAGTGTACTTAAGGTAACACAAGTAAAAGTACTCATGTATATTATATTATTAATTATATGCATGATGCATTGTGCATATCACTTTGATGTTGCAGCTGGTAAAGTTTTAACTACTTTATATAATGCTGGATAGCTTATAGTAATCTATAATAATACATAATTATTTATTAGTTAGTTGATCATATTTTGTATTAATAATCTTAACTGTAAGTATAGTGTTGTCAAATAAATGTAGTGAAGTAAAAAGTAAAATATTTCCCTCTGAATAGTGGAGTAGACATATAAAGTAGCTTAACAGGGAAATACTTGATGTATACTAAATGTACAAGTACCTCAAAAATGTAGTTATGTACAGTACTAATGTAAGTGTACTTAGTTACATCCCACACCTGAAAACACATGTTAACATATGGTAACTCCTCAATTAAAACAACTGGTAGAAGGTACATCAGAAAGTAGAAGTAAAATGTAAATGCATGCAGTAGATGGCCAAGCGCACATGGGTTTGTGTTTAGAGTGAGATAAGAGTGTATAAAAAACAACAGGTTGGTCAGATGCACAAATATACTGTGCTTAGGGTTAGATCTGTTGTTTTAATTTAATCAAGCTGAGGCTGCATGTGTTGACAGTTAAGGCGCGTTTACATACCTTTGGAGTACATTCCGTGACATAGTTGCTTTCATTACGTTAGCACAGGTCATTTGTTTGCAATTTATTCTCCTAAAAAGAGAATCCTAAGGGACTCATGTTGTAAATGCTTATGCAATGTGACAAATACATTTCATATAGCAAGTACACCGAAAGGTTTCACACAAAATATTCTATAAGGGTTAAAAATACATCTTAAACGATCTGGTTGTTGTTTTATGTCTCTTTAATCAATTTCAACCTGAGTCAGAGTAGGCTGGCAGTGCAAGCCTTGCCCTGCGCCTGCTGTAATCTAATGACAGAATTAAATAAGACAAATCATTTCACACATTTCTATTCTTGCCCATATTTTGAGCTTTTTTTTTTTTTTACGTTTTTGACGCCTTTTTTTCACAGTTTGTTTTTGCTTTTTCCAACGTTTTAAATTGTAAAATTTTTCTTCTACACATATTCAGCGCTTATTTCTACGTCCCATATTTTCTGATATAAAACAAAAATTGAAAACGGGTCAATGTGACCTGAAGTCAACACAAGGGTCATCATTTTAAAGATATAAACATTATGCATTTAACATTCAACTGTTAAACCTCCCATTAGGTTTTGCCTTACAACACCTGATAACTGTTCTCCATTGAATATACCTGTCAGCTTGTTTCCACCTGGCTATCATGCCCCCCTTTTTGATGTTTGGTCCTGAGAAAGTAATGTAATTACTCCCATTAATACAAATTTAAAAAAGACCAACTGTCAAATGGTGTCTGGGCAGAGTTGCCACATTTACGTAAGTGTTTAAGTCTTTAAAATGCAACCTCATGGCAACCCAAGAGTCATTTCAAATGAAAGACATGTGGTTGCTGTTTCTTCACAATCAAGGGTAACTGTAGTCTACACAACATGAGAAGGCTAATGTATGAAGCCAGATGTACACTAGCTAGGTGTTGGATTTCCCCTTTTAGTAATCTTACAACAAAGATAAAAATCATGATCAGATCTCCTCTTTAGAAAAAACGGTTTTTGGTTCCTCTTTCACATTTGTTGATTATTCTTCATCATTATAGTAGTGATCAGGCACCACCTGCTGGAAGAACATAGAACTTTAACCTTTTCACAAAAGAGCTTCATGATAAGGGAACAGTATGTACCAATGGAATCATATGTACTCACATGTACACTTGTACCATAAATAACTTCAGGGAGAGAGGCTCTACATACAGTACGTACGTATGTATGTGTGTTAAATTACAAGCTGTAAGTATAGTCGCATTCATGTTCTCTTTCATATTGCAAAAAAGTATTAACATTTCATACTCTCATCTTGTCATGTGTAATTTAATAAAATACAGTTCATTTAATTTAAAAAAAAAAAGTCAAATGTTTTTGTGACATGCCAAATCTACAACAGAGTGATAGGAAGTTTGTTAAAATTACAACCCTTTACTTTCGGTAACCTGTTGCTCTTTATGTGACTTTTATTTTTTACTTTCAACCCTTCCCATGTTTCTGCTGACTAAAATATGTATTTCTTATTGAACTAACAACAGCAATCATACTGTATATCAATACCTATTGTCAAGACATTAATACAATTTAAGCAATTTTTATTGAGACCATATTTATGTTGAAGAGAAAGAAAAAATTATTATTCATTTATCAAAGTTATACACAATTCTTCGTGTTTTTCAGTAATCGACACCTGACACACAAAATGAATGCTGTCACAATCGCACTCAAGTAGAATAAAACAAATACTATAAGAGTGTGCGGCGTGTAAAAAATGTCCCTATTAATCTCAATAAGACACATTCTTGTGAACTAAATATTAACTGGAGCATTTCAAGTAACACTACCTGTTCCCCTCATTTTCGTCCCTGACATTACCCGTACTGATAATGATGTACAACATCATTAACATTATTAATATTTCATACAATAGCCGGGCTGTCAATGTCACTGAAACGTGACCATGCAGTTACTCGGTCAAGTCGTGCCAAAAATACAAACAGGTGTTATTTTGAAATGCCTTAGTAAGGCATTTTATTTTGAAAAGATAAGGTTGTAAGACAGTCTTCAAAATAAAACCACGACCAACATTTTCCATCATACTATCCTCTAAATAGCACACACTACAAGTGACTGAAAGAATTGTGTCATACCGTATGACAATTATTTCATAGGCATACTTATTTATTTGTTCATTGGATCATATAAACTCATTCGTTCAAAAATGGCTTTTGAACTTTGAAGGCAATTCACCAATGTCCGGTATCTTATGTTGTCTTCTTTAGCTAGCGAGCTAAACGTCTCGCATTGACCGTTCATATACTGTCTATGGCATTGACAGACCTCTCCACAGCGCTCCCAAGCGAACTTAAGGGGCTTTCCGACTGGAGGGATTTTTGCAGTTCTTAGAACTAAACGTTCCTAGAACACTTTCGCTCATCACTTTCGTCGTGTTCCGACAGGAAAAATTTGGGGATTTTTAAGTTCCTCTGGCCTCAGTAGCGTACTTTTTTTAGCTCCTACTTCAGAGCAGGGTCTTTTCCCTTTTCCTAGGTGTACTTGATTGGTCGAACTTATAAGTCACGCCCACTGCCAACTCGGAAACTTGCAGACAGAGCAACAACCATTGACATATATAGAATGGACCAACAGATCCCGTTGCTCTGGACGGAGACCAGTGATGGCCATTAGAAGCACTTTTCCGGTGATGGCTAGCGTTACTGCGCAGCCTCCAACTGAGAGAAACAACGTGAATGTGCCGTGAGCAACGTGTCTTAAAGTTGTAAGTCTTCTGGTAGCTGTGCCAAGAGAAATCTCAATCATTCCGAATATTGCAGAGACGGAGAGCGTAGGTATATTAGGGTGACCAGACGTCCCGGTTTGACTGGGACAGTCCCGATTTTGAATTGCGTGTCCTGAGTCTCGACAAAAGCCTGTCGGGACGCTAAAATGTCCCCGTTTACACCAGGAGCGGCGTGAGCCGATTTTGCTGGTGCTTCAGCCTCAAATGTTTTGAGTGTAGCCCCGAATGTAACTTTGTCCAGTTTATTTTCCGAGGCGAATAGAACGGGCAGCTACGTGCGGGGTCCGACCATGCTGTATTTGTTGCCATCACCTAGCAACCGGCTCTAAGTGAGGAAAGGTGAAGTTTTCGGAGGAATCATAGCCAAATCAGTCTAATACATTGATGCCATCAACACAAAGTTTAGGATTATTTTCTGAAATATAGTGACTTTATTCTTGTAATACCCTATTATCACTTTATTTTTCTCAAAATATCACGACTCCTCCAATTCTCAGAGAGCACAGATACTGTATTTTGAATGTGCACAAAGTTTTGAACATGAGCAGAAATCTTGCTCAAACATCTGAAATATTACAGTCCAGGGTCTTTATAAATAAATTAAAATGAATTAATGTATCATTGAGGTGAATAATTGTCATATGCACATTAAAGGAGGTTAATTCCCCAACAAAAGATGCCAAACAGCAGGGAAGAGTAAATGATGCTAGGCTACATGTGTGCTGACTCAGATATAATTAGAAAAGTCAATCTACAGGAGAATAAATAGTTGAAAGCAATACAGAATGCCTGAGAGCCTTACTGCAATATATTCCATTATGTTTTTTATATTTGGATTGTAATCTATGTTTCTATGTGTTATTGGAATAAATAACGCTCAAAAAATCTTTTTTAGAAAAAATCTCAACATAAATCTCACACTAAACTGAAAAAGGCTGTTGCTGCAATTTTGATAATTTTACAGTAAAAAGCACTGTTAGTATTAGATGAGGAGCCTACGATCAAAATAATGAAGTTACTGTCTGTGTCTATGTCTGACCTGCGCTGGCACATGTTCACGTTAAAAAGCGTGTGCGTGCATGAGCACTACGGTCACGCGCAAAGTCTCCCGGTTTTAGTTCCGGGAAATCTGGTCACCCTAAGGTATATGTAAGGAGATAACATAGACACAGGCTAATTATTGCTAACTAAAATGCTAGTTAACATTAGTAATTACCATTGACATATATATATATATATATATATATATATATATATATATATATAATGGACCAACAGATCCCGTTGCTCTGGACGGAGACCAGTGATGGCCATTAGAAGCACTTTTTCCGGTGATGGCTAGCGTTACTGCGCAGCCTCCAACTGAGAGAAACAACGTAAATGTGCTGTGAGCAACGTGTCTTAAAGTTGTAAGTCTTCTGGTAGCTGTGCCAAGAGAAATCTCAATCATTCCGAATATTGCAGAGACGGAGAGCGTAGGTATATTAGGGTGACCAGACGTCCCGGTTTGACTGGGACAGTCCCGATTTTGAATTGCGTGTCCCGAGTCCCGACAAAAGCCTGTCGGGACGCTAAAATGTCCCCCGTTTACACCAGGAGCGGCGTGAGCCGATTTTGCTGGTGCTTCAGCCTCAAATGTTTTGAGTGTAGCCCCGAATGTAACTTTGTCCAGTTTATTTTCCGAGGCGAATAGAACGGGCAGCTACGTGCGGGGGTCCGACCATGCTGTATTTGTTGCCATCACCTAGCAACCGGCTCTAAGTGAGGAAAGGTGAAGTTTTCGGAGGAATCATAGCCAAATCAGTCTAATACATTGATGCCATCAACACAAAGTTTAGGATTATTTTCTGAAATATAGTGACTTTATTCTTGTAATACCCTATTATCACTTTATTTTTCTCAAAATATCACGACTCCTCCAATTCTCAGAGAGCACAGATACTGTATTTTTGAATGTGCACAAAGTTTTGAACATGAGCAGAAATCTTGCTCAAACATCTGAAATATTACAGTCCAGGGTCTTTATAAATAAATTAAAATGAATTAATGTATCATTGAGGTGAATAATTGTCATATGCACATTAAAGGAGGTTAATTCCCCAACAAAAGATGCCAAACAGCAGGGAAGAGTAAATGATGCTAGGCTACATGTGTGCTGACTCAGATATAATTAGAAAAGTCAATCTACAGGAGAATAAATAGTTGAAAGCAATACAGAATGCCTGAGAGCCTTACTGCAATATATTCCATTATGTTTTTTATATTTGGATTGTAATCTATGTTTCTATGTGTTATTGGAATAAATAACGCTTCAAAAAATCTTTTTTAGAAAAAATCTCAACATAAATCTCACACTAAACTGAAAAAGGCTGTTGCTGCAATTTTGATAATTTTACAGTAAAAAGCACTGTTAGTATTAGATGAGGAGCCTACGATCAAAATAATGAAGTTACTGTCTGTGTCTATGTCTGACCTGCGCTGGCACATGTTCACGTTAAAAAGCGTGTGCGTGCATGAGCACTACGGTCACGCGCAAAGTCTCCCGGTTTTAGTTCCGGGAAATCTGGTCACCCTAAGGTATATGTAAGGAGATAACATAGACACAGGCTAATTATTGCTAACTAAAATGCTAGTTAACATTAGTAATTACCATTGACATATATATATATATATATATATATATATATATATATATATATAATGGACCAACAGATCCCGTTGCTCTGGACGGAGACCAGTGATGGCCATTAGAAGCACTTTTTCCGGTGATGGCTAGCATTACTGCGCAGCCTCCAACTGAGAGAGACGACGTAAATGTGCTGTGAGCAACGTGTCTGAAAGTTGTAAGTCTTCTGGTAGCTGTGCCAAGAGAAATCTCAATCATTCCGAATATTGCAGAGACGGAGAGCGTAGGTATATGTAAGGAGATAACATAGACACAGGCTAATTATTGCTAACTAAAATGCTAGTTAACATTAGTAATTACACTTAAACAGCTAATGTGAGACGAAACTGCCTGCGCGCTTCTCCTGTACTATACGGTAATTCCTCTACTATGCAACAGTAAATCCCGTGGTTATGACACAATCGTTAGCCTATTTTTACAAAAACGTCTGCTACGGAGCCATAACGTGAGGTACAAGGTAATGGAGCCTTTTATACATTGTCGTGTTTCTTTAGAAATAAACAATGGACAAATAGAGTCTTTAAACGCTTCAGATGTAAAGTTATTCGCTGTCAAAGTGGCGCCAAAATGAATGGCAGTCATTGGAATGCTAATGGGAGGTGATGGCTTATTAGCATCAAAATGGCGCCATAGGAGGAGGTTCGCCAAGGAGAAGCTTACCCCCTTGGCAACAACCAACAACAGGACATTTTTAACAATTTTCACTATCTTATTCATCATTAAATTCACTTCTGACAACGTTTTAGGCGAGAAATGAACTGTTTAGATTTCGAAAAAAAAACACGTGTGAAAGTTGGCTAACTTAATTGTGCGTCCGCCATCTTTATCACCTGCTGGAGGTTTGTGATTCTCTTTTGCGTTGTTGTAAAAGACTCTGACAGACGGTCGAGACTGTGCTGCTGATGTAAAAAAAAACACCCCATCAGTGAGTAAGTAATAAATGTAGTGGACTAACAATTACAGCATCATCTTTCCTGGAATGTTGTGGCGTAGATAATTAAGACACTCAAGCAAATTCCAAGTAATGTTACCTCAAAACTATGTATGTGAAGCATTTGAGTATATTTACTTATTTACTTTCCCACTCCTGGTGGCACTTATCATACCAGCCACCTTCATGGAGCTGAAATTGAAACTCACTTACAAATGTACTCAAGTTTAGTCATTTTTAATCAAGTTTGTGGCCACAGATAATTTTTTGGTGCCACCCAAAGAAGTTTAAGCCATCAGCAAAAAAAAATCACCAGCGCCAAAACGTCTTTACTTCCAGCAGTCAACTCCCCTCTCATCCACAGCAGCTGTATTTTTTTTTTTGGCTAGTGCTGATAAGGGTGGCTTGACTGGACCTGAACGCTCTGTGGATCGTGTTCACACACTTATCAAACAAACTAGACTTTGGGGTCAAGTGCACTCTGATCCGGGCCCAGTTTCCTGATGTTAAAGCCCCCTTACTGCATTATATTCCAATATATTTGTATATTTTGAATTGTAACCTGCCTCTTGAAATTTGTGTTTTCCTTCACATAAAGTGTCATGACACACACCTAAACCAAGGCCGTAGCTGCCAGTAGCTTCCCACAAAGTGCAGATTGATCAGAACCATGGTGGTTTGGACACTACACTTCATTACTTGAAGCTGCATTATCTTGTAATATCAAGAGAATCCAGCTGCCGTGCAAGGCAATATTTGTTGAGTACCTGCGGCAAACGCTGCCTCTTACTGTATTGGCGTTGCTGTCATAAAAAAAGGTGATCTCTCCTCACCCCCTTATCGTTGAAAGCACCACTTTTTGGTAAATTCACACTTCACGGGGCTGATCTACTTTGGCAATGTGCCACCACATGCAGACTCTCTTTGCGTTTGCACAAAATTCTCCTCTGTGGTACCTGGCCAGTACCAGTGGTAATTGAGCTGAGTAGCAGGCTAGATAAAGCAAGCGCAACCGTAGTCTTGGTGGACAGCGAGGGTCAATCAAAGAATTACAACATAATTATAGATAACTATTGACGGTCATATGTTGCATTCCGTCACACAGTGTGCAGAGTCGATGCAAAATCAAACATGATCAAGTGGTATGTGTGACGTATGTGTTGTAGTGATGAGAGTTTGTTGTGAAGTAGGCTCATTTTAGCAACTTGGCTGCTGACCTAATTTATTTTATTCGCCAACGTATACATTTTTTACATAACAAGGTGTGCGTTAATTGTCAATCTGCACCTTTCAAAGTAAGTCTTTTATTGGTGAAATAACTTACATAGCCAAGTGGAGAACAGAACATACAGACATCAAGATGAAACCGTGCAGTCGGTCTAATCATGTAAGACTTTTACATGAATTTACAAAGCCCTGTACTCAATCTAGTCCAACATTAAGCTGCTTAAACCGCTTTATGTGTTACATGTGTGTAGTATACTTATGCACGAGATAAAAACAACACATTGCCCAATAGGGCTGCTAGTGGTCAATCATTCCTCAGTGTTAAATCATTGTAACTTTGAAACAAATGAGACAAATATGAGACAAATAAAATAGAAGTGTTTTAAGTTGGTTTATTTTATGTAATTTAAATTAAATCAATGAGCATAGTGGAACTCAAACATTTGAAAACAATGTGTGTATTTGACCTCATCTTCAGTAAATAGAAGCAGGATGATGAAATATCTCCAAAGTTTAATAGTACAGCATATACCATTTTACCAAAAGACACAATTCATGTTTTCTGGAGCTTTCTAAAGTTAAGTGTTTAAATAGTGGTGCATCACACTAGCGGGAAATGAAGTAACTTAAAATGAATATGATTTGTCAACAAAATATAGGGCAATTAATAGGGCTGGGCGAGAAAATCAGATATTACGATATTCTTGACCAAATACTTCAATATCGATATTGCGGTGATATTCTAGGGTTGACAATTGGTGCTTTAACAAAATATCTTATTTTAGATAAATAATCATTAGTAATGTGGACATAAAGTCTAAGTGGGGAAAAGGCAAATAATAGACAAACAGTCTGGTAAGTTCAGGAAAGTACATCACTTTACTGTGATGCAGCCTTTAAAACCAGTAAAAGACAACACTTATGTCATATCACGATATTACGATATCCAAAATCTAATACGATATTTAGTCTCATATCACAATATCGATATATCGATATATTGCCCAGCCCTAGTAATTAATTTAAAACACAGTAGGAAATCTGTTGGTTCAGCTTCTGTCCAGCAGCTGCAGCTCTTCACTCTGTGAAGAAACATATTGATACTGTCAGTGTGTTTTATTTACATACTGTAGTGTACACTTAAATATTTCTCTTTATGGAAAAATGTGCAATTCTTAAACCTTATACAAGTGTTAATACCTCTGACATTCAGTATCATTGAGGATTCGGATGTCCCCAGTTTGTTCTCAATGACGACTTTGTATTCCCCATCATCTGTGGGTCCCACTCTTAGTATGAGCAAGGAGCAGACTCCACATACATTGGTGATGTGGTAATTGGTGTTTGTGTTCAGGCTGATTTTGTTACGGTACCATGTCACACGTGGAGCTGGATCACCCTTTACTGCGCAGCTTATGTAGCACTCGTAACCTTGTGGAGCTGTGCGCCTCTTCAGAGGAACGATAAATGATGGAGGTGACTGAAAATCAAAGGATTTTGTCTCTGGCATGTTTACTTTGAACTTTCCTGAAACACAAAGAAATGCTTAAAGTTAGGGTTTAACAGCGTTGTAATAGTTCAGCTCTACGCTTGTACCAGTGTCCTTGCCAAGTATCGGTTCAGGCACCATTTAGGCACTGGCACCGTTTTAAAAGTATCGTTTTAGCACCACTGTCAGGAAAAAAACAAAACCATACCCAACCCTAGAATTAACCTAAGGGGTAACTAGAGTTAAACTGTTCTGAGATCTGGTTTGGTGAGAAGTGGTTTTAAATTTCAGAATAGAAGTGGTATACTGAGGCATTTTTTGATGGTAAATAAACATGTACTTCAGCATACGAGTCAGGTTTTAGTGTTATGTACAGGAAAGTGAGAACTGATTCAGATGTCTTTGTGATCAACCCACAGGCACAAACCTTTTTCCTTTTTGGTTCCAAACACAGGTGATTCAGAAGGTGGTGAAGGACCAATGTCATTTTTAGCAAATACCCTAAAGTTATACTCCCGTCCGGGCAAAATATTGATAACGGTGAACTTATTGTTGAAGAGGTTGTCTGCCACTGTCCTCCAAGTATGTTTGAAAGAGTCCCGCTTGGATACCATGTAGTGTAGTCTGTCATCCCTCTTCTCATCTGGAGAGGGAGTCCAGGACAGAGTCACTGTTCCTGGGATGTTCTGTTCCAGCTCCACTGGACCTGGAGGCTTGGGATCATCTACAACCAGATTTAGAGGCACAGAGGTACAGAGGTCTGAGTTGCAAAAGTGTATCTGTCTATTCATCAAACGGTACCATATACAGTATCTGCATACAGCTCAGTGTCTCTTTGCTGTAAGTATGTATTTTACAGTTTAACACTTGCATTCCATAAATCCAATTGGGATTTATTCTGTCAAGTGCGGTCATAAAAGAGTATGCATTCAGTCTCTGTAACCTCACTGTGTTTGTGATATGTTTTTATATATCAAGTCATGAACAGTAGTACTTCATGGCCACGCACACTGAGATTCACCTGTAACTCTGATTTCAACATTGATGCTCGCCTGGCCGACAATGTTCTTGACAGTAATGGTGTAGATGCCACTGTCGAACCGCTCAGATGTGGGGATTAACAGTTGAGAGCCTTTATCAGAGTTGGTAATAGTTACATGTTTGGGCACTGGAATACCATCTTTTATCCAAGAGATTTGTGGCACTGGGGAGGCCTGTAGACAATAAGAAAGATATCACATTAATTTGTAAATTAAATAAAATACATTCTCCAATGAACCCATTAGGAGGAAAACGTCTGGCACAATACCTCAAAGTTAATGTTCAGACGGACTGTGTTTCCAGATCTTACCACCACAAAGGTCTTCATTTTGCGGTCTTTAAACTTTGGCTTTACTGTGAGGGGGACATTTAAAATACAATGTTTAGATTTTTGTAATTATATAATTTAGCAAACTGGAAGTTTTTCATTCTGCTTAATATTTTCAGTCTCTGATTATTTTTTAAATAATGTCTACTGTATTGTATAGATTATTAAGAAATCAAAGCCTTTGTTTGAATTCTTGAATATTTTCTATTCTTGTAGACATAGATAGGGTACACCAGCTGTTAAAAATACCACATTGCAATCTGTTACTGGAACCTATTTCAGTGTTGCAAATGATCCACAACCACAAGGTGGTTAAGTAAACCAAGAAACAAACAAGCAGTTTCAATACGTACATATCCACATGCACGAAACTCTTTTGGTTAAAAACAACAAAACCTTTACTGCAGTGCTGTTTTATTGTTGTTTCCATGCCTTTAAATTGCTACGGTTGATTGAAAGCCCAACCTGCATTTTAACTTCAGTATTTTGTTCATGCTGGGCTATCCAGTTAAGACCTTTCCTGTGTGAAATGTCTTGTCAAAACAATTTTACCCTTTACCTGCAATATCCACGGATATGAAAAAATATATAGTGTAACTACACTATAGAAAAAAGAAAAAAAGGTAAGCTGTTATGCAGGCTAACCTATATTTTCTTGTGCTTGAGCTATGCCGTACCTTTGACAGGCATAGGGTTATTATAGGCAAAGGGTGCACTGTGCACATGTATTAAGGAAGAAAAACTGAGATTATTTGCTATTCATGCGGATACTAAATGAAACTTGATCAGGACATTATATAGAAACAGTCAGGTTCTTGATTTAAATTTCAAATCTTACCAGGAGGAGGCATGGCAATTATGTAATTGTCAAAGCCATGAGGTTCTCCATCACCTCCATAATTAGTGGCAATTACTCTCGCCCAGTAGCTGGCCATTGCCTTTAAGCCATGCACGTTGTAGGATGTTAGAGTAATTGGGATGGCATTACAACGGATCCATTCAAGGTTTTCTATTGGTCTGATCTCTACGTAGTAGCCTTGGGCTTCATCCTCTACTCCTTTCATTTCTTTCGGTTTCGTCCAAGCCAGTGAAAATGTGGTGTAATTGGAGGATGTTAACTTTAGGTCTGTGACTTTGCCTGGGGGTTCTGAAATTACAGTAATTAGAGGTTATTGGCTCAATGTTGCAGTGTTTTACATACCAAAGAGATAGAAACAGCATTTTGTCCAACAGCATGTCAGCATGAGTTGAATAATCTTCAGTGAAGACAACTGCTGTAGAATGTAAGAATTCAGTGTGACGGGCTTACTCATTGGATCTCTTGCGATTACTGTGTCACATGGAAGACTAGGATGTCCAGCACCAGATAGGTTGATAGCAGACACCCTAAATTCATACGCTGCACCTTCAATAACATCTTTCACTGCAAACTTTGTATCTGTGGAAAAGGAAGAAATGGTTATCATATCACTAAGAATGCTCATTATGTGGGCAGATGCATAACAGGCATTCATTTTCACACTTTATTTGGTAATTTCCTGCAGCTCGACATAGTAGTCGGATACCTGTAATAGGCCCTCCTTGGTTTACAAGGCTCCAGTAATTTGTGCCTTTCTTGTTCTTTTCTAAATTGTATCCCACTATTTTGGTTCCTCCAGTGTCACATGGAGGACACCATGTCAGATTGATGCAGTCTTTAAAGGCACTGACCACTTTTGGTGCTGTTGGGGATCCAGGATAACCTGTTGGGGAAACATGACGTTAACTATTCTGTGGTATTATGTTGTGCTGCTCTATTTATTTTTTTTGTTACTTCCAAAATTAAAACATGCTGCACTACTCCAGTACTCCATGCTTTATTAACCAAATCACTCAATTTGATAGATAGCTGAAACCAGTAAGAGAGCTAAAACATGTTTGGTGAAAAAAGTATTATGTACTGGAGAAGATAGTTTTAAATTTGATGGACACACAATGGTCTGCACCTCACTGTGTGTTCTCAAAGTCAAAACTTTTATCCCCTCAACCGAAGGAGTTGGATGATGTTATGTTTTTCTCTAATTAATGCAAAATGTTTACTGTTGTACATTGTGGAAAAGTTGGTCATCAGGCCAGGTAGATCTGATTAAAGCACCGAGGTGTAGGATTTGAACATTGCTGATTCCTGGCAACTCTTAGTGGAAGTATCAAAAATGACATCCTACAATAATAATAATCCTCCTCTTTTAAATATTCAAAGGCCATATGCAAATGATTGTGTATCTAGAAAGAATTATCAAATCCTGAAATATTGCATCTTCTTAAAATATTATTTTACCTGCTTCCCTAGAATTTTTTTTAGAGGTTTTCATCAGACAACAGCAAAAATGGCCCTAACTAAAGACTTACGTAATACACCAGCTGGTATGTCCTCTGACTGCAGGTAGTCACTGATGCCTTCTGAGTTTTTGGCTCTGATCCTGTAGCAGTATCTCCTTCCAGGGTTCACATCTGAATCTTTGTAACTAGGGTTGCTACCAGGGATCTCACCGAGATTTGACCATTTATTGCGCCCAACTTGTTGGCGGTCTATAATATAGTTTGTGACCGGGCATCCACCATCGTCTTTTGGTGGTTTCCATTTGAACTCAACAGATGTTACAGCACTTTCTATTATGTCCACAGGTCCTTGTGGCGGTGTGGGTTTGTCTGTTGAGGAAATGAAAATAAGTCATACTAACAGCAAAAAGCATTGCTCTCCTCTTTACATACAGAACAATGGTGAACATTAAGTCTCTTATTGTCAACTCACCCAGTACGATAAGTTTGGAAATTGCCTCAGTTGTACCAAATTCATTTTTTATTTTTATTTTGACCTCTCCACCATCTTTCCTTTGACACTTAACAAGGCGTAGTTTGCTTTCAGTAGCTGATGTTTCAATCTTCACATTGAGAGCGGGCAAAAGCTCGTCATCATCCTTGTACCACTGTATAGTCATCGGTGCCCCACCTGAGAATGGCAGCTTCCATTCGGCATTTTCAGCTGCCTTTATAATGACTGGCTTTGTGAATTTTCCTAGTGCAGCAGCGTCAATTTTTGGTGGATCTTCAACGTTAGAGAAAAAAGTTTTAGTCAAAAACCTAAACTGTTTTAACCCATGGGAAAATGTATCAATTGATACTAAACCTTCTTACTCATTTTTATTCTGACCTTGAATATGAAGTGTTGCTTCTGATTTACGGCCTTCAGCTTCAAAGCGGTACACAGCTACATCATCTTTTTTACAGCAATCAATTATCAACCTGTGACAGGCTCCATCTTTGATAATTGTTACACCATCATCATTGGTTAGCTTGTCAGATAGAAATATGTAATATTCATCAGACAATCATTTTCATAAATTGAGTTTTAATTGAGTGTCTATTTTTGGCTATGATGGATTGTTACGGTTTTGCAAGCTAGGAAACAGAGAGATGCATGGCAATAATCCTATACTCATAATTCTCCCAAAATAGTTGACTTACCAGCTTCCCATCTTTATACCAACGTCCCTCAGAGGTCTCACTGCTTAGTTTGCAAGACAGCTCTGCCCGTTCACCAACATTAGCAACAGTATCTGACAGCCCACTGACAAACTGAACACCACAATCTGCAACAGTAAGAACAAAGTAAAAAAAATGTAATTAGCAAAATGTGTGCATTGTATTTGGCGATATGTAACCACTGTTATATTTACTATTTTATTATAATTGACTATTTTAGTGTGCAAGTCCATACAAATTAATAGTGCAGACTGCAGAGCAAACAAAGGTAGAGACAATACAGTTTTCTATTTTACGGCATAAGCAAATGAAGGATAGCAATGACCAGAGCATTATTCAGTCTTCACATAATGCAAGGATTTTACCTATAACTGTGTCAGGAACCAAAGGGCCAGTTCGTACTCGCTTATTTTTCTTATCATCTGCATCATCTCCTTTATTTCCATCATCTCCATCTGTCAGGAGGTTCTTATGCGTGCCGTCTCCATCACCCTCGTCTCCACCAGTCTTGCCACCAGTCTTGCCACCAGTCCCATCACCAGAACCATCTCTTCCATCTCTTCCATCACTTCCATCTCTTCCATCTCTTCCATCTCTTCCATCTCTTCCATCTCCCGCATCTGCAGCATCCTTTTCAGACTGTGTTCGTCTGGCTGCCTCCAAGTCGTCTTTCTGTTTTTGTAGCTTGGCCTGCTGTGCCAGTGCTAGTTTAATCAGGTCATCTTGATTCCCAGTTTGGGTGCCCTTGCGGCCTTTACCATTTGGATCAGCTGAATTACCGTGAACACACAAGTAGGGAAAATGAATCTTCTACTTTTGTTGAAACATTTTTTAAATAAACAAAGACTCAAGGGGCCCTATTTTAACGATCTGAAACGCAAGTATCAAACGCCAAATGCAAGTAGCTTTGTGGGCGGATCTCGGGCACTGTTGCTATTATACCGGCGGGATAAATGACTCTTGCGCCCAACGCAAATCTAAAATGGGTTGGTCTGAAGTAGCTACATTACTCATGGATGTGGTTTGGGCGTAATGTGCAATAAACCAATCAGAGCGTTATCTCACATTCCCTTTAAAAGCAGGCGCGCTTGTTCCATGGCAGATTGCCCCCCCTGTCCTCCAAAATAGCATTTAAAGCTACAGACACAGAAATGGCACATACTAAGGAAAGCTCATTGTGGGTCTGGCTCTAGTGGCTGTAATTCTGCACCAAAGCTGAATTTCGGGAAAGAGACTTCAGATACAGTATTAGGGGACCACTAAGGCCTATATAAAAGCATCCAAAAAGCAGCATGTCATAGGACCTTTAAGTCCTCTATTTCCTCATTTATGGGTTAGGGTCATCAACACATCCATGATTCATGGAAACGTTGTGTAAAACAAGGTCATATTTTTCCTTGTATTTATGTATGGTTTGCAAAAATGGGAACTGCTGGGTCCGTGAGATGAGAGAAGCAAAGTGTATGCGCAGTGTGCACACTCTACATTACGGCCAAACATGCGCCCTTAAAATAGCATCTGAATAACGCGCCACTGACTTTAGACTAGGTTTTTCCTGGTCTCTGGCGGAATTGTTTTCTGAAACTGCAAAATAGCACTAGGGAACGTTTGCGCCGGAACACGCCTCCTCTTTTTGCTGAACCGCCCCTGGGAGTGCAAGTTCATTCCCTAATTTACTGACGTGAGTCTGTGGAGGGAAAAGTCCGCTGTGCGTCGGGTGCAAAATAGGAATGATACATGCGTCAGTGTACAAAGTCAATTGCGCTGGGTGCAAGATAGGGCCCAAGGAGTCTTTGGCTATCACACTATCAAGTTTTTTTTATTTTTCTTAATGTATATAAAAAGAGAAGATATCCTACCTTCCACTTTGAGAGAGGCACAGCTAGTTGTTATTCCAACAATGGCATAATATGCCCCAACATCTGCCATTTTACAGTCTTTAACTCTCAATGTGTGAATTAGCTTGTCCTCTGAGACAGTGATCTCATATTTGTCCCCATGTTCAAGTGAAGAATCCTCTTTTGACCAGGTAATTCTGTTGAGAGGTGATGATAAGACGCACTGAAAGATGGCGTCCTCACTTTCAAAGACCTTCACATCCTTAATCTTGGCTATGAACTCCACATCAGGCACTGAGGAGGGAGGAAGGGTGGATTTGAATTTCACTGGTGGATTAATTGAGTGACTTCTCATTCCTAAACGTGCCTAGAGTTGTCTCACCAAATGCCAGTACAATCATCTTGTTTTATTACAGTAGCAATAATTGCACTTTACCTTGGAAGTCAGTTGCGAGGACATTTGCTTCTTCAACATCAAGCTGGTAAAATCCAGCATCTTCTGGCTGAGGATCTTTGATGCTGAAAACATACTTTGTCCCTGTTTTCTTAAGGCTATGCTTTGAATTTTCATCATCACCATAAGGAACAGGTTCCCCATCCTTTTTAGAGAAACTGATTAGATTGTTTGATTTCTTTTATATTTGAGCAGTGATTGATTTTAAATAGTTTATTTTTAAATACATATTAACTCACCTTGTATAGGTTAATGGCACTGTTGGGATCCTGTAGTTTCATGTCAAGGCTAAATTCAGCTCTCCCATTGGGTTTTACTTCTATTTGTTTCACATTTTCCAGTTGCTCTACAACCTACAATACAAAGAAAAGAATTCCTATGTATGTATCTGTAAATATTGCTCTGAATTTCACTGCTGAAGCCACAATTAACTAACTAAAGCGGGCCTTGAACAGTGGATGTTAAGGCTGGTTTAGCCTCGGGCAAAACTAATCATATCAAAACTTGAGAGATATGCTTTTAAAGAGTAAATTAAAGCTTTAGTGCGTAACTTTTTGATATTATTGAGCGTCCGTTACATTCAAACCATTGCCAAATGAGTTGCTACAAAGCTAATTAAGACTATCAGCTCCACACAACTCTCTCTGTATTTCTCAGTATGGCTGTGTTCAGAAGATTGTCGTCCGGCAAAATTTTGCGCGCAATAACTTGAGTGCAGATAATTACCTCTTCTGAAGAGTCCATCATGTTTTTTTAATCCTCCGTGTCCTCCTTGGCCACTAGCAACTGCGTGGAGGAGGGGTGGGGGCTGTGCACAATCACGGAAGGGTTGTATCATGTGGACGCGCCAACAATGTTGTTGTCATTACTTACAATTCCTCATGGGGGAGACAGAAACTACGCACTATAGCTTTAACACCCCCTTAAAATTTTGTTTTTCAGACATCCAGTGGTTAAACTTCTTACCTTGCTGCAGTTATGTACATGTGTACTCCAGGATCCTGTGACATCACTACTTGGTGTGGTTACAAGTGCACACTTCTGACTAGGCCTGCACGATTCGGGGAAAAATATGAATCACGATTTTTTTAGCTTAGAATTGATATCACAATTCTCTGCCACGATTTTTTTCTCACAAAGTGTAATGTTTATTGCACACATGAACCATGACAAAACAAAACAAATTGGCAGTACCAAACATCGATTTTTTTTTGGCACCTATAGCACATTGCGCATCACCACAAGCCTGTAAATATAGAGGCTTCAATGAAGAGAAGGGAGAGCATTGCAGCGCTTTAAAACCTTTTTTATACAGTCTATGTTTAAAACTCACAGAAGAAAGTAATAGCGTTTGTGATGCAGTCGGCTCATAAAATTAAATGAGAACTGAAGTCATAAAAAAATAAAAAAAATTAATTAAATTTATTTATATTTATTTATATATAAAGTTATTTAAAAATTAAATCGTGAACTGGGTGAATCGAGATCGCGATTTTATAACGATTAATCGTGCAGGCCTACTTCTGACTACACCCAGAGGTGAAACGGGCTTTAAACTTTCAACCAGACCGTGGAACATTTACAGAGACTTTACAGAGTGGTGTTGAGTTACTCTGTGAAGTCAGCACCAGGTTTTCTATTCCCACTTTAAAACACTATAAGCAAATGTTATAAACTCTCACAGCTCAAAATACAATTTAGTTTTCGACCTTATTTAAAACCTCACCAACATTTTGCAAACTTCAAAATACATGATACAGAATTCATGTGCAGTTGTTACAAACTGCAAACAGGACAGCACCTTTGCCTGCTCATCTGCCCTTTCCTTTTTCAACTGGTTGAGTCTCTTCAGCAACCAGCGAAAGTCAAAAACACCAAAGTCTGCACAGATTTTTTCATAGTCCTTCTTTGGTGCATTGATAAGCAGTTCCAAGAGCTTAGGATCAATTTCTCCATCTTTTTTTGGTGGCAGTTTTTTTTTTCTGGTGACAACAACACTGAAAAGAGAAGAACAGAGTAACATGTATTTTGGGGTTCTACAGGAGTACATATTTAAAAAGAATACAGTAGCAGTGCATACAAAAAATTATAATTTGACTTAAACTTACGTTTTCTTAAGCATTTTTCTGAAATCTTGTGGTGGTTCATTTGCATTTGCTGAAAGAAAATGAGATGTACCGTAAATTGGAAAAAAGAAAAATGGGATTGTTCTTTTTAAAAGCAAATGATGATTCACAAACATATTTGTTGAAACTCTTTATGGTTTTATCAAATCCTTAAAATGTAAAAACAAACAAAAGACACTGTATACAATAATTTGTTTATCTTTAAATCCACAGGGTCTTGCTCAGCACTTTTTTTTTAATTACAGCATAGATATTAGTATTTTATTACCATGTTCAACACACATTATTGGTATTTTTTTATGAGGTCCAATTTCAAGAAGAAAAAAACCAATCAGGAACTCTCTGTAATTCTATAAAATAAATTTGTGGATTGATAAATGATAGAAAGAGAAAACTTAAGCTACTTCTAATTCTAGTTTCATACCTGCCTGGGCTTTCTTCTTAAGGCCAACTGGAAGAGAAAAAAATACAAACAAGAAATAATTAGTGAATAGTCAAAGCTCCAGTATATTTTACTTTAATTTGATTTATTTACAGTGAACATATGTCATAGTAATAATTTGTCTTTTACCTTCAATAACCTTAAGAGCTGCAGTGCAGACAGCCATTCCATACTCATTGGTGGCGAAGCATTTGTAGGTGTCGGCTTGATCTGGTTTTATCTTGAGTATCTGATGAAGCAATTTTTATGTAGTTGGATTGCATCTTTAGTTGCTAGATATTAGTTTCTGAGCTTTTCTAATTAATCAAGTACTGTGAAGTACTTTGATTAAGAGCAAATCAAAGCACTTCACTTTAGTGTACTTTTAAACAATTGTATGGACATTACATATTGTATAGAAATCAGGAAGGATGGAAGTACAGGAGAGTGGATTGTGATACATTGGTTAAATACATTATTAAGTTTGTGTTTTTTTTACGAGATGTTAAGCATTTTTATATGCATACTGTTTTCTCACCTCAAGAATGTGCTCTTGAGCTCTTTCATCGTATCTGGTCTTGTATATTTGTGGATCATCAACCTCGCCCATATTACGCCCCCATGTTACAGTTGGTGCAGGTTCTCCACTAACCATAGCTTTGAAAAATCCTTTTTTACCTGAAAAATCAAAATACCGAGAGCCATACAACAGTAGCTGCCGTTACACGGTCAATATTTTTTCAACCCAATTGAAATCATTTCATTAGAAATTCCAAATCAACTCTTTACATGGACAATAAATAAAGCGATCCGATAAGATGTATGTATCCCCAAAGCATTTAATCCGAATATAACTTTTTTTGACTAGCGCAAAGTGGTTCCAGCCGCTGTGAAGCGCCGGAAAGAAGAATACTTTATTGAGATGGTTTGGTGGATTCCGGCTTCGTTCATTTTAAAAAAAATGTTTTGACCATCATTCAACAATTAATAATAATAATAATTACAAATTGTTATTATTATAATATATATATATATATATATATATATATATATATATTTCTTTGTCTCTAACAAAAAAGTTGTATCAGCAACAGAGCAGTTTTGTTTTGCTACGGCCATGTTTCTGTCCCTCCTGAAGCAATGTCACCTAATGTTACCCCCCACATGGGGCAAACATGCGCAGAAAGAATACATTTACCAACCAGGCTTGGATATCAGGCACTAATATTTTCCTATTGAATGCATTATGAAACATTACATTTACATCACCCCTCTCAACCTGATTAAAAAAATCCTACCGATCAGGCTGGATCGGGCCAGTCTCTTCCATTGGAGGGGGTTACATGAGGCATTTTTATTCTGATTGGGCCATCGTTCTGATTATTATTGAAATATTAGGGTCCATGTAAATGCAGCTAGTGATACAGTTATAGATAATGTTTGATTATGTTGTTGTAACCAAAGTTCTACTTTGTGGGTTTTGTTATTTACCCTCTTGAGCAGTCACAGACATTGGTTTCCGAGTGAAGTCAGGTGTTGTCTTTCCTGCAGGCAGTTCCTCAACATACTGAGTGATCATTACCCCTGGAACTCTGGACCTTTTCTTGATAGCCACTGTTAAGACCAGAACATACCAATAAGACTCTGCTGTGTGAGGTTCTTAAGCAAACATAGGCAAAAGAAACCAAACCAAAAATGTTAGTTTGGGAATGGTATTCATTATTCACACTGTTAAAATATGCCTGAGCAAAACCATGGGATTGGATATGCTTACACATATTTGTTGAGCTGCAGTTTGTCTTGCCATATATCTCAAAAGTGATAACATTATTTAAACCTCCAAAGCTTTAAGTTTTAAAAACTGTAATATTATATTTAATAACAATTAAATCCAAGATTTGTGAAAAAAGCACCATGGTAAACAGTCATGGTGACTTTAAATGGGCATTACACACATTGCTAGTGCTTTTACTTTTGGTTGCAGTTATGCTAGAATTTCACAAGAGGTCAGTATTTACTTTCGCTTACATTGGTTAAATTACATTGTAGCAGTCCATATGCACCTGTACAATGAACAGTTCCTGAGGATAAACTAATAAAGAAAAAAGAAGGAAAAAAGACAGGTGTACAGGCGCATATGGACTGCTACAATGTAATTTAACCAGTATAATGATCCACTTTTGAATGGACTGTGTCCTCTCTGATTAAGTGTAGAAAAATATTGGGCTAATGACAATGCATTGATTATGAGCTTATAACAAAACTGGTCTGATTATCCATTGTTTTTAAATGTACTGAGTGGCATTTTTTCTGCCTTTTCCTGTTCACAGTCCGTGATGGGAGTGCCACTTTGTGAATGAATGATGTCATTCAAGAGCCGGACCTGATTGGTCCTGGTCAGTCAACCAAAGTATTTAAGGCTATGGTTAAGGTGAATGTGTGAATTTACCTGATGAAGGTCTAAGACCAAAACATTGTATTTTTCTAAATAAATTATTGCTTGCGTAATGGTCAATATCAATTTCTAAAAACTAATATTCTTCTATTATAGTAAAGTACATTTAATGTAAAACAAAAGACATGAATGATGACGAAGTGGAGGTGCCTCAATCAGTATGTTTACATGCACACCAATATTCTACTATTATTCCGAATATGACAATATTCCAAAGATGATACAAGTCATGTAAATAGCATATTCCGGTTGTATATTCCGAATAAGGCCTTTTTCCGAAAATAGTATTTTCTGATTAAGACGTGGGATATACCGGTATTATTCAGGTTTTAGAGGCATTCTTTGGACATGTATACAGCGCATTCGGAATATGTGTCTCAATCAGGGTTTTTACCGCAGCCTTATGGTCAGCTCTGTGCGTTTCTATGGTTGCTGTACACAAACCAACCAGCCAACAGTTTGCAAGGCTGCAGACCTGATAAGAAGGAGAAACACAGCTACTTTTAAACATTATCAAAGACTTGGATATCAACAGGTTTTTGGATTTGCGCACACATCGCTACACTGACCTTTTCAAGAAGCTGGTTGAAGGAATGAAAGAGGGATGCTGTGTTCGCACGGTCCAAAAAGTCTGCCGTTGCTGGTAAACTTTGAAAAAATCCTGTTTTGCACGGCTACATGTAAACGGGAATATCACATTACATGTCATTTAGCTGACGCTGATATTATATGTCAGAGGTTGCACGCAGCTGGAGCAACTAGGGGTTAAGTGTCTTGTTCAGGGACACATTGGTTGATGTATCACAGTGGGAATCGAACCCAGATCTCCCTCACCAAAGGCATGTGTCATATCCGCTGCGCTATCACCACCACAAATGCAGTAAAAGGCCGCAATCAAACCTGCGGCCCCTGACATCAAGGACAGAGCCTCTACAACTAGGCCACCCAAGCCTAGAGGAATATTAGTGGAATACTCACTTTCATTAGCCATGTAAACAGCTTAGTCGGAATATCGTCTTTTTCGGAATTAGGGCAAAAACCGGAATATTATGTGCATGTAAATATAGGCAATGTCAACAGCACTATCACCCTTGGAACCCTTAAGAGTTTCCTCCTGTAGTGTTGGAGACAGCAAAAGAGAGATGGGTGACACTTTTTGTCAGCCTTATTTCTCTCTAGGATTTTAGCTGTAGGATGACTCAGCACACAACAGAAAGTTCATCCACTGTCTGTTAATCCTTTTTCTGCACCAGCATCACACCTCGTTATGACTCATAGCGGCTTAATTCACCTTGGGGCTTGAACCTTTGACATGAATTTACTGCTGCATAATACAGATAGGCCAAACAGCTAATTACCATGTGCAAAATTGAATGTGTCCCACAATTATTGTAGTAAAATATGTTCTTAAGCGATATGGAACTATTGTAGTCTTATGACTCATTGTATGCTTCTAAACTGTGCCAGTGTTAACTAGGATGTGTAGATACCATACCAAATCTTAAATCACATTCCGATTTATTAAATCAAAACACCAGCTACAAATTGGTTTTCAAAGGGATGCTGCAAAATCTGGTGAGTCAGGGGCCACTAATGTAACCTAATGTAACCTGCCGAGCAAATCCATCTGGGAATTTTCCGTTGGATATCTTTTGGGAAGGGGTGAAAATACTGGTTAGCTGATTGGATAAACCATCTGTCTATCACCACCTATGTTGTTGATAGATGGGCCAAATCAACCAATCAGATCAATAATATATCAAACTCGGGAGAAGAGCAAAAACATCTTTTCCTCCAAGAAAAGCCTCCAGTGCCGTTTTTTGCTCTTCTTTCAATGAAGGAATACTTTCTAATTTGAATAAAACTTGCACAATAGCTACGCTCATCTCATCTGTGGAAGCCGCCATGTAGTTTAGACTGAACAATCGCTTCTCGTTGCGTCACACCTAAACCAGCCTCAAAACCAACGCTGATTAGTTGGTCGTTTGGCAAACGGCTCCAAATTTTCTCTGTCTCAAGATGCCAGACTGATCTGCGAGTGGAAAACTGGAGCTCGCGAGATCAATACGGTCTCACGAGGCTACCACTAATGAGCCATTTTTAGACAAAATACCAGCAATGACACAACTTAAAGGGATACTTTGCTGATCTAAATCCAGCTCTGTGTCATGGCAGTGTGGTCAGTGTGTGCAGATGAACGGTGTTTGGCTTCCCTCTGTGGCAGAAGTGCATGGAGCTGGATAGCCGGACGTACTACTATACGTACTACTACTCTAGTGGTGTTTTTTTTTTGCGACGATTTTTTTTAAATCGTTTTTTTCCCCCCTAGAATCGAGATATATATATATATTAACCAATCATTCACCTAAATATTTTCCATTAATACTGTACCACAGACGGCACAGTATCCATCATATCTGTTTCCAGCAAAACACTGAGCAAAAAAAAGGCCGAAAGCAGAAAATGCAGAAAATCCATGTTATGTACTTCTTTACAATTTAAATAAATGTCAGACTGCCTGACTGACACGTGATGTGCATCCTTTTTTAGAAAACAGTTAGTTTTTAGAACAGTCTCATGATAAATTATGTCTAGAGGTGTATTATTCCACTGTTGTTTCCGGTAAAGAAGCAAAAGAAAATCGCAATACTCAATACAATCGAATCCCAATACTTCTAGAATCGCAATAAATGAAAATTGCAATACAAAGTATGAGTATGGTCATATGATGCGTACGTTGTACCTTTTTAATTGGTTCACATCCTTTTTGGAGCTTTGATTTAAACATAACAAAGGAAAACTACAAACGAAACAAAACATGACAATGACAATCTTAAATGCCAGGAGAGAGACCCGGGGCCTGTTGCACAAAAATAGAATGAAGAAATCCAGGATAACTGAAAAAGCGCAGCTTGACTTAGTGTGGTCCGCTCATCGCGGCTTAATCGGTTGCACGTTTGCCGAGCCAGGATGAGAAGGTGAAGCTATGTCAAGCCAGGTGTAGATAGATGGGGTAAGTGCACATTCACGGCTTTCTTAAATGGACCATGGTATCGATCACAGATTTCCTGATGCAGAAATGGAGAAGACGCGTGCGGCAAATCTTTAACCCGCTGAGCAGCAGCTTCTAATGGAAAATTACGAGGAGGTGAAACATATAATATGCAAAAAGGACAGAGAAAAAACGCCCAACAGACAATAGTGGACCGACTGAATGCGTAAGGATTTAAAAAGATCTACTTAGGGCGTACTAGTCACTCCACATTTTTACAAAGTTGTACACTCTGTTTTAATTGCTATTAATATGCTTGTTTTATGTGTTGGTTTTATTGCTGTATCTGTTTGTATGTGCTAAATGTGATGGTTTTACTGTAAAGTGTCTTTGAGTAGCCTGTAAAGCCCTATATAAATAAAACTATTATTTAGCCTACTTTGCCTTAAAAGTGAGCAGAGGGAATTAATGTTCCTCGGGAAATTTACCCTAAGGACTAGGCTTAATTTCAAACCCGTTTTCACAATGCGAGAATATGTTTTACAACCATATGCACAAATCTCTATAAGCTATGTCTAATTCTAAATATCTTTCTACAAAAAATGTTCATGACTGGACAAAAACTAGAAAAATAAGTAAGTGACTTCAAAACACACTGTAAGCATATCTGTAAAACAATTTAGCCTATTATTCAGGGTTTTTTTTTCACTCCCAGATGCGTGACAGCACCAAAATAAAAAGATTAAGAAGCTTTGTGGCATTCTAACACTCCCACCATCTCGTAAAATACGGACGTTTGGTCAGGTGCCATTGTCGTCGTTATTGACGCTAAAAGTCTCCTTTAGAGTCCGCTGCACGGTGTGGGAGGATCCCCCTGCCCCCCCCCCCCCCTCTCCACGTTGCACGGGGTAAATTTCACGGGGAGAGCAGCGGAGGAAAAGCCCATTTCCTCCGCATTGTCCCACTTTATCTCCGGTGCCAGTGCAACCATTTCTTACCATGTAAAGAACTGCAATAGTAGGATTTAAATCAAACTTGTGACAAGTAATGCATGTTAATAAAAATAAAGCAGAACACATTCAGAAGACAACAGAATAACTGTTAAATACGTTTATTTCGGATCTGATTTAACACATAAGACTCCAGGATTAATCTTAGCCTGGCTGTTAGCCTGCTCTGGAGCAGGCTAGCTGCAAAGAATAAATCTCCATGGTTACTTGGCTGAGTGTAATTCAACCTGCTTCTGTGCAACCAAGTCAAAGCTAAATTCATCCAGGATAACTTGAATATCCCGGCTTAATCCCTTATCCTGGTTTTGTGCAACAGGCCCCTGGCTGGCACCCCTAAGCCTAATATGTCTTCAATTTTTTCACTGTTTAAGTTTTGGAGGAACTTTTCCTTATCTAAAGTGAGTGTCAAAGGTCACAGAGGGTGTCATAAAGATTGTAAAGCCCCTTGAGGAAAATGTGTTATTTGTGGTATTATACTGTATAGTTCTAGGTAAAATTGACTTGTCTTAGTTTTTCTTTCTTCACTTTTTTTTTTCTTTCTTTCTCTTCTGCAGTCATATCTCAAGTATTTTCTCTTAGTGGATAATAATTTAAAAAGAAATGCATAAGGCTTTGGAAAATCAAAGAAAAGCTTATGCCATTCAGATGGATTTGTCCATATATATCTATTTCAACATTTGTGAAGGGCTTTAAACTACTAAACAGAACTTTGTTTGGTATAATTCATGCTAAATTTCTCAAAATTATAACTTAATAATACAGCATGGTAGTCTATTAACAACAATTCAATATTTTCAAACAGAACACACACTAGAAAGTCCCTCACATTTGCCAACTTACCAAAGGCTTTTGTGTCCTGGTTTGTTTTAGAAGTCATTGCAGCGTTGGTCGATTGTTGTGTTGATAGTTGATTGTTGATAGTGTCAACTCAGAGCTTTGATCGCTTTATGGCTAAAACAAAAAGAAAAAACTGTTAAAATTGATAGCTAGATCGGTAGCTACATCAGTATTTATTGTATTCGTCAGTATTCAGAACCAAGCATAGCGTTCCAAGAGTTTTCATAAGGCTGACATTGATTTGTAATTGAGAACAGTTTCATGTTGATATGACTCAACTGAACTTTATATGATACACTGTTCAAGACAAGTACTTTTTTGAATTTGTGGTTTTCTAGATTAATGTGTTTTTCCGCTGTATAGTTGTCGATCAAATACTATTAAATGTTAGATCTTTCACATGATGTTACTAACTTTAAGACATTATGTTGTGCTATATGGTCAACTGTTTAATTAATGTGTTGTATGACTTTTTTTACTCAAATCGAACAAAAACACAAGGAGGGCAGTATGGGAAAACCAACTAGACTTTGTTTATTTGCAGTTATGCATAGAAGATATTGCAATGGTAAAAAGGTTCCTGCAAGATATTTAAGATTTATAATCTACACAAAATGTACAAAATAACTGTTAAATAAAAGTTAAAGAGATTTGATGACGGAATCGTGGAGGAATGATCACTTCATTATAGATATTCTTTTTACTATAAACTTGGTTTAAATAGCACTTTCCTAAACAAAGTTATAGTGCTTACAGTAAAACAACGAGGGTAAAACGGAAACTGAAAAGTATAGTACCATAATGAGATAAGACAAAACAACTTGAAAAAAAACCCAGAATAATGCAACTGGTGAATTGTATGCATTTTTACTTGTGACTTAGGTGATTAATTATGAAAATAGTTGCCAAAAAAAGGTTCTGTCTTAATAATTAATTTACTAATTGTTTCAGCTCTAATTTAGTAACTTTTATATAATTAATTTGGAGCTCCCTCCATCGTCCTAAGTATGCTCAAAGTCACGTGATTTAACTTGACCATTCTGTAACTGCTACAGTCATGAGAACACGGCAGATCTAAAAATGGGGCTATGGCCCGAAAAGGTTGAGGAACCATCCCTTGGAGGTTCTCTTCCTGCGTCATCTATGTTATCGTATGACATCAGCCTCTCAAAGTGGGGGATACCTTGACGCCTGCGTGACTCGTGCAGACAGTTGGAGACATGCTGGGACACAGTAAATGGGGAATGTGAAATCCCACCTAGAGGCTGACTCTGCCCTGTGGAGTCAAGTTGCTGTGCCAGCAATTTAACTGCTCAGGATCCAAACATAGAAAGGAGCAGAACGTCTTTGGAACAAACTGTTAAGCCAACGCACGTATCTGTAAATCTCTTTTATGCCCCTAACTCTGAAACATTATTCATTGTTTTGTACAAGCAAAAGACTGAAAGTAAACTTTAAACTCAAACTGCTTGTCCTAAGCAATCATGTGGATTAGGTTTTTTTTTTCATTTGGAAGGTAGAAAGTACTAACTTTGTACTACTAATTTGAAAAAAACAAAACCTCTGCAGAGTTAATATGAGATACAGAATTTGTGTTAACCAAGTCCTCAGCATATAGGCAGTAAACTCGAGATGACTGCTTTGACTGTCGCCCACGAGACCTTTAGGTCACGTACCAGTGGATGGCATTGACCAACACACTTAGTGTATGGTTTTTTGATTTTTCTTTTAGCATCTTCAGTGACGAGAAGATTTTAATTAGAACTAAAGTTGGTTTTATGTCAAGATAATGGCCAAAAGGCTTTTCACATGGCCCTTCATTTTCAAGGACCATAAGAGAAATACTGAAAAATGTAAAAAAGGATATCCGACCTTGATCATATAAGCCAGTATATATATATGTTTTAATGTGGAACACATCCTGCAAACTGATTATAGTCTGCTCAGTACTTTGTTATTCATGGGGAGCAATTTGGTAAGGTCACATTCTTTAATGAAATATGGCATACAGTTGAGATCTTTACTATCAGTATTACAGGACAATCTCAAGAGGTCCATTATTTTTTCTCATTTTACAGGGTATCAAAATCCTGCAGATTGCATTGCATTAGTTCTTGAAATATGGTTTAAAAAAGTTTTAGGGTTTGCTTTTGTAGATACATACTACATACTATAAACAAATGCTTATCAATTATAAATATTCCTAGTGCTTAACTTTATAATATGATGTACAGAAAATGATTACATTTATAAACCTACCTAATCACTTATAGTAATATTTGTCTTAAAATAAACCGGGGTCAAAGATTAAACATTTATTGAACTGAAGAAAGTATTCAGTTCTACATAGCTACCCTGTTTACTGTTTGTCAGTCCTAATATCGGCCTCTCTCAACAAATAATGCCTTTCTGTTGTCCCTTATTGAAATAATTGTACAGTTGCCCTGACTTGTACCTCTTGTTGACTGAAACTGCCCTGCACAAGGGTTTCAATCACACCGTGTAAAATCCTGCTGTTGCTTTTGCTCAGTAAATTATTTCGATACAAAATATCGAGACAGGTTTTCCAAATTTGCCGTTAAAAAATATAAATCTGACTTACTTTTAGTTCTTCGCCGTCTACAATCGGCTATCCGTCTTCAGCTTGAACTCTTTTGACTGTCCAATTTTTCAAAGGAGACACCCCTTTTTGTTCGGTGATAAAAGTTTGGAGCGCATAGAAATCCATACATGGGTGAAATGTAGTTGCTAAAAACCCATATTACAGCAGTGGTAAAGGGTGGAGGTTCGTCTTACCCATCCCTATGAAAGCGATCACTTTGCAGTTCGCACTGGAAATACATTATGACTGTTCATTCAATCTGGTATTGGACACATCTCAGTCAACAGTTTTCCACCATTAATGACAATATGAAAACACCAAGTGCATTATATAATTATAACGAGATTCGCATTCTTTCACATTTAAACTTTGACAAATTATTGATTAATATTACTTAGTTGTTGATGGTTGAGGCTTTATGATTCATGTATCCACAATAGCCATGTACAGTGATTTCCCACATGCATCTAACCAAAAGCTTTTGACTGGCAGCTTCACAAGGTCTCTAGTAATAGTATCACTGCACTATGGATTTCATTGGCCAATAAACATTAACATGAGACATTTTATTTGGTAAAATAATCTCAGGTTGATATGAATGAATTGGCTGTTCCAATTAGCCTCCAAAAGTATCAACGGAAATTCTCACAGCATACCTGTGGTATTCAGTGAGTCACACTGGACCTGTGGTAGCATTATAAAAAGATGGTTGCTTATGGTTTGACGGTGTGATGGATTTGTCGCGCTGAGGTTTTTGGGTTTACATTGTCAGAGGTCAAACAAGCATGTCTTATCCAGACAGTTTGAATAGTCACCCTGACCTCGTAAAAGACACTGTGACATAACTGCATGAAAATGACACGAGGGGAGAATAAACACAAATGTCACCTCTGACCTGACAGAGGAAATGAGGTAAGCACTCTCTATATTAAGCAAGTAAATAAAAAAACTGCACTAAATATATGAAAAGGAAAATGCTGCAATATTTCATTCTCATCAGTGAGTATAATGCCATCAGATAAAATAGACATCCTGGCTCTACACTGAAAAAAAATGATTCTGAGCATTTGTAGATATAAATTAAATCTGTGAAATTAACAATACAAATCTCAGTTTGTATCTTTACATGAAAATGTATCGTTTGAAATTCATCTAGATTTGTTCATAATACAATAAAATTGTCTTACATGCGTTATTTAGTTATCCCAGTCGATTTTCTCAAGTACAAACACTCAACAAACAATAAGCATGTTTCATTTACGCTGTTCCGTAATACCGCGAACTGTCACGCAGTCACGCACACCCGTTCCCTCCTGATTGAACGGCAGACCGCATTTCCAGAGGCTGAGTTGATGGCTGAGTCGGCTGAACGTTAAGGTAAGAGTAAAGTTTGCCAAGTACTTGGTTAGATTCTAATCCAGGTACTTGACAGTAGGCCTGATATCTATATCAGGTCTACTGTCATCGTCTTTTTAATTTGAAGATTAGCAAGTGGCTTTCCTCGAGGCCTGCTAGCGTATTAGCAGCTAGCCAACTAGCTGCTAATACACGTCAAAATCGTAATTTTTAAAATAGTAAGTAGGCTCGACACAACATGACACGTTGCTTGTAGTATTATTAAGGTCCCTACACATGAACTTGTGTTGTATGTGTACCCTAGATTTATTTAAAATGATGTAAAGATAACGTATCTGTTTGACGGCAAACAAACCATGTAGCTAAACAGGCTAGAAAAGTTAGCCTATCGTTATCAGCTAACTCACGTCCGCGTAGCCATTTGCTGTTATTGAGACAGCAAACAATTAAAACGAAACATTAATATCAAGTTTTATGTCTTATCTAAGACTACATGCTATTAATAAGTTTGTTGTACTTGGAAGTAGCCTACCACAGCAACAGCTAGTTTGAGAAGCTAAGAGCAGGAAAAATATTCAGTGCAACTTTTGAGATAATAAAATCTCAAAACCCACTCTTCAGATCATAATGGTTTGGAGGTATTATGCAGAATGTGACCCATAATGTATAAATTACTCACTAATGTTTATATAAATTTCCTGAAGTTGTTTAATAAGATAAGGAAAGTCCAGAAATGTACATGTAAGTCTATGAAAGGTAACGTCTTTCTGGAACCAGTTCTGCAACCAGCAGACTAATTTATTCTAACAACAGAGTAAATGTACAATGTGCTTCAGAAAAGATGTGAATGCATGCAAAAACAAATAATCTGCAAAGAAATAAAATTAACATAAGATAAATGATAAATGTGGAAGACGTAAAATAAAGAAGTTATTTTGGCCTTTTTATATTATAGTGTAGTTTTGGTTAATTGCAGTGGTTAGTAACGAACTATGATGTATCTTTACCAGCTGTCTCTACAACCACACTGGATGATGGTATCCTTACCAGGTGACTCTACAAGTTTGTTTTTATCTCTTACACTCTTACAAGGTGAAACTGATGCAACGCTTGAAAAGGAGAGAGTGGAGCTTCTCTGAGTACCAGAAGAGAGACAATGACAAACTCATTAATGAGAAGATGGGAAAACCCTTCTCGCTGCGTCGAAATTATGTAATCCTTTAACCACCTGTGATCAACCTTAAAGCTCGATGGCCTGCCTTGTTTGAGTGTTCCCAGGTATGTTGAACATTTTGATCACATCTTCTCCAATACAGGGTGTTTTTTTGGCAAAGTTTCAAAGTGAATACGGCTATTTTGAATTAATCATTATTTCATTGTTTGAAAGTATCACTGCCATTATCCTGTAACCTATGTGACACTTTCTGAAGTGAAAGATAGATATATTTACTTGATGAGTTTGCCAGAATGAAAGCTATTCTTACCTGATTACCTGTGGAAAAAATGATTCAGTGTTCTTACACTTCTAATTTCATATTTTTGTAGGACAGCAACATTGAGTCCCGAGAACAAAGAGTTATGCATCCTTCACATTACTATACCACAAATATGTTTTATTCTCTCTGATGTATTTCACAGGTTTTCAATGATGACGATGCTGCTGCCGTCCAAGAAGCTCTTACTACATTTGTCCTCGGCATCTTTGTTGTCAGCAATCCCAGGGATGGTCTCCCCAAGCAGGCTGGAATAGCCGTTGAGGGAGCAGAAGTCTTTTTGGTATCCCAGATGTGGAACATGCTTGCACCTGTCTGATGGGCCTTATCTATGCCTTGGAACTAAGGTACCCTAATAAACTGAAATACACATTTGAGGTCTTTCAGAAGATCTTCCTAGAGCTGGAGGATGCGAACAAAAAAATGTCCTCAAGTCCTTGATTTCGAGGTCTGTTTGCATGCTTAAAAGCTATACAGGTGGTGCTGAAGGTGTAGGATTTGAGTGAGCTGACTCTTATCAATTATTAAGTTTTACACAGTTCTTCTGAGGTTCTCCCAATGCACTCTCTCAGGTTACACTGCTCGTTTTTTTATTCTATGATGTTGGGAAATAATTAAATAGTTTAATGTGCTGGCGCATGCTTTATTATGTTAGTGATGCTCATAAGGTTATAAACCCATGCTAAAGTTGACTAAAAAGAGGAATAAAAAAAAATCATCTTTTGGAAATTGATCTTAATGCCTTAATTTAAAAAAATAGGGAAAATTCAACTTTTAAGGACACAAATTTTCTTTTGAATGAATGTGTCTAAATAAATTAAATAAATGTTCTTCCTTAAAATACAGGGGGCAAAAGTAAGTACACCCCTATGTTAAATTCCCATAGAGGCAGGCAGATGTTTATTTTTAAAGGCCAGTTATTTCATGGATCCAGGATACTATGCATCCTGATAAAGTTCCCTTGGCCTTTGCAATTAAAATAGCCCCACATCATCACATGGCCTTCACCATAACTAGAGATTGGCATGGGGTACTTTCCATAAGATCATCTCTCAATGCAAATCAAACCAGCTATTAGGCTAACTGAAATAAAACCATGCCACTCTCTAGGTATGGTGAAGTGTATCTTCAAAGTCAACTTTAGCATGGGTTCATAAAGTTATGAGCACAACTGTATATGTATTGTGAATTTGATGTTCTTTGCACTTTAAATGGCACACATAACTCAGCTCCAGCTGGAGTAAAGCATTTAAAGTAACCTGAACTCTATTTTTCAGTTTTTCATGTACTGCCACAAGAGGCAGAGAAACCATGTAGAACTGTACATTTCTTCACTACAGTTTTGAATTTTGTAAGCTGCTGGATTTTGGTGTGTTTTTTTGCTTCATCAATGTGTCTGAATGTAGCTGTGGATTTGAATGTAGCTGTTTTAAAAGCTAGGATTTAATTTTGTTATGGTGTTCTAACCTCTAGGAAAGATATTGTCAAATACATTTGTTTATTTGAGCTAAACGACTTCCAAGTCTTGTTTTGGGTTAAGATGCATAATTATACCTGAGATTGTTTGACTCATGTGGGTGTTGTTCATAGTATCCAGTTTGGGGCTGCAACCCATGATTTAATCTGTCGATTTTCTTGATAAATTGATTTGTAGTTTGGTCCATACAATGTAAGACTGGTTAAAAATCAATCGCTCTTTCCCAAAGCCCAAGACGCAACCTGAAATGTCTTGTTTTGTCCTGATCATCAAATTATCCTAATTGTTGATGATTAATTTAGTTGTTAGCACCTAATTGATCAATCAACTAATCGTTGCAGCTCCTGTCTTTTTATCAGTATGGTAGACACTTGGCTCCATGGCAGCATATCTTGACATGTCATAAGAGGATTGTGATTTCTAACACATAGATGACACATACTAAACTTTTAAGTAGACCAAGCATGATACAAAATATTGTGCCTGATCTACTTTAAAAAGGTAAGGCAACTTTTTGCACCAGATTATTATGTAGATAAAGCAGGGCTAGTCTTTGCATAGGCTACTTAATTTCTTGAATATAAGAAATTAGTTTTTGAAGTATAGTCTACTTAATTTAGTAAGTAAAGTCAACTTAATTTAGTAAGTAAAGTCTACTTAACTTTGCAAGTTCAGTCATTTGCAAAACTGAGTTGATTTTACTTGAAAAAGTAAGTTGACATTACTTGATAAATTAATGTTGACTTTACTTCCAAAACTCATTTTCTATATACAAGAAATTAAGTAGCCTATAAAAAAATTAGCCTTGCTTTATTTACATAATAATCTGATGCAAAAAGTTGCCTTACTTTTTTTAAGTAGATCAGGCTCAATATTTTTATCAGTGTATGTGTTTAGTCTAAACGTTATATCCAGCAGTAAGCTTATGTTTTTATAGATGTCACATTATGTAGAGTATAGACTTAATTCGTATTGGCCTTGTCAGAATGGCCTTGTAAAATATAGTAAGCAATGTGATTGCATGTACAGTAAGTATGTTTCTTTTCAGTTATGCATACGAACAGTTAAACATAGTTGTCTCTCTGAAAGCTTTTCCTTTAATGGTTATTTGTCTGTAGATATAAAAAGGACTAGTTTAAGTTTTGCAGCTAAGGATCTTGTAATGGCAATTTACTAGGGAGTTTAGGTGGATATGGAAATACTATGAAAATGTGTACTCTGTTCATATAGGCTTAATGTGGTACTGTGATGAGCATGATGTTGTGGGCTCAGATATTTGAGCCATGTGCTTTTGGACACACATGCTGGAAACATCTGTTGCTTTAACAACGGCCACTGAGTTTGTTTCTGTCAGTGAAGTTAGTGAAGAATATTTGCAAAGTTATTGATGAAAGCATAATTCAGTGACAAAACAAGACCAAAAAAACCCGCTACACACAATTATCAATTTGTCAATTTATTGCAGTTGCTAGAATAGTAAGTTTGACAAATTACTTTGTACTCTGGTTTTTCACTTCACTCGTGCTAAATAGTTATTTCTGATGACAGGGTAACAATTGGAAATCAGTCACATTTCAAATAAATTTAATTAGTTAGTATTTAGACCATTTTAGACTGTTTTTACCAGCACTTTACACTTTATTGCACTTATATGCAGTAAAACAAAACATTCCACCTCCTTATTGTTCAGAATATCTCAGTAAGAGGAAAAGCTGCGTAAAGCCTCCATGCCGTTTCAGTCTGTGGAGAAAAAGCGATGAGAAAAATAATCAGTAAACAAATAAACTAAAACGGGTTATTCTGAAACTATTCCAACTCCAAGTTGAACCTTACCTCTAACAATAAGTTTAGTAGAACACTCTGCCTTTCCCAGAGGGTTGACTGCAACAACTTTGTAGTCACCGCTGTCTTTTGATCTGACTCTAAGAATGAACATGGAGCACACACCAAATGAGTTGGTGATATAATAGTTTTTGTCGGAGTTGATGCAGATGTCGTTCAGGTACCAGGATACAGTGGGCGTAGGGCATCCTCGGACAGCACATGTCATATAGAGTTGGTAACCTTTAGGCGGTGTGTGGACTTTCAGAGGGACCAAGATGGATGGAGGCCTCTCAAAGCAGATATTTGATGAATTAACTCCATGTGAAGATATTGGAACTTAATGGGAAAAATCAAAGAGAGAAAAGATTTAAATCACATGATAATCATATCAAATTTGAGATGTCAAAGATTCATTTTTATAATTGCACTTTGGAGTTGGAGAAAAAGATGTAAATCAAGACTAATGTTAACCTAACAATATGTATACAGTGACTATACTAACGTGTGTATGTTAAGCAGGCATAATGTTTTCATTATGGTCATGTAGTCACAAGTCAAAAGTAAAGGTGAGGCTGATGGGAATGTCAATATTTTTTAAGGTATTTGGTCATAAGTCAAACTATTGGACAAATACAAATGTTGACCTGATGATGGTGCAAGAATAAAATGTGTGTACAGCCAAAGTCATCAGGATACAATGTCTAGGAACCATTAATGTCTGTACCAAATGTTGCACCAATCTAATATAGTATGGTAGATGTGGGGATATTTCACCTTGACTTGCATGAAAAGGGTTATTCTTCTGGGGACCAGAAGACTCAACTTGACGATCAATATCTGTACAAAATTCATGGCAATCTATCCATTCAATATTTGTAATGACATTTCACTCTGGTCCACAGTGGCGAACCCACAGATCGATCGACCAACCGACATGGCCATCCTTAGAGCTTAGAATAAATAAATGTGGAATTATGAAATAAAAGTCACCTGAAATAAAATAATGTAGATTTAGGAAATACAAGTAGGGCCTATTCATTTGAGAAACATTTTTTAAAATAAAAACCTATTTATTTAACTATATTGCCTCATTTATATATTTTTTATATATCTTAATTTATTTAGTTCAGGATGTATTTCATAGGCATCTTTATTTATGTATATATTTATTTATTTAGGTTTGGTTTACTGTAATGGCATAATCAAAAATATAACTGAACTGGGAAAACTATAATCACCCACCTCTGTTATTGTTGATGCCCCATGTAGGTGACTGAGATGGATCTGAGAGGCCCATATCATTCTTGGCGTAGATCCGGAAAAGGTACTGTCTTCCAGGAAGGATGTTGTTGGCTGTGTATGTGTTAGTGAAGAGGCGGTCCGCTACAGTCTTCCACACTCTGGTGTTGGAGTCATGTTGAGACACCACATAGTACAGGCGATCGTCGAGCTCCTGGTCCGGAGAAGGAGCCCATGATATCGCCACTTTGCCATGGACTGTTTGCTCAATCTCCACTGGCCCTGGGGTCTTGGGTTCATCTAGCAACAAATATATGATAAGATGCAGAGTATGTTACTAGGAGAGGAAAAAAATCATTGCTCGACAATTGTCCCGTTTTCCCCCTTTTTTTGGGAGCATACATTTCTGTAGTGTAGCTGCTTTGAAACCTATAATCTTACCACACTTGAGAGACATTTCATTTCTCTGTGGGTTTTTGTCAGGATTACATTTGCATTTGACAGCTGTTATACATTAATCATATCCTATTACTGCATGTTACACAGTAAGAATTATGTTTCTCATTCCATTTAGAAGTTGTTCACTGTTTAATTAGGGTTTGACATTTGTGTGTGTGTGTGTGTGTCTGTGTGTCATTGGCGTTTACTTGGCCAAATAATGTTGTCGAGTATCTATATTAATGATGTTCTTCTCTGGCCAGAGGAAAACAATGCAAGCAATTAAATTAATTCCTCAATTCCAACAAATACATTTTTCATTTAAAGACCCTAGGATTGTTAAACTAACATGCAGGTAATATCAGCACAACATAATTGGCAAGAGTAGTTTCAGTACCAAAATATCACAACTTTTCTGTGTTTTCATAATTTGGCCTTACCTGTGACTCTAACCTCAATGTCAAAAGAGGCCTCACCCACAGAGTTTTTGGCTTTGATAGTGTAAATGGCAGAATCTGAGCGTTTTGATGAGGGAATAACGAGCTGAGACATTCCCTCTGTGTTGATGACATTAACCCATGGGGATATTGGCTCATCATCCTTCAGCCAAGTGATCTGAGGTGGAGGTTCAGCCTAGAGATATCAATATCAGATAAATGTGATAAAGTGTGAGTCCTATGCAGTCATGTCACATTGTAGTAAACTCATCACTCAAGAATATGACATGGCTGGAATGGGGGGGGAAAAATCTGAAATGCGGGACTGACTTGAAAAGATTTAGGAATCGCACCATGGAAGAAGGGCTCAATATACATACCAGATGTTAGACTTAGTCATACCTCATAGCAAATTTTGACACGTACAGAATTTCCTGCTCTGACAACAATGAAGTCCTCTGGGTCTTTAAAACAAGGTCTCACTTGAAGAAAACACAACATGAAAAACAGACAGGGAACAAACATTGCTCGGGATAACAAATTGAAATAATTAATATGCACCACGAAGGAAGTAAACTACTTACTGTTGGGATTCTTTGCACACACCATTTCAGAGGGAGCGCTTGGGTCTCCTGATCCTGACTCATTGATTGCTGAAACCCTGAACTGATACTCTGCTCCCTCAGTGACATCTTTAACTGCATAGTTCACATCTGAAAATAATATGCATTACATTGTAACAAATAATACAACGATGCAAATTACCTTACATCAGAACAATAGTGTTTGTGTGTTTTTGACAAACCCTCAATAGGTTCATTCACTGCATTCAGGGCAATCCACTGATTTGTGTCCTTCTTTCGTTTCTCCAATTGGTAACCAATGATCGGTACTCCTCTGTCATTCTCTGGGGGGGTCCAGGTCAGCTTGATGCAGGTCTTAGAGGCACTTACCAATGTGGGTGCACCAGGTGGACCGGAGAGTACTAAGGAATGACGAGCAAAGTTATTGATAAAAGCATGATGACAATAAATCAAGTAATCTCATTATTAATAATTGAGAAGTAATTACTGTAAAGACATGGACTAAATCAAGGACGTCAACACGTTATCACTGCAGGATATTGCAAACTATTCCTCTTGGAGATAGAGCAATTATTACAGCAATGATAAAAGGTGGACTTTCTACAGTGACTAAATGGTTCCGGTGACAAACGATTTGAAGCAATCACAAAACTATCCAGAGGCATTTTCATTTATCACAACCTGAGGGAAGTTAACATGGGATTTGCTGAGGAATGCTAAATGAGACTTATTTTTTCTACACTCACTCATTATGCCAGCCATAATGCTATCAGCTGTCTCCAGGGTGTTGCTGAGGCCCTCAGGGTTTTCTGCGTAGATGCGGTAGTTGTATTTCTTTCCATGAGTCACATTCCTGTCTCTGAAGGAGTTCTTGTCAGCTGAGACATCCCCAAGTTTTGTCCACAGACTCTGTCCTACCTGCTGCCGTTCTATAATATAGTTGGTGACAGCGGAGCCGCCGTCGTCTTTAGGAGGGTTCCATTTAATCTCAATTATAGATGAGGTGGTTTCAACAGTCTCCACTGGACCCTCCGGTGGACCTGGCCGATCTGTTTCAAAAACGTGTTCAATTACAAATGTAATATAAATGTGATGCTTAGTAAGGTGAAAGTTGTGTTTATGTTTGAACATGGCTGTGAATGTAGGGGTAAACTTATTCTAGAAAGTTCATCTCATTTTTCGTACCAAGCACTATAAGCTTAGATGTAGCCTCCACAACTCCGAATGGGTTTTTGAGTTGGATCTTTATTTCCCCCGTGTCTGTCCGCAGGCAGTCTCTGAGCAGCAGCCGGCTGTGACTGGGCTCCGTCACGATTTTAACTCCTCCACCGTCTTTGATCTCAGTGCCGTCCTTGAACCAACTGACCACCAAAGACTCCTGAGGAGGAAAGGGCATCTTAAAAGCAGCGTTCTGGCCCACTCTTACGATCACAGGTTTGGAGAACTTGTGAAGATCGTCTGGGTTAAATTCAGGTACGCCTATGAAACACAAAGTGTAAGTGTAATTTAGTTTATTGCACAGAGACTGTTGTGGCATTTGACATATGTTCTACAAAGAGGGGAGTACATTTTACCTCCAACAGTGACTTTTCCTTGTGTACTATTATCCCCCGATACAAAACGATAAAGCCCAGAGTTGTCATCTCCGCAGCTTTGAATAGTCAGCTTGTGAGAGGTTCCATCTTTGGTTATGGGGATTCTAGCACCCGAGGTTAACTAGCAAATGTGAAAGGGAGAACGTTAAACCGTTTGTGTTATGTTAAAAAAAAAATCCCATCCAAATACACAAGACATTGACATGAATTTGCTACTTCATTACGTAATTTCTAATGCTGAAAATGTAGGAATGAACCCTTTTCTTACCCTTTCTTTACACACAATTGACTCTAAATGAGAATTCCCAATTTGTAAAATGTCCATATTGTAAGTATGTAGTATGTATGTTAATTCATGGGCCTTACCTGCTCTCCATCTTTGAACCAGGTACCATCGCATTCCATGCTCATCTTCACCACTAATTCAGCCGGATTTCCACGAAGAGCATAAACATCAGAGAGTCCACAGGTAATTCCAGGCTCTGGGAAACGTACACCAATATTACTTTTCACTTTGCAAATTTATGTGCAGCAGCTTTCTGTTTAGGACTATGTGTGCTTGATAAAAGTACACAAGAATAAATCAATTACCTACACATATAATTCTAATCTCTACTCATTAATGTGCTTGTTGAGATGAAGTAGGTAAATGGTTCATCAATATCAATGTTTTCTTATGTATGTGTTACGGTGGCCGACATTAGCAAACGCCCTGCAACTTAAGAAAACACACGCAAATAGACAAAACACAAGCAAATTAAGAAAACCACTTCATTAATTTGACAACACGTGCAGCATTCAGCAAACGCACTGCAAATACACACAACACAACCAAATAAACGCACTGCAAATACACACAACACAACCAAATAAACGCACTGCAAATACACACAACACAACCAAATAAACGCACTGCAAATACACACAACACAACCAAATACATAAACGCACTGCAAATGCACACAACACAACCAGATACATAAACGCACTGCAAATACATTCCAACAACTAATATAGTGCACGGTTCAACAATCAGATAAGTCTGATCTGGTTAAAAAGTTTATGATAAACACACATTACAAAGCACAGTGACGACATCAAAAGCAAACACAATGACAAGCAGCAAACATAAATATTTCCAAACCTTGTTAGCAGAAACCCAGTGAGCTCACAAGACTTTCTAAGAAGATGTTAGCAAGTTAGAACAGTATGGGTTTTTGTATCAGTATTATATTAAAAATGGTGTGTCCACATGCAAGTCATTATTTCACATCTCATTTATGAATTAGCATTTTACTTTTGGGAAGCTATGGTCAATTTACATTTTAATTTTTAGTGAATAAGTAATTTGATTAGATATTGATTCGTTCATTTTAAAACTATTGTGTTACTAATGCAATTTTCTTTCATTATTATTAGTCTTTTAATATGTGTTACTATTGTACTTTCAATATTCAGTAGGTGGCATACCGCCTCCTGCATCGGCAAGTGGTGGATCAAGCCTTTCATCGCCAGCGGCTTGCTCAGCTGAGTGGCCTAACAGCAATAACAACAGTAAGTCATTTAAACTTCATTTAGTAAATTACTTCCTCAATTTAATATGCTCCGCCGTTGTCTCTCTTACTGCTTTCTGAGTCTCCAGCTGGTGCTGTTGATGTTTTGTCTGAATGACCTATCAGCGATCACCGACCGTATGAAAACATTTTAATAAAACATTTTAGATTTGTACCTGTTAATCAGCGTTAATGAATTTGATGACTTGTGAAACTTTTTCTTATAAAGGCTTATAGTCTTTGGAATGCGTTACTGCATTTTCTGTAAATCAGGTACACTAACTTTACTCCTGACCATTTTCCAAAGCAAGCGGAAAGCCATAGTGTTTTGAGTGTGTTTTTTCCTACTTCCATATGGCCATAGAGTTGTGAAGTGGGTGGAGCCTATGTTTTCTCCATTGTAAATTTGCATTTGAAAGTTTTCTTTTAATGAAAACTTAAATACTTCTCATGCTCTCCTAGGTGTTTTGGCTGCCAACTGCTAACGTTCAAGCCTTTATCGCTACTGTAATTGCTTCCAGAATCATGCAACTTTGAAGTCCAATAATTTTGTCAGTTTTAAACATACAGCGATGAATGAAAATTAAGTAGAATCAGCTCCACTTATTATTTAAAATGATGAGTGTTGTGTGTGTGTGTGAAGCTGCGTTGGCTAGTTATATTTTTGAAAACGGCAGTGATGGAGGATGGAATACAGTTCGAGGCACCTCCATATTATCATATTCATATATTCTCAAATGCTCAGTGAGGGAGAAGGGGTAAATGTGCTAATGCATTTTCAGTAGTTTAAACTTTTTTGTTGAAAAAGCATACTGCATTTTTTATGCCATTATTTGACAGGACAGCTTAGACATGAAAGGGGAGAGAGAGGGGGAGTGACATGCAGCAAAGGGCCACTGTGCGAGTACTGAGCCTCTGTACATGGGGCGCTCTACCAGGTGAACGTTTTATGTAGGGATGCACCGGTACCACTTTTTTTTTTAAGAACAAGTACTTACATTTGGGTACATGCCGATACCGAGTACTGATACGAGTACTTAATGATCCCTCTGGGGTCCGAGGGTGTGTTCAGACACAGATGATTTTGGCCTTCTCTGATATTGTTGTCAATTAGAACAAAGCAGTATTTTCAAAGTACCATGCCTTTTTTCTATTCAAAGCTCAGTGCCTGGGACTGGACATTTCCCCCGGCTAGTGTCAATAAAATAAATCATATAATTCCTAATATCAAAATACTAAGTGAAGTTTAGAAAGAATAAAGAATGCAAAGTATGATGACGTCATTCACGTGCATATTAAGTACCCATGTGGATTTACTGATCCAGCGGAGAGGATGGTTTGTTTACGCCAGCTCAAATTCACAAGATTTTGTCCAAATTGAAAGACTTGTGGCAAACTATAACAGTTAAAACAGACTACACAACGAAAGCTTTCGTTTCAGCCTGTTTGTGAAAAAAAAAATTGGTCTTTACAGAGTAGCACTGTGGATGTTAAAACAGCGCTGTGTAGAAACCGTATGCAGACAGAGCAGATTGAAATATCGCTTTCTTCATTTTTATGCCCGTTAAGCTGATGAGAGACATTGGGCTAACACCGCTACTCCAATTATCAGTGGTGAAGTTTACAGGCAACAGGCTGCTGATGTGCTTTTTCACAAAGCAGCTTTGGAAACATAGTTTCTGTGATGTGGTGACGGCTGGGAATCTCTCGGCTCCAGTACACTGAGAAGATGTCGAAACCCAGTATTATTAACGACTGACAATGGCTGGTCGTCAAGTGCAATCATGCATTGGGCAAGAGTGTAGTTATTTTTTTACAGCTAAAAATCTCCAAACTGCTGGCATTGCTCCTCTTCCGTCCCCTATACCTGCTTGACGGAGAAGTTATTGTCACATTGCTATGAGGTGGTATCGGGTGTGGTAGTATCAGAGTATTTTTATGACTACAAATACGAGTACATGCGCACGGCATCGCACCGATACCCGATAATGGCATCGGACCGATACCCAATACTGGCATCGGTGCATCCCTAGTTTTATGTGTAGCAGAGAACTTAATTTAGAAAGTTAATACATGTAAAGATCATGTCTGTATTATTAACTGTGCCAACCAACCAGTCTGCACATACAGTACAAAGACACTAAAGCTATACTAGTATTAACATAATACTGAGACGGATCAGCTAACACAGGCATGTTTCAAATCTCTGCACGATGATTTCCATATGGCAGTGAAATTAATGTGTCTGCTTTTTTAAAGGTAGGAACACAATCGTACAAATCTTTAAAGCTACAGCGTGCTTTGAAAAATAGTTTGATGTGTATAAAATGGGCTAAGACATGCAGAGGTACTGGTATGGTGCCTAGATTTATTTGAACAGTGGTGGAATGTAACTAAGTACATTTATTTAAGTACTGTACTTAAGTACAAATGTGAGGTACTTGTACTTTACTTGAGTCTTTTCTTTTCATGCCACTTTCTACTTCGACTCCACTACATTTTAGAGATAAATATTGTACTTTTTACTCCACTACATTAATCTGACAGCTTTATTTACTTTACAAATTAAGATTTTTGCACACAGAACACATGTAGTTCATAAAATATGTTTTATTATGATTTACACTACCCAAAATATATAGGCCTACAATAACAGCTGACATTGGTAGTCAATTAAACACTTAGTTGATTGATAGAACTGTTTTGATCGTTTCAAGTTTCTAAAATGTGAGGATTTTTCTGCATTGAGTACTTTTACTTTTAATATTTTAAGTACATTTTCCTGATGATACTTACATACTTTGACTTAAATAACAATTTAATACAGGACTTTTATTTGTAACAATGCATTTTTACAGTGTGGTATTTGTACTTTTACTTAAACGTACAATATGTAACTTTCTGTCACTAGGGGTCTCTCAACCAAAACAATGGATTGTAAACACAGACGTTTGAAGACGTTGGGAAGTTGCGTGGAATTATGGGAGTTGTAGTTTTTATTGTTAAACACATCGCTGGTTAGAATGCATCTGTTCACGGGCGAGTGCACTAAGGCATGGATACCCGACCCGAGCCCGACGGGTGGGGCCGGGTTCGGACAGATATTTAGAAATTATGGTCGAGTTCGGGTCGGGCTCAGTCACATCAGCGCGATAAGGCATTTGTTGTAAAATGGTGCTGAGGCTCCTTTTAAGAGAGCTCAGTGTGTGTGTAAAGTGGGCAGAAGAGAGAGAGAGAAAGAGGAAGCAGACGTGTAGATGCGACCGGAGCAGAATTGGTGGTAAATAAGTTTACGTTTTGTACACGGTGTGTGCGGTGTCCGAGATAAACCCCAGACTGAAAGCCAAGTTCATTCATCTGCTCACCAGAAACGGGATTTTAACCCCGGCGTTATATAACGTCGGCCCTGGAGGTAACGAGTCTCCCCTGGTTTTCTGATCACGGTCGGAATCGAAGCACTCAGGAAAGGTTAACACATTTAACATTTTAAATTAAACAGCTTATTAACGTGCGCTTGTTCCCCCGTGTGCGTTGATGCGCTCGTCTATTGACATTTCCGAATGCCTTCCTATAGTTGCTTAATAAAAGTGGGCTTTCCACACAAACAAACGTACATGTGTCATTAGTATGAGGAAAAAAAAAGAGATTTTAACTGTGTCGGGCTCGGGCCGGGCTCGGACATAAATATCTTAATGCCTGTTGGGCTCGGGCCGGGTTCGGTCACGGCTATGTCGGACGCGGGCCGGGTTCGGACGGAAGAATTCGGCCCGATCAGACCTCTAGAGTGCACCCATTCAAGTTTATTCACGTTACGTTTAGTAACGTTTATTCATCTCATTCTACGTTAATGTTACTGGTGAACTTATTCGTGGGTTAGCCCGGTGCTGCTTTTATCCGTGGTCAAAACAAGCATACTAAAAATAACTATGAGCACATTGAACGATGTTGTAAGCCTATAATGTTATCCACCAAGCATTAGCATTAACGTTAGCTACTTGTCAACCAACACATTGTAGTAACGTTAAGCTTGATCGATATTGATATGTATCAATAAATAAGGTTTCTGTTGTATTACTGTGTTGCAAAATGGCATGTAATTAATCACAAAATAATGCCTTGTCATTTTGAAGTATTTTCTACTGTGACATTGTATGATTTACAATTACTCCTGAACATATCATCTGGGTGCCGTGTTTTGACGGAAGTTACGAGTAACTAGAGGGTGAAAGGTTATATGACGCCACTGACGGGCGACTGAAACATGACGTGTCTGAAAATAAAATAACAGATTTCTCTGGGTTTGCCGTTTGGTGGAAACATTTGGGATAGTGTAAGAACACAACTCAAGAAAATATATAACATAGGTATGGTCGTTTTTAATGCAGAAATGTTACATATTGTACCTTTAAGTAAAGGATCTGAATACTTTTTCCACCACTGGTACCTAACCAGCTGATGCTCCTTAATTAGTAAATATGATGAAGTTTTAGAAAGTACGTTGTGGACAGGTGTAAATAAATAATTTATTAATTTCCATGTTGCAGTACTCAATTAACGATGAGCATTTTTCAGGACAAGATATCAAGTACTAAAACACAAAAGTGACATTTACAAGGTGCAGACCACAGTACATGGCTGTGTAGAAGCATGGTAACCTGTCTGCTTAGCCATCCTAAGAATATTGATTGTATCAGTAAGTCTAAATACTATTAAGCAAAACCTGACCAAAAAGAGGCAGACAATCACATAATGAGCTGACAACATAAAATAAAACATTACAGTGACCCCAGCAGAGGGACAAACAACATTTTTGATCCACATGTTTTTATGTTTCTTACCAGTGCTTACTACCTCCACAGCGGGTTGATCCGCCACTGCTGCAGGTTCGTTTTCGATTTCTATCAACCATAAAACTAGTTAGGGGTTGCCATATCAACAAATGATCACAGCAACTATGATATGCAAATGCATACAACAAATGTTCCCATTATTGAAATTGTGAACTTTCCCCCAAACCATTGCAGTTTCTGAAATTATTTGGATTTAAAGGAGAACTCCGGCCAATTTTTACGTTACTCTTGATTGCTAGCAGGCCCGACCGGCATCCTTGCTTTTCCCCGCCTTCGTCGCCTGCCGCGGCCGACAACAATCCACCAAGCGTCCGCTGTTCTGGCTATGTCCTCCAGAGGACAGGTGGACATGATTGGCTAAGGCAGAGTCATGTTTCATGGTAGCCAATCAGAGCCAGTGTTTTTACACACATGCCAGCACACGCGCCACACACAACAGCTAAACAGAGATTCGATGAAGCAGCAGAGATGGCGAGTCAGGAGCAATCCGATGAAAAGTTGGCATTTTCAAGGCGGAGTTATAAACACTACTTAAAATTCATTGTGGTCAAAGGCAAGAACGTGCATGTAATGTGTACATTATGTCCAGGAGCGAAGACTTTGTCGACATCCGTTGTAAGCAACTCTAATTTAATGAAGCATCTCACAACGACGCACGCATCTACAAAGCTAGTGGCCAAAAACACTGATACCTCCACCACAGATGATAGCTCGCCATCCACTAGCAGAGAAGGTCTCGGAGCAAAGTCCTCCAAGCAACAAAAGCTAGATCTTTCTGCCTCACAACAAAAAAACTGCTAAAGAAAATCCAAATTCTTTGACATATAGCAACTTTTTTTTTTTAACAGTAACGCAAATAGTTACTTTTATTATAGAGTAATTCAGTTACTAACTCAGTTACTTTTTGGAACAAGTAGTGAGTAACTATAAGTAATTACTTTTTTAAAGTAACGTTCCCAACACTTGTGGTTATTACCATATCAGTCATAGGCGTCGATTTTGGTGGGGACGGTGGGTACGCGTACCTACCAGATTTCGTCATGAGTCATTTTGTACCCACCACTTTTTTTGAAAACCTCGAGCTCAATTTAGTCCATAAGACATGTAATTCTTGAGCGACAGATGCCAACAATCTCAACAATCTCTATCCCCTCAGAGCAGACACAGCCGCTCTGCTGTTGCGCTGGCTGCACGCTTCTCTGTTCACAACACTGCCTGTCGGGACATTCTGCTTAAAGTGAAAAAAAGCTTAACGTGGTTTAATGTACCTAAACAACGAGTAATCATCACCAAATCATGGCCATATCTTGTAATGAACACTTAAGCCTGTCAAAAGAACTAAACCGAAGTCCAACGATTATAGAAGTTATCTCACATTAGCGTTGTCTTCTTCATTGGCGCCTATGGCGAGGAAAAAGCTTGTACCTAAACAATGATCAATGATTACCAAATTTCTCTCTCATATTGCTCCTCATAACCACTGAAAACTGTCAAAAAAATCGAACCAGAAATGTGGTGATGATTGATCGTTGTTGGTACATTAAACCACGTTAAGCTTTTTCACGTTATGACTTAAAAACCCTATGAGAACCGACAGTATTGGCATATTTATATTGATCAAGATTAACGTAAAAATTAGCAGGAGTTCTCCTTTAATGAAATCCAACTATATTGTTGCTGCCCATGGTTTCATAAGATGTTGAAAAAAGTATTGCCATAACCACATAGATAAATATTAATGTCAAAAATTACAATTTTAATGATCACATTAGTATTAGCCTAAACTAAAATTCAAGAGTTTTCAATATAGCTTCCTTGTTGTGTGTGCTCGGCATTCTTACTTGGCTCAGGGTCTTTCGGTGCCTTAGGTTCAGCCTTCGTGGATGCAGGAGCAGGAGGGGTTTCAGGTGGAGGTGCAGCTGCTGCTGCAGCTTTAATCTGTTCTTTTCTTTCCTCTCTCTGTTTCTCTAATTTTCCTTGCTGCTCTTGGGCAACCTTCTGCAGATCCATCCCAGAGCCTCCTGCCCTTGTTGTTTTTCTTACAGATTTTTTTCCCTTGCCTGCATCTTTATCAGCTGAATTGGAGAAAAAGAAAATAGATTTGCCTTGAGCGTGCACCTAAAAATGCTGTATTGTGACATGAAAGCAATAATTGGTAATATGTATCTGGCATCTTGTTCTTTTTGTTATTATTCCATTACAAACTATCTAAAAATACTATCTTAACTATTACTGAATCTGATCATGTTTTGTGTGAAATGTAAAATCTTACCTTCAACGACAAGCCATGCATTGCAAGATTTTATTCCTGCGCAGCAGGAATAAATTCCTTTGTCTACTATCATGCAGTCTTTGACCACCAGCCTGTGAATGAGCTTGTCTTCTGAAACCTCAATGTCATATTTATCGTTTTGTTCCAGTGGCAAATTCTTGCCAAACCACAAAATCTTGGAGAAGGGATTTGACAGGACACACTCAAAAACAGCATCTTCTCTCTCTACTGCATTCACTTCCTGAATTTTCACCAGGAAATCCACCATAGGGACTGAAACATAACAGGCAATGCATTTTAGATTAAAAGTGTTTGTTACATCTGTATAAATGATCATTATAAAAAACAAAGTTGTTTTATTTTAATTAGCGCTATTTTGTGTTGAGCACCAAAAACATTGTCTTCCATTGCTTTAATTAGGGATACTACTTTGGTTTGTGTGCAAGTGTAAAACTTACTTTTAAATTCAGTGGAAAAGATATTCACATCCTCGACATCCAACTGGTACAGTCCAGCATCATCAGGCATGAGGTCCTTCAAACTGAAAATATACTTTTTCCCCACTCGGTTGAGGCTATGCTTCATGTTTTCTCCCAATTCCTTTGTATATGGAACCATTACACCATCCTGTGGGGGAATATACAATGTAATTTCCTTTTGGGATACTTCAAATTGTGCCTGCAAAACATAGCTGCAAGAAAATGGCACAACACTAATTTGAAGGTGCTCTAAGCGATGTTGGGTGACGTCACTTCTTGTTGACGTTCAAAGTATTGTCAAACAAAACAGAGGCTAGCTCTCCCCTCCCTCCTACTCCTCCTCATACTGTCCCCTCCCCCTCCCTCCGTGCACTAACGCCCCCACCCCTACCCCCAAATCCTTCTTGTCGGGTATTGGCTGAAACACTGTTTATGTTTCGTGGTGCAGGTTAGCGCAGTTTGTTTTGGTTGCCGTTTGTGGAGCCTGGGCTGTCTACAGAGACCGCGTTTTTTTTACAGTGTGTTCAGGGGACAGGCAGCTTGCGGATAGTGAGGAGATGTTTGCTCTATGTGACAAAAAATATTGTAGCCTAAAAAACACTTAGATTACTGTATACTAATAATAGATGGGCCCAATAATGTTGGTCCATCTCTCCGTCCATCCAGCCCTGACTCCAGTGCAAGATATAGTGACGCATCTTTAAAGTAATAAAAAAAAAAAACAACTAACAAATTAATGAACAATCAATCAGGGTCCCTCGAAAATGACTCCTGTTTATTTCTTTGGTAACTTCCTTTACCTATTATGTCGTAGGGCTGCTAGGCGAGTTATCATTTTGTTTTTACACTAACCTTGTATATGAATATGGAGCTGCTTGGTTCAATAAGGTCCATTTCAATCTCAAAGGAAGCAGTACCATCTGCTTTGACCTCAATAGGTTTCAGGTTAGACAGGTTTTTGATGAACTGGGAGAAACACAGAATGAGAAATAAATATCAAGCAGAATGCAGCTTTAGCTTATTTTGTAATTAGTAGTTAATTAATAATTACAGAATTGCCATTTTTTTTAAATGTCTCTAAGTAGCTTCAAACCTCAATATTATTTTTATATTTATTTACATCACAAATGACAAACCTGAGCTTGTTCTTCTTCTCTTTCTTTCTTCATTTCATTAAGTTTCTTTAACATCCAGCGAAAGTCAGTCACTCCAAACTCTGTACAGATTCTCTCATAGTCTTTCTTGTCAGCACTAAGTAAGAGCTCCCAGAATTTAGGATCAATCTCACCATCTTTTCTTACAGGTTCCTCAGATTTCGGACGGATCTTACTGTAATTTAATATAGGGATCATTTAGTGGAAGAACCACAGCAATCTCTGGAACACAGAAGATTGCAACACATGTAGGACAATCCCACCTTTTTCTTTTTAGTACAGTCTTAAAATTCCCATCGGTGGCTTCAGCTGCTTGGTTCTGGGCTTTGTTCTTTTTAAAACCAACTGAAAGCAGAAAAGAGGGTACTCACATTATTAGTACAATCACATAATTAATCAACATACAAGAGGGACTGCAGAGTGATATGTACTGGAATAAGTGTAAATGCACTTGGGGATATGAAGTAGTAAAATGTCAAATTTGTATCCAAGTGTACTCAATTTGAAGTACATTTAGGAGAATGCTTAATAAATTAAATATACCTGCATGATATTATGTGTCATATCCATAGAAAGCAGACAGTTCTTACCTTCAATCACATTCAGAACAACTGTCACAATGGCTTTTCCATATTCATTTGTGGCAAAGCATTTATAGGTATCAGCTTGATCTGACTTAACATTTGGCATCTGGAAGATATAAGACATACTAAATAAATATAATGGGTGAAGTAGTTTGCTTGTCAATAAGTTTTATATTGTATAGCAGTGGTTTCCAACCTTTTTTGTCTTGTGTGTTATGAGGTTGTCACAATATCAGAATTTCAAACGTTGATAGAATACTAGAATCATTTTTTTTTAACCCAATACCTCTTTCAATACCACGGCAAAAAGGGTAAAAAAGTCAGACAAAATGTATAAACAAACCTGCACACAGTGCTAGTACAGAAAAAGTCACTTTTAGATGGCAGAAGGGTACTTTACAACAACAGTTTGAGTTTCTAGAGTTTACAAGGTGCACCTGAATGCACAATGAGTTTATAACGTGCCCCTGAATGCACCATAAAGTCCCCTTTACTGTTCGTTGTTTACATAACTCTTGGGTAAGGCAAAAGGTTTCCACACAGGTGACTTCAGCGACGCAGGATTAAGTTCTGTTGTTTCTTCGTCACCGTTTAAAACGTGATATCGAAAAAGTACTAGTATTAGTAAGTTAGGGCTGCACAATATATTGTTTTTTAAACAAACACATGGCCAAAGGCTGCGACATATTGCGAAAAACTAGGATTGTGTTAGTTGAAAGAAAATATAGGTAGAAAACTGCACTTTAAAATGGAACTGTTATGTTTTTTTAAGTGGTGCCTTTTATATTTAATTCAATGTTCAATTTGTTCAATACATTTTTTTGAAAATTATTTCCTTTTGTTTTAAATTCAACAAGCAATTTGTTGTATTTTAGCAAAATAATGAAAGCAGCAGACATGCAGAACTGAGCACACTTTAATATTTCGCAAGTAATATTGTTATTGCGTTATTCAAAAATGTTATCGCATATCATATTTTCCCTGATATTGTGCAGCCCTAATTGAAGTATTGATCCTTTTGATAACCTCAGTGTTTTATATACTCACTCAGCTCCATCTGATTAGCTCAAGTAACATTACCTGTTAATTCCTCACATTCAATCCTAAGTCGTTTTTATGCATTTGCTATGGGTTATCAGGTGAACTCACTCAGGTTGATGGGCTGCCTATGTAGTTGGCTTTATATAGCTAGTTTATTGGTTATTTCAAATAGGAAAGCCTAACACCAATCCTATTCATGTGTTTATTTTTCTCCTAAATGCAAAAGTGTGAATATAGTTTTTTTACCAAATCATAATTTCTATTTTCTTTTTTTTTTTTCAAATTAGCTGAGCTACTCTACAATCTTTCCCTGTACCCCCTGGCAACTGCTCCCACTATGGTCGTAATCATGGTTGTGAATTACTGCTATACAGTATGCAATGAATAGGGATATAAAGATATATATCCCTTTGTGACATCTTGCACATGACAGACCAATTTGATTGAACTACTCTAGAACAGTTACAGGCTTTTCTTACTGCTTGATTGGTAGATGGCCTCCTGAGGTGTAACCACATGCCTTTTTATTTGACATTTTCAATTTCTAACAGCTGTGAGTTGACAGGATATGTGGGTGGAAGTAACCAGTCCATTTTATGAAACTGACTGGAGTGTTGAGCATGCTCCTCTCAGGATGAGTGAAATCCCCTTATTGTAGAAAACTTAAGTGGCTGAGCAAACTGATGGGTCAGAAGACTGGATGGCATTGATGCCATCAAATAGCTTCTCCTTTTTCTATTTTCCCTGTGCTATTTTTACCGCTCCTTTACACATCAGCATGTTGCTATAGTATCACTGCGATTTGGTAGCTTGTATCACTTGCCTCAAATGTATGCTCATTGGAATTGGGATCATATTTGGTCTGATATCTTGACGTATCAGACACATCGCCATTATTTCTGCTCCATGTTACAGTTGGCTGTGGGTCTCCAGTGACAATTGCTTTGAAAAAAGCAAATTTGCCTGTAAAAAAACCCCCCAAAAGACAGTCAAGGTCACCTCATATTCTTTTTATTGGAAACAGAAGAAACAGATGCAAATATATTTATTAAAATATTTATATTTTTGGTATGATTATTGAATGTAATGTTTACTCTATTGACATACTGTAAAATGCATGATGCTTGCATAACAGTTATGTACATTGCTAATGCAAACCGTGGAAAATTTGTCTTTTACAAAATGATACCAACATTGATTTTTGATAATCTTATGACTTTTCCTGGTTTTAAATTAAAGTGTTTAATTTGATCTGATTGTCACAGGAGTCTGGGTGTTGAATGGCAGGACTCTGCTCCTACTGACTTATTGCACAAAAGTCATGGATCCATTATGCAGAATCATGGAAATTCCATCTTGGAATATTTAGTGATATTAACGTTTAAAATGATTCTTATGCTATCAATCTTACCCTCTTGGATGGTCAAAGCAATTGGCTTGCGGGTGAAGTCCGGATGGCTCTTTCCCTCTGGCAGCGTCTCGATGAACTGTGTAATCATCACCCCGGGGACCCTGGATTTTTTCTTGATCCCCGCTGTCGGCATTGGAAAATGAAATGTCAGTGACAACACATTTGACATTTCAAAAGAGAACCATGATCATATCAAACCCTTCAAAATCTGTTTTGTGATCAAATCACCCTTGTAAACCATGCCAAAACACATTCTAATAAACAATGTATTAGAATGTTTAATGTTACTTTATAAGTTCTATTTCGTATAGGCTTCGACCTCTAAGCCACGCTATGGGTTTATCCCTTCGCGCATGCGCAGTCGTGAAGATTTTCTTTCCCGCCCTTGCGTACCGCTCTGGCTTCAACTACGTCCGCAAATACTGTATATAAACAGAGCGGACCCGTTGCTCTGCTCCCACTTTTTCTTCAAGCTAGCAGTATGAAGACAAGCTCGACTTCCAGTGGTGTTCGCCTCTGCCCCACCTGCCGGACTGGCTGCATTCTGCCGCCGGACCTCCATCCCCACTGTGAGACCGGCTACGCCAGCGGGATGAGGATGACCCGCCACCCTTTTGACAGGGCCCTACTATGGGCTGGGCGACACAATCTACTCATGTCTCGCCCAGCGGCGGGAAGGGCTCTGCGCTTCTTGCTAGCTATGTCTGTGAACAACACACAGACATGCGCGCGCCCTCCCTCAGAGCACAGCGCGGCATGGATCAGGCTGACACACATGGACTCATGGATGTTAAAACTGATATCGCGGGGCTACACACTCCAGTTCGCCTCCCCCCCCACCTCGCTTTGCGGGCATATTGGAGACAATTGTGTCATCCCAGGCAGAATCAGACGTCATGACGTCAGAACTACGGGAACTGCTGTCAACAGGAGCAATTTCCCGCGTTCCTCCGGGGGAGGGCAAGACGCGCTGATCTCTCTCCAGTCGCGCGCCACGCGCAAAGGTGTCAGCGCTGTCCGTCATGCGCCTTCTGGGCATGATGTCCGCCGGCTACATGGTAGTACCCCTGGGGCTTCTCCACATGAGAAAAATCCAGAGGTGGTTTCTCCGTCAGCGCGTCGACCACATACGCCACAAGTGGCGAATACTGACCATCCCTCCTTCTCTGCAGTCAGACCTGTCATATTGGGGGAACCACCGGACCTTGTCAGCTGGGGTTCCCCTGGGCAAGGTCATACGTGACAGTGTACATGGATGCGTCCCTCACTGGCTGGGGAGGGATGTGCGAATCACAGGTGGTGGGAGGGGAATGGCCACCTCCCCCTCTCCCACACATAAACTGCCTGGAGCTGTCCACGGTGCTGAAGGTTTTAAAGTACTTCGCCCCAGTGGTAGCGGGGAGGCATGTTGTTGTACAAACAGACAATGTTACAGCAGCAGCGTTCATAAATCGCCAGGGCGGCTTACGTTCGGCCCGGCTATTGGAAATAGCCAGGAGCCTTCTGCTGTGGGCACACAATCATCTGCTGTCCCTCAAGGCTGTTTACATCCCCGGGATACTAAACCGGGCGGCAGACCTAATGTTGAGGGGAGGGCCCTCTCACAACGAGTGGAAATTGAATCCCACTATCGTTCAGAAGCTGTGGAGCAGGTTCGGGGAAGCGGAGGTGGATCTGTTCGCCTCACGAGAAAACACACAGTGCGCTCTGTGGTTTTCCTTGAGCACACGGGACAATCCACCCCTCTCAGGTTGCTGTCTCTAAAAACGGCGCTTCTCCTTGCCCTGCCAAGCGAGTGAGCGACTTATGCGCGCTGTCAGTTTTGCCGTCCTGCCTCTCCATTAGAGGGGATGGGAGCGCAGCCACTCTACAGCCTATCCCTTCTTTCACACCGAAAATTTTAACAAATTCCTTTCGGTCGAGGGTTTTTTTTCCCCTCGCCTCATAACAACGACATGGAAGAGGTTTCCCACCGATTGTGCCCGGTGCGTGCGTTATCGCAGTACGTTTTATACACGGCGGACATAAGGCGGACACAGCAGCTGTTTGTTCACTATAGGGAAGCGGCCCTGTCAAAACAGCGTCTGTCTCACTGGCTGTGCGAGGCTATCACCCAGGCCTATAACACGGAGGGGGCAGAGCCCCCCCAGGGCATCCGGGCACATTCTACAAGGGCATTATCGGCATCAACAGCTCTGTTCAGAGGCATGTCAGTAGCCAACATCTGCGCAGCGGCCTCTTGGGCATCCCCATGCCCTTTCATCCGTTTCTATTTGCGGGATATGTCCGAGCCCTCTCTGACCCACTCGGTCCTATCCTCACTCAACGACGAATGATGCCCCGTCGTATGTATGTTCTGTCTGCTGCCGGGTGCCGGGAGGAGAGCGGCGTCCCACATATATGTGTAGCCTATGTATGTATATATGTATATATATATATATATATATATCTCTCTCTCTCTCTCTCTCTCTCTCTCTCTCTCTCTCTCTCTCTCTCTCTCTCACACACTCTCACACACACACACACACACACACACACAAAATCTTCACGACTGCACATGCGTGAAGGGATAAACCCATAGCGTGGCTTAGAGGGCTACGCCTATACTCATAGAATCTGGAGTTACAATAACGTAACTGTCGTTACTTATAATTGTAGAAGGCTCTCTTGTTCAATACATTTACATTTCAATTACTTTATCCTGTTAACCTTTCTTCTTCGGAATCCATGCCTAAAATTTAACCTGAGATCAGATATGTAGTGATGCACCTACATATCTACGCACAAAATATGTGTACGCTCATACAGTATATTAATACACCCATTGCATATCAGTTCTCCATGCCTTTGTGAGCAGTCACTGGGGGGAAAATGTAGCTGATGACGGCTTCTCTGCTGTCTGCTAAGCCTACCTTCTTTACCATTCTCTGCATCAGGATCTGATAAGGAACACACATGTCAGCATGGTATAAACATTTGAATTATGGATTAGACTTAAAGGTTCAATATGTAATATATTTACTGAAATGAATCTTATCATAATTTATCACAGCTACAAGGGATGGGCATTTTATGTCATTTCAACATTCGTGTACTCACATTGAATTATTTAGCTAGAGTACCCGAGTTGGTTACTCGCAAAAACAAATTGAGACACAGTCAGCCATGCAAACCTTGCTAACGTTACCGGAGGACCAGGCAAGAGGGCCATGGCTGTTTACAATGTGTAGCCTGTTCAGGGGCCGTAGCGACAACTGTGAGTTATTTTAAGCCAAGAGAAGGGGCTGTAAATCGGGAAGAGAGGGCCATGAGTTTGCAGTGTGTTTAGCGATTGTTGCCGTAATTCTAAGCCAATAAAGTGTGTTCAGTCGGGTGGAGAGGACGGCAAGGTAGTGTTATTTTTAGCGGTTTCTACCGTAATTTTAAGCCTAGGAAGTGTGTATGTCCATCAGGTGGAGAGGACAGCGAGGTTGTTGTGTTTTTAGTGGTTCTTACCGTAATTCTAAGCGAAAATAGTGTGTCTATCAGTTTGGGTACAGAGCTCTGCGTGAGCACAGGCTTCTATGTCTGTCAATATAGCCAGCATCTAACGTTAGCTACTCCGCTGTGCTGTGAAGTAATGTCTGGCTATGTGAGACAAGCGTCTTGCAACATTGTTGTGGATGCTCCTTCAGCGCGCTTTGGAGGAGGGTCTGGCAAAATGAGACTATGGATGCTGCGGTCTCAGCCTGGCAACCTCCGTGAACTTCGAGTCTGGGGAGGAGGGGGCGGGGAGACGACTCTCTCCAGTATTTTGAGTTTGTACTGCAGTAACTATTTTAAACACTAGCTGTCAGTATTACATACTTTGCACCTTTTAATAATAAAAATGAGGGACAGGAAATAGAAGAAAAAAAACTACTGTAGAGTAGCATTTGGTGCAGTACAGGTACTGTAATGTTTTAAGCATCTGTCCATGTCAGGTTGCAGCAGTATGCAATGAGATAAGTGTACTGTAACTTATCAATGCAAAACGACACATAAGTATGGAAAATATCAGATTCTCATTTTCAGGTGCACTGGAGCGTTAACCCTGTTAAGTTCCTCAGTGTACAGTGTTATAATCACTCTGCAATGTACCTACTTTATGTGCTCCTGTTGGCCTTTAGTAGCCCATGTACCTTGTAAAGTCTAAACATGGTTGCTAATGGACAAATTGCAGCCTTGAACTTTCTGAAAAAGGTCAGCCTGATTTAAGTAGTATCACAAGGGAAGGCAGCTGAAGTCTGAATACCAAGTAATACTTGTATTTGAAATACACACATAATTCAAACAGTTCATAGATAGAGTCACAATTTGCTTAAAATGTATCCACAAATAGATATTCTTGCCAACCTCATTCTATCAATTCTGTTTTAATTCAAGACTCTGATCTGAAAATGTGTCATCTTGTCAGTCTGTCAAGAGATCAAACTTATTGAAACTGCTTTGTCACCTCTTTGTCTCTAATTTATCTTCAGAGTTTGGAGGGAAATGAGCAAAAGTAAACTTGATATTGGACATTCCTCCTGTAGAAAATGAGATCACCCTTCAGTGCGTACCTTGGCCAATGGCTGTCCCCTCCGTCACTTTTGATTTTCTAAACATCTTGAGTCCTTTGATTCCTGGATGGATTCAGCAAGATTTCCCGAACTGCAATAGATAATGGAAGGCATTTCAGTTCAGTATTTATGGCTCTGCAGAATTATTTGCTTATTTTTTTCTGAAAACAATGAATGATTCACTGGTAGTGTCCAAGTGTTTTTTTTGCCATAGTATCATTGAAAGAAACTTTATTTGTTTAAAGATTCAGTTAAGGGAGAAGAAGCCCTGGCTGAAAGCCTCAACTGATGGCAAGAAAGTTCCTTTGACATTGAACAACTTAAGACTTTGTGAGGTGTGATTGGATTTGACCTACACTGATTCTTTATTGGATCATTTAATGCAGAAATGTGCAGTTTGGCTGAATTTGCAAATGTACTCTCCTCCATGTATGTTGAGATGTTGTGAAGATAATAGAAGAATGGTAAACCACCTTGGGTAAAGCTAGGATTAGTTAAAATGGTGTTAATTGTTGTGATTTGAATAATCACACATTCCTGGAGGGATTCTATAAGAATAAGAAAGATATAAGAAAGGTACAGCTTCTCCAAAAACAGGCACGTACATTACAAAATGAAACACAAGTAAAATCTATTTGGCTAGCAACCGTCAAATGTTTTTTGTTTGAAAACAACTTTGGCAAACATTACTTTTGGCCATGATTCAACTGGAGACTCAGCATACAGTAAAAGATTGCAAACATGATCATCTGTGGCTGCACGCCATGCAGCTGCTTGTTGTATGCTGAGTCTTCTCACAGTCCACAAAATTAAAATCCTTAACATTAGAACTGGAGTGTAGAATTTCATCAACTTCATGATGTAATTTCTTACGAGGCATTAACTTGTATTATTCAAGGGTTTATGTTCACTTTAAGCTGCAGCATGCAGGCGTGATGTTCAAATGATTTCATGCTAATTAAAATAACATTTTTATTTTATGATCTGTCAGATCCAGTCACAGCAGGGATCTCTACTAGTACATACATAGCAAGCTTTGATTACCCACATGGTTGCTAAACTTAGGATGACATATGTCACTTTGCAAAAATAGCCTGATGGAACATCAATTGTAATAGAGTCAGTGTTGCTGGAGCTTAAGGAGATTTCCAGACATGTTAATATTTGTTTAGAAAGGCAACTATATCATAGGCATATAACATATATCTCAAAGCAGCTACAAGGGGTATTTACTGGTTATGGAAGTCTCAATTTAATACTGATGCCTCTACTGTATATGACCTACATTAGCAAAGAAGGCCATCAGTGAGAACATTGGCTAGGGCACGCCAACCGAACAGCCTTTGTTTACATTTCCCAGACAAACTTTCGCAGTAAGTAATATGTTATTCAGAGCAGGAGGAGCTTTTTCCTTCGAGAATTGTATTTTTGATGTTTAATTTTGGGGTTATGGCTGATTCTGGGATAGCAAAGAGCGAAAAAAAAAAAGAATTGACCGAATAACAACAACAAAAAAAGCTCAAAGGGACAGTGATAGACTACAGGCTAAAACATGAGTCAACCTTGGCCTTGGTCATTCAACACATTGAGGAAAAAATGCAGGATTTAAAGGGTTCAAAACCAATCCTGAATTGGCCCTCTTCCTTCTAGACAGGTATTTTATTTATGAAATACATTGGAAGAGGTGGTTTTACATCACATTACCATTGTGGCTAAAACAAAGTTGACTTTGTTTCACCTCTGTCATATTACTGTTACTAATCTTACATAACCACAAATAGCTGCATAACCTAATCACTAATCATCCTGCAACAGGTGTTAAAAATAGTATTAAAAATAAATTGTTTTTTATTTACTTGCTCCCAAAAAATGCATACGCAAGCCACATCAACATGAGGCAGAAGTGCTCATGAAAACACTAGCACTATTGTCCACAGGGGCCACCAAAATCAACACAAAATGAAAGTTCCTTGTAGTTGCTTTAACTTCACATGACTGAGGTGCATAATTGTACTGACTTCCAAAAAAAACCATTTCGCTCTAAAATGTTGCTTCTTGCACTATGAATTTAGGAGTTTTTAAATTAACTGTGTAAGACACAATTACACCAATGCAAGTAACATCTGTTATTGTCATCAATATCTAATAAAGATTTATAAAGTTACAGTACAATATTTGACTTAAAGTTAGTAGTTATGTATGTATTTCATCACTTAGAGAGATCATAATATGTTGCCTTCATGAGCTCATTCCAATACTTTGACTTCATAATCCACTTCACCGTAATCCTGTAATATTTACTGATATGAGAGTAAATATTAGTCAACAAAATGATACATTTGTTATGCTGCTCTTACATGTATCATTTCCAAGTTTGCCAACATTGCATAGCCATTTGTGTAACTTATAAGGCAATTATGTTAAGTTAGTCAATCAAATTTAGTAGACCCCCAAAACCAGGTAATGGAGAGAGAAAAACAGTGGGTGAATTTAGCAGCATTACATTTCTTGAAATCTCATCTTTTCCAAGCCATATTCCATTGCATGACTCATCTTAATCACAGTGTGTAAAATGTTCGTTTTGTAATAAAGGTGACTGTGACAACAGGCAGATCATTACCTGGAGCTACAATATGTTTTTGGTACAGCTGCAAACCTTTCCTGGTGTTCCCTGTGACCTTTGTTTGGTCTTTGGTATATAGCTTTGGTGGAGAAATGCTCATGTTCCCAAATATTGATTGTAATCTGCACCCACCGTTAACATAAGCACCACACACAGACATACTGTATATTTGTAACTATTTGATTGAAAGTTGATTAAAACAATACCATTACAGACTGAGTCCAGGTGCATTGCTGAGAGTTAATGTGAGACATTGATTGGGGAAATTAGTTTCCTAAAACTAAATATTGCTGATGCTGTCTGAACTTTGTCGCTCTTAGCTGTCATTTCCCTTGTCTCAAGACCAGTTAGACTAACAGCCCTTCTGATCACACACACTATCACAGGCTGAGTAGCTATATGACCAACTGACCTACTGACTACACTGCCTTTAGAGCCATGAGGTACCTGCAAGTGTTATTTCCGAACTTAATACTGAATAATTAAGTTCAGCCAAAATAAGGTCAGTTAATTGAATAAGGAGCAACAGGTTTATGATAAATGGGCCTTTTATTGACTAATACCAATAAAATAAACCTGAAAAAAACAATCACGTGACCTTTTTTTTGCATGAATTCATGTTCTAGAAAACTGTTGACACTGTTGCCACAGTGTTAATAAGTAGACACATTGAACTTTTATTCCTGACATGTTTGACCTCTCATGTTTAGTATTTGTACACATCTAACACCACCCAGTATAGGCGCGTGATATTCTTGGGTGTCGATGAACCACGGCTGTTGGAAGATGAGAAAACTGGATTGTCATATGATATGTCACATGCCACATAAAACTGTGAACATCCCATCTCAAACACCTTAATATGCTTGTAAATCACTGTTGACATTACGAGTGAGTCGTAATGTGGTTAAAACTGCTCAGTAAAGCAATTTTGAACACTGTAGAGCACCTTATTCTGTATGTGTGTATGTATATATGTGTGTATATATATATATATATATATATATATATATATATATATATATATAAATTGATCTTTATTACAACCCAACTCTTGACATGTCATAGTATTCAATTAGCACCTAACTTTGTCAATACAGCGACTTAATCAGTGTCTAAATAATTTCACTTTTTAAAGTGTTACTGTACATGGTAACAGAAAAAGTGTTTAATGCTAAAAATGCTGTAACTGGGTGTCACGATTTCGATTCTAAATCGAAAATGAAAAGCAGGATTGGCGATTCTCTCAGTATTTTTTATTATTATAACAATTTAAATGGACTTAGTGTAATACAGTACATTCCCAAAAAAAATATGGCAGTTGTATCACACCTGATACCATGTAGCTTATCTTTTTAAAGAAGAATTTCAAAATGTAAATGACAGTTGTCAGGACATTAAACCAGTGATCTGTTGATCTTTACGTATCAAGACTCCATAGTCTAACAATGGCATACCCGTCATTTCCAAAAAAAAGAAAAATGTTTCAATTGAAAATCGAATCAAATCTCGAGTTTAAAATCGAAAGTCAAATTGAATCATGACGCCCCTAGTAAATATGATAAGCACTTCACATGACTACAATTTGCATGCTATTGAACTCGATTTTTGTTTAACAAACATTGCACTCTTAAATGCTGATTGTGAGAAGTTGAAAATGATTTTTTTTTTTTTGCGCTCAACAAACATTTTGAGCTGCTCTTTAGTTTTAAGACTTAGGCTTCGGACATGGTCCTCAAAGATAAGCCTCCCTCGTGTAAGGGTTTGTTTTTATGGGTTACATGTGGCACGTGTTGCTTTTAACCTACCAGCTGCTTTTGTAACCAGTGCTGAAATACAGCACGGGACTCATGAGAGCATCATAAAAATGATTAAAAGCTAAACACTACTAAGGGCATGTTAAAAAAGCCTGTGGCTATCTACGGGGTTGACGTTGATGCTAAGCATTTGCAGCTGAGAGTGGCAGGTTTACTTAATTTGGGATATTACCAAGCTCTCTTTTTGCCTCAGTTACAGAGAGATTGTATGGTTTGCAAGGTATCTTTTTCAATGATTGGAGAAACCGTATGAAGCTGGAACTGGGCAATGTTGTGGTAAATATAAAAATGAGTGCTTGGACTTTAATAAAAATTCTAAAAAGTCGATTTCTTTTAAGCTGTCGGAGAAAAAACAGCCATGAAGTCGTCAAAGGTAATGTTGTCGTTAATGGTTTTTAAATAGCTTAAATGTTAATTATCTAACAAACTGTGTGACGGAACGTATAGATTGAGTTATAAATATTAATAACATCAAACTTGCAACAAAAGGGACCACGGAAATTTAGGAGCAGCTAATTTGAACTGTGGTAAGAAGCCACTGTTGCTAGTGTAAGTATACATTAGCACATTTTTGCATTTCTAAACTGTATTAAATGACTTGGATAACCTTTTGACTCCTGATTTAATTTTGCACAGAGTTTATACCTCACAGAAATACAACATTTTTTTAAAGTATACATTTGAGTAACCATTCGGGCAGCAAAATCTGGAAGCCATTCTACTACATGTAAGCTTTTCAATAATGTGAATGATGGAAAACTAAAAATAACTAAAAGTACTGTGCTGTACATATGAGAGCACTTAGGCCTACTCAGTTGTGTTTACTGGCAAACACTTTTCACAGTTAGCTACATTAACTCAGTGTTATCTTTGGACATAAGAGTAAATCCTCCACAGGATTAGTTCAGTGTTAAAGACTTTAGCCAGCTCTAAATACTCAACACCTCCATCTAAGAGTGGTGCTGTATGTAAGATGAATGATGAACTTACCTCAGTACTCCTGTGATCCTCTTGAGTGGTGCTGCTTCCCAGTATGATATTGGAGTGTTGCCTCCTTGGTCTTTAAGCTGTTACATTCTTAGTGGAATGCCAATGACTCTGTGACAAGCTCCCACGTTGTCAGACACGGTCCCTGCCAAGAAAGGGGATTGCTTTTTTGTTTTTGGCATAAATCACAACCTCCAGCGAGTGGGAGGGGGGAAAGCCAAGCCTCACGGTGGGATGGCCATGGCTTTGACTTCTGCTGACAAATGCATGAGCTACCTCAGTAGTGGTCTGAAGGATATACATTTTCCATCTGAAAAAAGGATTTTAGCCTATTCTTATAGCCCTATTCTTGTCCGCTATACTGCTTGTGTGATATTTTACTGTTGAGTTTACTTTGTTTTTATAATCACACGAGGTCTACTGGTAATACTAGTCCCATGCAACTAGGATTTCTGTCTTTATTTTGGCTGGTTTATTTCTTTATCAGTCAGTATTGTCACACTTGGATTGTGGAGCTGAAAGTAAGAACGAGAGCTGTGTGTTGACAGCCAAGTATGTTCGTGATGACACTCTTATGAAATAACGAGTACAAAACGTGTAAATATTTAGATGCACTAATGACTCCTGTTAACATCAACTAAAAATACAATGTGTTTATGGTGTCTTAGAGGTTAGGTGCCTGAAAGAGGTATATAGAAGTCTCTGCATGCAACAGTTACTAATACATGAAAAACAGTGTGGGTCCTTCAAGAAGTGTGATCTCCTAAATTGTGTGCCACAGACTTGTCTTGGGAGTGGCAGTGAACAAAATTGGCTCAGAAAAAGACCAGCCTATCTGTCTGCATTATACTGAATGGAGGAAAATGAACACTAACACATCACACCACATGCTTTATATCTACAATAGACAGGTTGCAGGTCCACTAGTATTTAATTTGCGCTTCATTAAACACATGGCTGCACAGTCCCAATTGTATTAGTTTGGTAGATATGACAAGCTGTGAGATGAAAGTTGTTTTAATATATGACTGAAATAAAATAATGTGATGCCAGTCTTGTGTAAATATATGAGCACATCAGGCTTAAAGGCAGCTATTGTGTTTCCTCTTTATATTTTACCTGTAAATCTGCTTTGATTTGTCAACATTATTAAGGAAAATGTTTAATTGGATGGAACAGTTTTGTTGTTACTTCACTGCTACGGGCTAGAGCTACTTTTTTTACTTTGTTTGCGGGCTGGATTCACAGGTAATACGATTTATGAGTATTTAGCAAAAGTGCTTAAGCACAGAGCAGCAAACATCTGCATTAATTTAATTCTGAATAAAAGCCACAGCGATACCAGTGTTTTCTAGAAATCAACACCAGTCAGTCAGAGCTGCATGATAAGAAAAAGAAAATAATCTTTATTTGGATTTTTTTTCTTTTGCTAGTAATTTTAAAAATGTGAAATGTCACAGAGAAGTACTTTTCAATAATGTATATGTTCTACACACAATTCACCTTGAAGATATTAACTTACAGAAGTCATTCAGATTCCTCATGCAGTCTGGGTTGCTGGCACTTTAAACCACAACTCAGTTATTGTGGTCTTAGTAACAACAGAGCAATGCTTAGTTTGAGCACAATTATGTGTGTGTGGATATTTCAAGCAGTGTAATAAAAGCGGATGCGTGGCTGTAGGAACAATGACTGTTCTCAGGCATGCGAAGCTGATATGAGAGGCTTGCCATTCTTGAAGGCATTTATTGCAAAAGGTCACAAGTCAGGAGCTTTGAATTCTTCCCTGCAAAACATAACATCATTAAACTACACTAAAAGTAATATTTTCTGGCCAAGTGGTGAAAAATCATGTACAGCATCTAGGTTTTAATGTTGTCAAATTGTCTGATTAAAGGAAACCTCTTTTGTACAGTACAGTATGATAAAATCAGCCAATATGTGTAATGTTTTTTCTAAGTGTATGACTACAAGGAATTGCGAAATACTGTTGGCATGTGGTTAGTGGCTTTTAAATGTCAAAGCCTAGTACTATAAACTCCCAGTAAAGAGTTGTGTCTAAAATACCAGGATGGCATGTGGCCACTGATGTTAGTGTGTCCTAGGACCTAATGCAGGAAGATGCTCAGTTTGCAGGGTTGCACTTAATCATGAACATTAATGACTTTCCATAATATCCTCTGAAAGCATTGCAAACACTTGCTTGCAGTAAAAGAGAAATTTGAAGCCATGTGACAGTTGGCGAAGCGGTGCATGTGAAGTTACATAATGGTAAGGCATAATAAATGCCTCGCAGTATGCCATGGATATGTGGCACTTTATAGTCCAGTACTGGTTAAGTAAAGCTTAAAATTATCATATACATAATTAATTGATGATTGTGTTCAGCCTACACGCTAAAATGCTATGGTCAACCTTCTTACTGTAACATCTGCATATGGAACATTGTCATTCAGAGTGTTACTGTAGCATGATGGTGTTAGCATTTAGCTCAAAGCCCTGCAGTGCCTATTAGAGGTGTGACGAGATCTTGTCCCCACTAGATCTTGCGAGATTGAACGTGACGAGATTTCTAGTCAAGGTAAAAAGTGTCTCGCGATATCAGTACAGAGCAGCAGCCTTGAAATTAGAATAGAAGATCCCTGCCCGTTCTTCAAGAAAAAAAAAAGAAAAAAGCTGCCTGTAAAACCCAGCGTTAGAATGTTAGAGAGAACCGCCTCTCTCTCTCTCTCTCTCTCTCTCTCTCTCTCTCTCTCTCTCTCTCTCTCTCTCCCCCTCTCTTGGCCGAGACACACGCGTCCGCAGCGTGCAGTTCACTGTGGCGCTGTCTCGCACAGACCACTCTCTTTCACTGTTAAAATGAGTCAGAGGGCGGACAGCAAAACCTAACTTTACTTTTAATGATAATAAACAAAGATAAATGTTCTCCGTTCGTCCTATAATGGTCATAAATCGATACTAGATTAGCCTACTTCCTAGTTTATTACTACAATTAATAAAATGCAGAGGAGGAGAAAAGAGCATCTGTCTTCACAAAAATCATCTGAGTATTTGATGGTAATTTATTTGTGCTTTAGAACTTAATCAGTGTGAAACAATAGTAAAATAAGCTTTATTTCTCTCTGTCTACTGTACGATGACAAATTCAAGTAAAAACATTTGGTCTCAACTACTGCCAGAAAACGCTTAGTTATGTTGTAACCTTGATTCTCTGAGTGAGGAGACTCTCTCTCACCATACATATGGAATAAGTAACAGTGTAACAGTTAGTTATACAGGAGAGAAGTCAGTTATCTGAGTTTGTGGAAAAACCTTTCAGTGCTTGGTTTTCATTTTGTGACTCTTGATTGAATAAAGGAGTTAGTCTTATTTCTTCATTGTAGTTTTCTGTAAAATGGTGTTAACATCTCGTCTCGATGTCGTGAACCCAATCTTGTGTCTCATCTCGTCTCGTGAGCTGGGTGTCTCGTCACACCCCTAGTGCCTATATACAGCCACTAGAGTGTTTGTAGACTCTTAGTCTTGGTATATACAGTATTACGTGACAAGCTCATGATTACATTAAGATTAAATATAGACAAGTGAAACAGTTCACTGTTGAACAGGGAAGGATTTATTTATTTTGGCACAGTGATTGATAATTCAAACACTTGACATACAAACACTAAGACATACTCAGATATATTGTCATATCTTCAATTTTCCATGAGGTCAGAACTTCAGAGAAGCCGGCTGATTTTCTGTCTTACTCAGAACACAGCAGAGGAAACTATAATCACAGCTCAGGGAAAAATACAGTAGATCAATAAATAACCCATTTGGGTGCAAGATTAGCATATCATTATTGTTGAATCTTGGATGTGTCTTGTCAAAGTCCTCTTTGCATCGAATAGATAAATTGAGTAAATTTTGCACTCAAATACAAAAAAATCAAGTTTTTAAATTTAAATCTGTCCCATTTGTTCATGGTGTTTGAAAACATTTGTGGATAGTCATCAAGAGCTTTTCTGTTTCTTCTCTCTTTATCCTTTATTTTCTTCTCCACCGTTTTGTTGTAACACATCAATACAGTAAATCGCAAAAAAGCAGGTTTCAAAATGGCAAATCCTTTATATTCAATACTTTAAATGGAACAGGCATCTTCAGGGGTTAAAGCTGACTGCATCATCCTAATCTAAAGAAGGAGGGAGATTAAAGATACAGTATAATGTTAATGTTCAAACATATAGCCCGGAGAAGTAGAATTAAAAAATGTAACAAATCATTTGAATGTTTTTTTACCTTCGACAACAAGTTTAGTTGAACACTCTACTCTGCCCAGAGTGTTTTCTGCAATGACTGTGTAATCCCCACTGTCCTTGGGCCCAACTTTGAGTATCACCATAGAACAGACCCCACATGTGTTAGTGATGTAGTAGTTAGTGTTGGTGTTGAGGCTAATATTATTTCTGTACCAGGTAACACAGGGTTTGGGGTTTCCTGTCACTGCACAGCTCATGTAGCACTCGTAGCTCTCTGGACTTTTGTGCATTTTCAGTGGAACAGAGAATGAGGGAGGCGTCTCAAAGTTGCAGTTTTTAGAGGCAGGAAGGTTCAGAGAAAATGTTTCTGGAAGGAAGAAAATGGAAACAAAAGTTAAAAGGGTGTAATATTTATTCATCTCCCTTTAGTATATATAGCAGAATATGCAGAAATATCATGTTAACCCTTGTGCGTTCTTCCCGTCAACCTTGAAAACCCCCTTTTTTTTGTACGTTTTTGATGCCTTTTTTTCATAGTTTGTTTTTGCTTTTTAAAACGTTTTAAATTGTAAAATTTTTCTTCTTTATATTTTCAGCGCTTATTTCTACGTCCCATATTTTCTGATATAAAACAAAAATTGAAAACGGGTCAATTTGACCCTAAGTCAACACAAGGATTAAGGCAAACAAAACAGTCATTAGCAAAGATATCCGACGTTGCAGTTTGCCATACAGTATGTTCTAAATATACAAATAAATACAAATAATTAGTTATGGTGACACCTCTCACTTTGCCACTATAATTGTTTTGGGACAGAGGGATTTTTGACAGCTAAGTCAAAATTGTCAATCCTTTTATGCTCCTATTAATTACATACAGTACATCTATTCACTTGGTCCTTCGCTTGTACAAATATCTTTCTTTTATCTTTTTAATAAACTGTCTGTACACTTACAAAGTTCTCAATGCTTCGGTTTACATGTAGGGACCCTCATTATGCTACCGTGGAAGAGTGGTGCTATTTTGAGCCTTGTTAGTTGTATAGAAATAGCGATTTCTTTTTACTTTACCCGTGCCCCGACGACTAGCGTTATAAGCTAATTAGCGTTTTGCGCCAAAACTGGTCACATTCAATTAGCATGAAAACAAATCCCAGAGAACGGTTGACTCGGTACACATGTGTAATTAACCCCTAGCTTCATTTTGCATTGGATTTGTCCTTTAATCAATTAAATGTTTAGTCTATGAAAACTGAACCAAACAGTGAAACGTGTCCATCACAAGTTTCGAGAGCCTGAGGTGACATCTCAACATGTCTTGTTTAGTCTGACTAACAGTCCCAACCCCAGATACATTACAGTTAAAAGTATATAGAAAAACAGCAAATCCTCACATTTAAGAAACAAAACCAGCAAATGTCTGGCATTTTGTCTACCCACTGCTATAATTATTATGAGTCATATTTCTGTATGTCTCCTCTCTCTCTCTCTCTCTCTATCCATCTATCCATCTATCCATCCATCCATCCATCGCTCTCTGAATGTTAAAAGGACGTTTTTCCTTACCGCTGTTGCACCAAAGCTTTCTCTTGGGGGGGAGTTGTTGGATCTCTGTAAATTATAGATTGTGGTCTAGACCTATCTGTAAAGTGTCCTGAGATAACATCTGCTATGATTTGACACTATAAACATTTTTTTTCTTCATGAATGGCTGAAACGGTTAATCAGTTATCAAAATTGTTGCCATTTCATTTTCAGTTGATTGTCTAATTGACTAACGAACTAATCGTTTAAAATTAGTACACAATATTGTATCATATTTGTTAAACCTGCCTGTTTTTCTCTTCACTTCCCAGATTGCAGACTCAGAGGGCTCGGAAAGCCCCATGTCATTCTTGGTATAGACCCGGAACTTATACTCCCTTCCCGGCATGATATTGATGACAGTGAACTTGTTATTGAAGAGATGGTCTGCCACAGTCTGCCAATTACGCTTAACAGAATCATGCTTGGTGATCATGTAGTGCAGCCTGTCATCTTTCGTCTCATCTGGAGAGGGAGTCCAGGAGACCGTCACCGTTCCCGACACGTTCTCCTCCAGCTCCACGGGGCCTGGAGGCTTGGGGTCATCTAGAAACAGGTAGGATAGATTATTAATATCTTGCTATTAGTCATGCTCTCCTTAAACTTTCCCCACACGTTAAGTCCAAAGTGTACAAAAAATATAGTATACATAAGACTTAATTTTCTTTGCGTCTTTGCACCTTAAAGAACATAAATATTTTAAAAGCTTAAATTAGTAATTCTGTAAATTTGAGTACCTCTTTTGCTCCATTCAAAAACTAAAGCAACTTTGGAATAATCTTAAAAATACAATGCATATCACATTGCAAAACCATACACCTTACCCATTTAACTTTTATTTGTTATGCATTAGTTGGAATTAAATTTTTTTCATTGTACCTGTGACTAGGGCTGGGCAATATGTCGATATTATATTGATATATGAGGCTAGATATTGTCTTACATTTTGGATATCGAAATATCGCAATATGACACCTGTTGTCTTTTCCTGGTTTTAAAGGCTGCATTACAGTAAAGTAGTACATGTACTTTTCTGAACTTACCAGACTGTTGTAGCTGTTCTATTATTTGCCTTTACTCACTTAGTCATTATATCTACATTACTGTTTGTAATTGTTGTTGATTATTTATCAAAAATCTCATTGTGTAAATATTTTGTGAAAGCACCAATTGTCAACCCTACAATATTGCTGCGATATCGATGTATTTGGTCAAAAATATTGAGATATTTGATTTTCTTCATATCGCCCAGCTTTACCTGTGACTCTTATCTCAACACTAGAGGTCTCCTGACCGACAAGATTTTTGACAATGATTGTGTAGATCCCAGTGTCATGGCGCTCTGATGAGGGGATCATTAACTGCGATGACGTGTCTGTGTTGCTCACTGTCACACGCTTGGGAACAGGATGACCGTCCTTGAGCCATTTGACAGCTGGTATTGGAGAGGCCTGCCAACAACAGGAGATACAGGGCTAAGCTGTGGGTTTATACTTTTTGGTAGAGCAGCAGAGAAGTGTCTAATCTGTAACTTTAAACTTGACTTTGAACAAAACAACCGGGTGTTTTTTTTGTGTCTGTTTGTATGAATATTATACTGAACCTTAAAGTTGAAGTTGATCCGAGCAGAATTCCCAGCTTTCATTACCACAAAGTTCTTCATTTTTTTGTCAGTAAATTGAGGCCTTACTGTGACAATGTGGGGAAAGTTTTAAGTGATTAAATGAAGGTAAAATGTATCAAATTCTGACTGCAGACAGTTCACAATTTCCACTTACTAACCTGGAGGAGGCATTGCAATGATGTAGTTGTCCAATTCTTGAGGCTTACCATCTCCACCCTCATTGGTGGCTACAACTCTTACCCAGTACATGGCCATAGACTTTAGACCCATAATAGTATAGGAGGACATAATGATAGCATTGGAGTTACAGCGACCCCATTCTGGGTTTTCTGCTGGTCTGAGCTCCACAAAGTATCCTTTAGCCTCATCTTTGACCCCTTCTTCCTCCGTGGGTTTGGACCAGCCCAGCGATAAAGTGGAGTATGTGGAGTCTGTCACCTTCAGGTCAGTAACTTTACCAGGGGGCTCTGAAAGTGTACACATTTAAGCATTGAGATTTGAGCAATTAAGCATTGAGATGATAACAATATAGCTTTCATCGGCTTATTACTTACTCTTTGGATCTCTTGCAAACACAAATTCAGAAGGCGTACTTGGCTCTCCAGCACCAGAAATATTGATAGCTGATACACGGAACTCATACTCAAAGCCTTCCACAACATCCTTCACTGCATACTTATTCTCTGTTGGCATGGCAAAAGTATCATTAAGACTATAAAGTAGAATATATTGTTTTTTTTACTTTTGAACATTTGTACTTGACAATGCTACATCTGTAAACCCTGTACCTCTGATGGGCTCATCGAGCGGGTTGACATGGCCCCACAGATTACTGCCGTTCTTCCGTTTCTCTATGTTGTATCCCAAAATGTTGCTTCCTCCAGTATTAGTGGGTGCAGACCAAGCAAGATTGATACAGTCTTTGAAAGCACTAATAATCTTAGGTGTAGAAGGAGGGCCAGGGTAAGCTGAAAGAGTGATGAAATAGAGAAAAAAAACTGTCACTTTTTAACTGGCTCACAAAAGCTGTTTGTAATTGAGACACTGTCAATACATTTCAGTGTGCTTGTAGGAAGGCTCACCCTTTGTCCCTGCCTGAATGTCATCAGTTTCCATCATTTCACTGATGCCTTGATCAGTTTCCGCCCTGATGTGGTAGCAGTACTTTCTTCCATGATCCACATCAGTGTCCCTGTATTTAGCCTCTGGGCCAATCTTGCCTAATTTCTTCCAGCTGTTTCGGCCAATCTGTTGGCGCTCCAGGATGTAGTCTGTGATAGCGGAACCGCCATTGTCTTTGGGAGTCCTCCATTTGAAGTCAATGCAAGCTGCTGAACTTTCAATGATATCCACAGGGCCTAGGGGTGGTGTTGGTTTATCTGCAGTACGACAAATGTATAAAGAACAACCACAGTTATATCCACATCTTGTATTATATATATGACTTTTGTACAACAGAAGAACATGCAGTTCTCAACATGTGGTGTACAACCATACCTAACACAACGAGCTGTGAGATGGCCTCAGTTGTTCCACATTCATTTTTAATCTTGATCTTAATTTCTCCAGTGGTTCTGCGTTGGCACTTGGTAAGCAGCAGGCGGCTGTGTGAGGAAGATGTCTGGATTTTTATATGGGTGTCCTCCAACAGCTCTTCGCCCTCATTATACCACTGGATCTTCATGGGCTCCCGGCCAACAAAGGATAGCTTGAAGGCTGCATCTTTCCCAGTTTTGATTATGACAGGTTTTATGAACTCGGTGAGGTCATCTGCGTTAATTCTTGGAGGATCTAGCAGGAAAAACAAATCTTTTTTTTAAACTGAGACTTTTATTGCTGAGCTGAAAAGAATATTGTTTTACACATTTTCACAGTGGCTACCTGTTTGTGTTGCTTTAGTTGGAGTATCTCAAATTAGTTCTGATTACGGTACCTTCAACACTTAACGCAGCTTCTGTTTTACGCCCATCAGCTTCACATCGATAATTTCCAGAATCCTCTTCTTTGCAGTTCTTGATAATTAGTTTGCGATAAGTCCCATCTTTAACAATACAGATATCATCTGTAGCTGTTATCTGAAATACACACACACACACACACACACACACACACACACACACACACACACACACACACACACACACACACACAAAGTGAAAACAGTACCTATCAGTATCAGTACATGCTGATAATGCCTTATGACTGATCTATTTTATGAGAACACACACTCCTAAACACACTTAAATCTCAGAAGGTTAAAGATGAAAGCTATTCCTGAACCAGCTCATCCTCACCTCATTTCCATCTTTGTACCAGACTGCGTCACAGTCCTCACTGCTCAGCCGGCAGACCAGTTCTGCATCAGTATCAATGATTGCGGTTACATCTGACAGTCCGCCAGTGAAGTATACTCCTGGGTCTAAATGGAAATACCTCACATTACTAACCTTATTGTTAACTGGAAACAGGAATATATAAACAAATAGGCAGTACAGTGTGACTACTGTGTGCTGATGCATACCAATGACTGTTTCAGGGACAAGTGGGCCTGCTCGCACTCGCTTTCTTTTCTCTTGAACAGGCTCCCCTTCTTCAGTATCAGCATCTTCAGCAGAAGCCTCTCCCTCTTTTGCTTGTACCTTTTGCTTGGGTTCTGATGATGTTGCGTCAGCTGGTTCTTCCTCCTGTACTTCCTCTTCTTCGTCATCTTCATCCTCTTCCTCCTCAACAGTGGTTGCTTCTGCACATTCTCCAGCTTCCGCCTTTACCTTTTTCTCTGCCTTTGCCTTTGCTTTGGCTTCTGCTTCGGCTTTAGCTTTCTCAGCTGCAGCTTCCGCAGCTGCTGCTTCTGCCTCCGCCTTTGCCTTTGCAATCAACTCCTCTCTCTCTTTCTGTACCTTAGCACGTTGGTCCTCAGCAATCTTCAAAAGTTCGGCTCCACCACCACCTGCTCTGGTTGTTTTGCGAGCTTTCTTCTTTCCTTGTGAGTTTGGTTCACTGTCGGCTAATAAAAAATACACAGTACCGGGACATGTTTAATGCTTCATGAGACATTTTCAATATCTGATAAACTTGTGTTGAACAGTCTGAAAAGATCCAATTTAAAATGTGTAAAGGGTACCTTCCACTATAAGCCAGGCATTGCAGGAGTTTTGTCCAGTCACAGCCACATAAATTCCTTTGTCCAATAGCTTGCAGTCCTTCACCACCAATGTGTGAATCAGCATGTCTTCTGACACAGTGATGTCATATTTGTCCCCTTGCTCTAGTGGGACATTCTTTCCTGTCCAATTTATCTTTTTCAGGGGATGTGAGATGACACACTCAAACACAGCGTCTTCTCTTTCCTCTGCTTTCACGTCTTGAATCTTGACCAAGAACTCCACAGGGGGAACTAGACGAAGCACAAAGATATTATTAACAGCATAACATGGTATTTCGAATTTCCTGTCACAAGACAACTCATGTAGCAATCGCAGCTCTTTTTGGACTGTTGTATTGGCATTGTATACACATTACAGTCAAGTTTGTAGATAATTAATTTGGCACATTATCTTACGTTTGAAGTCAGTTGAGAAGATCTTAACTCCATCAACCTCCACTTGGTATAATCCTGCATCGTCTGGGTCAACACCATTGATGCTAAACACAAACTTCTTTCCCACTTGCTTCAGTCCATGTTTTACTTCTGCATCCACATCAAAAGGAATCATAACTCCATCCTGTTTAAACATAAGCAGTCATAAACGTTGGAGCAATATGTAGTGTGCATGTGAATGGGTCCATGTTGCAGAATATGTAACACGGCTTTCAGTGCTTTTGTTTTCACCATTGAGAAAAAAAAGTTAATCTTTAAAATGAAACATCTCACCTTGTATATGAAGATTTTGCTGTTAGGGTCTTTCAGTGACATTTCAAGTTCAAACTCTGCATCACCATCGTCTTTCAATTCAATGGGCTTTAGGTTGCATATTCTTTCAACAACCTGTAGTAATTGGAAATAGTAGTAGTTTGTTTCATTTATATAAATATATGCCAGGCTGTATAGGTGCTTTATATTTACATCTAGATTAATATAAGACGTACCCTTTCTTGCTCTTGCTCCCTTTCTATCTTCCTCTCACTTAGTTTTTTCAGCATCCCACGAAAATCAGTGACACCATACTGAGCACAGATGGACTCATAATCTTTCTTGTCTGCACTCATCAACAGTTCCCAAAAACGTTCATCGATTTCTGGTTTCTTCTCTTCTTTTGCCTCAGGGTCAACCCTACGAAAAGGAAAAAAAAAAATTCTAACTGGTCCGTTTAGCTGGGAGGCGGTCTAGTTTTGTGGGGGGTAGAGAAATGGCGGCAGTGAGCAATTTCACATTTTTACAGCTTTTACTTTACACTCCCGAGCCTATATGACACACAGAATCCCATAAAAACCCATTTTCACCATATGGGACCTTTAAGGTAATAGTCATAAATGACAAAAAAACAACAACAAAATGTCATGTACTTTTTCCCATTCATAACTGTACTACTTACTTATTTTTTAAGGCCTTTTTGAAGTCCTCAGGTGTCTGTCGGACAGCTACAACAAAGCCAGCAGCAGTTTACAACTTTCATTCAATGACTGACATTGCATTATTATAGATTAAATTTAAGCTGCGTACCTGTTCTTGCTTCCTGCAAGGCTCGGGTCTTCTTAAAGCCAACTAAAATGGGAGAAAAAAAATGCAATGAAGTTAGACCGAAATTCATCGTAATACTTAAATTTGGTTTAATGGAAGAATGGAATAAAAGTAAGTAACTGACCCTCAATAATATTAAGCGTAGCAGTTACAACTGCTTTTCCATATTCATTTTTGGCATAACACTTGTAGGTATCAGCTTGATCCACCGTTACAGCAGGCATCTATCAATCAATACATGATTATCAGTATTTTTGTAAAAAATAGTGCAAAGCAGCCTGCTGATCATTCTGATGTATTTATTGATCCGCCAGTCTTCTTTCGAGTTTAAGTTATTTGTATAAGTGACACATAGTCAGTGATCTCACCTGTAGTTGGTATTCACCAGAACTTGTATCATGGACCATTTTCCACCTTTCGTCATCAATTTCTCCTTCATTTCTTGCCCAGGTCACAGTCGGTGTTGGTTTGCCAGTAATGACTGCTCTGAAGATTGCCATTTTTCCTACAGAAATGGTAACAGGAATGTACCATTATGTTATTATCTTAGATTAAGAACATCATGAAGAAATTAGGTTGTGCATGTGATTTGAGCTGGTATTTTACCTTACCTTCTTGAATAGTTAGAGAAATGGGTTTCCGAGTGAAATCTGGGGTGGCCATGCCTTCAGGTAGTTCGTCCACATACTGTGTGATCATAACTCCAGGCACCCTTGACTTCTTTTTAATTCTCACTGGCATTAAATGAGATAAATTGCATTATTTACACACTTATGAAGAACTTCTGTAGGTTTGACAGCTTTAATTTAAGTCCATAAAAGGCTATACTTTATGTATTTAGTTTTGATCACATATTTTATTGTTTGGCATCAATTTGCTGTCGAAGATGGGTATTCAAACTCTAGTTACTTACCCTGCCCTGGAGCAGTTGGCTCCTCCTCTTTAGCTCTACGTATTTTAAACATCTTGATTTGGACAACAGCTTCTCTGTTAATGCCAAAATATTAGAAATACTTAATACTTTAATAAGGCAACACTGTTTAGTTTGCTTATATAACATTTTAATTGATCTTCACTTTATTTTCTCCCATATATTTTCTCCCATATCGATGCCCAACATATACTAAAATTCCAATGTAGTCTGGAGCTGTCAGCATGGCTTGACCACTTGCTAGTAACCATAAGAATTCCCATCTGTCTGACATGCAGTTAATATCTTCCAGGTGGTCTGAAACTGTAATGGGTATCACTTATCATTGTTTTAACTAGTGGCTTAAGGCATTATGCCCGCTTTTACTACACAATGTTGATGCATTTTTTAGTAAAGCCTATCCTTTGAGAGACAGTTAAGATGTAATGAGACACAATTTATTCCTCTCTTCAATTACTAATCCCTTATTACAAATATTATGGTGTATGCTGCGTTGTGTGACATCAGTGTTAAACCATGAGAGTAAGATCTATATCGCAAATGGTGTGATATCTGAGTTAGTAACTCTATCTGTGCTATAGATTAAAGGATTCCTGTGATCACAGAAGGCTTAACATTCCTTTCGTAGGTTCCTGCAATAGGCAGGCCTAATTTTTCAAGAAGTAGGTTGCATACCTCATAAAACATCTATTATGACTCAGGAAGTGACGCAAGTGACTGACTGCAAATGTAACATTAGTCATAACCATCTTTGTATTTAGGTTTTGCTTTGTGTGGTTAAAAAATAACCTCTTTTCCCTTTTTCTTCCTTCTACTTCCTATTTGATTGTGTCATTAAATCAAATTTCTTAAACTATAAAATGGTAAATTTTGATGATCAGATATCACCTTAATCATTTTACATAATTCATAATTAACTAATTTAAAACTTTACAAAATGTATAATTCAGAAAATATATTATCTAAGTATACTTAAAGTGATTTTTTTTCTAATTTAGATTTCATTTGAGAGGTTAGATTACATATCACTTCTTTATATACCAGTATATGATAAAACCATCTTAAAGGCTCAAGTATAAACTAATGTTAGCACTCTGTTAATCTTACTTCATGTTTATGATCTCATTAGTCTAATGACAGAACCTTTTGTTCTTATCACTTTACTATTAATATTGCATTTAATTAAAATACATTATGCAGAGTCCTGTCAGTTGATGTAGTGTCTGCATATTTAGCAGTTTTGCACATTTGGTGTACTGCTGTCACTGCTTTGAAACTATATTTGTCTGAGAGAGAAAATAGCTGCCAAGGGTGTGAATTGATTTATGAATGTTCTGTCAGGCCATGTCCTAAATCTCAGAGCAACATGGTATAGCAGTGCATATACTTTTACCTTGTCAGTTTTTTGTGATAAAATACTAAATAAAATGTCACATTAAAGCTTGGCAAAGTACTGTAACCACTTGTGGCAGGAGGAAAGTGAAGGACCAATTTTAGTTTGAATAGTTTCTGTAGTTTGACTATCAGTTACCACTACTCTCTTGCACTTGCACAGTTATTAGTCTGATCGTGATCTTTCTTACATTTTTTACTTTGTATTATTTCTTATCAAGCTTAGACAATTCCGCTTGCCTAAAAAAGTTGACATAAACATTATTACAGCTCATCATATTGTTTTTTTTATCATATTACATTTTAGATATACTGAACTAATTTAAACTGCTGTCAGCATCAATAGAAATTCTCATTTAGGCTAACTAATAAGGTCTCATTACCATGTTTACCAAAGGTTAATATACAGTAAAATGTAAACTAGTGTCAGATAAGCACATATAACATATACATATTTACATAAATTGGCTAACAGAATAAAGATTTTGCTGAAATGACATATACACATATTAGGAATTTTCACAGTACTCGGTCAATTGACTTACTATTTTTTTTTTCAAGTGAACTGTTCTCTCGCTGTCTGTTGCCGGCCAGGTTCCAGCTGATTCCTGAGTGTGGGCTTTTCGTTTTGAGAGGCAATGAAGTCTTTCAGAGACACTCGAAGCAACCTAACCCACTGCTTTTTCACTGTGGCTTCTGGGGATAGGTTTACTGACATTCACTTTGGCCCTTAAGTGCTATAGGTTCCTGAAAAGGGGGCACTTGAGGGAATGCAGGAGTGAAGCTTTCTAATCCCTCCCTCAAAAGTGGTATTTTAGCAGCAGGGTGCTTTTGGCTGCTCTTTTTAAAAAGGGAAGTCTCATGAGAAGTGACATAGAAGTGGCATGGGCTGAGCTGCCTCTCCATTCGCTTAATTGTACATGTAGGCTGCCTGATCTTCATCCCAACATTTAACAAGAGGTAAGTGTCAATTAAATTCAGATTTTTTTAAATTTTAGCTCCTTCCATTCGGTTGTTGGAAATGGTAATAACAATACATGTTCAGAAATGTTTGAATTAATGGATCGTATTTTCATGCCGGAAGTCTGTCTAAAATGAGACCATTTGCATAAATGTTCCTATTTACTTATTGACACTGGACATATCAGACGATAAGCAAAAAAACAACAACCTAAATGTCATTCTAATACTAATGAGCCAAAGTTATGTTTTACTCTCTTGTTAGACTGAAACAGAACAGAAAAAAGTTACATAGTAGCATATATTAAATATACATATTATAGCATATATAACATTGTAATAGGCACTTTACTTTGAAACTGAGAGGTGTCATCCTGCACTGGTTTGACATGTTTTAGCCCAGGTTGCAACTGTTGGCCCTCTCTACTTCAGTGACTCTAAACTTGGACTTGTGTCTGACCTTACAAAAAATATGCCTAGGGAGGTAATACAAGAAGGCTGGGCATAAATTATTCACATAAAACTTCATGAACGTGAACAAGCGGTATGGATTTCAATACTTACTTGCTTTTGACCCATGACCGCAATATATGCTCAAGTCGATGCTAAAGGGTTCTCCAATGTTTTCTCAATTAGCCTTTTAAAAAGATATCAGATTAGAAAACAGAATGTGCCTTTGGAACATTGGATGAATGGTTGCTGATAATAGGCAATGTAGATATTGCATTAAAGATCAGCCAATTCTTTCTACAACAGTCAAGAACCCTTTTGCCATTATGTAAGCACATAATGTAATCTGAAAACTGCTGCCCTGATTAAAAAAACAATGCAACTGATCTCAACTGGTATTCTGTCAGTAATGGAGTGGAATGGAAATTTCTAAGTGACCCCAAACTTTTGACCGGTAGTGTATGTCTGTTAAGTGTTAACTGTTTTTTAAAGTGATGTGCTGCTCAGATAAAAAATTCCATGTCAAAGTAACAGTATGAAGTCTTTATTTACACTAAACCCACACATTTTCATATGTATAACACAAGCTAACAGTCAGTATCATAAACATTTGACATGTCAGTATTTTTTGTCATCTCAGTTTCACTATAAAGGAAGATTGTAAATCCACAATTACGGAAAAACAATTGCAACCAAACAATCACTATACATCTAAAAAAAAGTAACTGAGCAGATGCAAATGCTTTAGACAAACACCTTAAATTAACACTTTAAATCAACAAATCACCGCTACACAGTGTCCTGTACTATAAATACGTTGCTGTTTAACATGCATATTACCACCATTGAAACATGCCAAATTGCACACTAGTATTTCAAGCTTGCATTTTATTGAGGATTGCACAGTTGAAATCAAAACAAACAAAACACATTTGTTGCTTTTTTTTCGGCAAAGTTTGTTGGCCTAAGACTTTATTTAGTTTAACTTTAAATAAATGCCAGCCTGTATAGGAATTTGTCATAGAGTTAACGACCTATAAGGAAAGTATTACGGGCAATATTAAATAATCATTCATTCTACATTTGACAGGATTTGCTTAGCTCTAAAGATGCAGTATGCAAATTACCACAACTTGGTTTCTGTTAGTGTTTTAGAACAATTATTTTAAGATCATCTTCAGTGTGTTCATTTATTCTGCAAAAAAAGACAAAGGCAGTTATTAGTTTCAGATTTCAAAGATCATCACTGTAGAACATGCATATCAATGCAGAACATAGTGATACAGTGGCATCTTTAAAATACAGTTACATTCTGGTAAAGATTTACCTCTGACAGTTAGTTTAGTGGAGCACTCTGCCCTCCCCAAAGAGCTTTCTGCGACAACCTTGTACTCCCCGAAGTCTTTAGGTCCAACCCTCAATATAAGCAGAGAACAGACTCCACAGGTGTTGGAGATGAAGTAGTTAGTGTTGGTATTTAGACTGATACTGTTGCGGAGCCATGTCACATGAGGTGTTGGATCCCCTTTTATAGCACAGCTCATGTAGCATTCATACCCTTGAGGAGCAGTGTGCATTTTCAATGGGACAATGAACTTGGGAGGACACTGTAGATTACATGCCTTTGTTTCTGGCATGTTCATAGTAAACTTTTCTGGAAGAAATTAGATATGCATGGCATGAAATTAGAATTGTAATCACGTAACGGGAGAACATTGACAACATTGACCTGAGGGTGGTTCTACAGGTACAGTTCTTCATGATATTACAGCATAGCAACATAGAAATAATTTTTAATTCTGTGTCTGTGCTAATGAATAAAGTGTCATCCAAATGGTTTGGGGTATCAAAATTATATGGATAGCTATAAAAACAAATCAAAAAAAAAAAACATCTAAAAGATACTATATTTAGGGAGATGACCGGATCAAATCCAGTCAAAAGCTAACATATCGGCCAGATTAATTGGTTGAATATTGACAGACTATTGTTCTTAACTCTTGACACAAGAAGAAAATAAATGTTAAGGGCTAAAACAAGGGTTGATCTTTAGACTGATGGTGAGGCTTAAATTATTGTATTGACCCCAAAATGTGAATCTGCATTTTGTGTAATGACCTATGCACTTTCATTAGACAAAAATAAAGTCATAAAAACATACAGAAAAAAAAAACTGTACGTTGACGCAATAAATGTATGGCCCAATGGCATCAGTCTTTTTAAAGTAGATAGTAAATTAGGCGGTGCAATCTTTGTAGATTATGAAAGATGCATAAGGAAGCATGAGCATTGACATACCTTTTTTAGTAGGAATAAGCCACTTTTGTGATTCAGAAGGTTTGGAGGCGCCCATGTCATTCTTTGCATAGACTCTGAACTGGTATTCTCTGCCCGGCATTATGTTGCAGACTGTGAATCTATTGTTGAAGATGTGATCTCCAATGGTGTGCCATGCTGTCTTAGTTGAATCACGCTTAGTCACCATGTAGTGCAGCCTGTCATCACGTTTCTCATCTGGAGATGCAGTCCATGAAACGGTCACTGTGCCAGGAACATTTTCGTCTGTCTCCACGGGACCTGGTGGCTTTGGCTCATCTGGAGTTCAGATACAAATGTTTTTTTCTTTTTATCTACAGTATATGGAAAAGGAGGAAATTATTCATACAGTAAGAACGTATAGTATTTTACCAAACTCACCTGTGACTCTAATTTCAGTGCTGAATGATTCTTGGCCGACAATATTCTTGACAATGATAGTGTAGATTCCAGTATCTCTGCGCTCAGCAGAAGGAATCAGAAGCTGGGATGTTCCCTCTGAATTGCTGATGGTCACCTTTTTAGACACTGGTACTCCATCTTTCAGCCAGATGACCTCAGGCCAAGGAGAGGCCTAAAAAGAATGTGAAAATATAATTTTGTTAAGGACAAAAAGAGATTGCTAAATATGTCTTCTTAAATACTTCCTAAATTACCTCAAAGTTAATGTTGAATCGTGCAGAATTTCCTGCTCTCACTACCATGAAACTCTTCATTTTGGCATCTGTGAATCGTGGTCTCACTAGGTAAACAGAAGGGTGAAAGTTGGTCATTATGGCATTCATTTGAGCTTTTTCAGGATAAAGGGCAAACCAGAAAAATCACATGATTCCACTGCAAAACTACAAAAATATTAATTGACTTTTATGTTATAGTACAATATGCTGTACTGCTGCAATCATCTGTGTTCTTCATTTGACCTGGACTATTTGTTTTACTAATTCAAACAATGCCCCACCACAATAAACAATGAAGGTTTTCATGCGTACACTATTGTGTTGATTATTATTAGTTTTTTTAAAAATATAGAAATAAATATTTTCTTTGCAAATGTACATATATCCTGAATTTGCAGTTGCATTCTAGGCGCACAGCCCGCTGCTCTGAAGCCTGGCATCACCACACAGCCAGCGTATGGTACTGTCTTCCATGAGTTCACCTGGAACTCCCAGACAGCAAGCATGTTTATTAGTCTGTTTCTCTCTGCCGGTAGAGAAAAAAAAAACTGACTTTACTTTCGGTTTTCGAGCTCCAGGTGAAGTCGGTAAAGCTGTTGCTATAGATGTAATGTTACGGTAAAGCCAGAGGCTGACTGCAATCAAGCCGTCGTGCACGGCAACGGAGATGAGGCGCTCTATTTTCCTGTGCTGGTGGGCGTTCTTCTTCTTCTACAGCAATTAGTGGCAAACTAGAGCACTTGTAGGCATATACTTCCCCGTCAGGTCCGGAAGAATTGCATCCTCCGGTACCTACGCTACTGTAGAAAAACGAGTACCATCACATTTTCACAATTTTAGTACCGAAGTACCAGGTCTCTTGACATCCCTACATCATAGCATTTATCTTGTTTGTTCAAACCATGCTTTAATGATCCTGAACAAGGTAACTCCTAATTGGGTTTGTGGAGTATCTGTTAATCTATTTAGGTTACCTAATGTCAGGATTTTAAAGTTAAACTCACTTATTGTACTACTACTGGGTCTTTCACTAATAAGTATTGATACAGTAGAGTTCTAGTAATCATGATTTTCTTACCTGGAGGGGGCATAGCAAGGATGTAATTATCCAGCTCCTGTGACTCTCCCTGTCCTCCATCATTAGTAGCGATGACTCTCACCCAGTACATGGCCATTGACTTCAAGCCTTTCACTGTATAGAAATTCAAGGTTATTGCATTTGCATTGCAGCGATCCCATTCAGTATTTTCTGCAGGCCTGATCTCCACAAAATATCCTTTGGCTTCATCCTCAACCCCCTCAATGTCCTTGGGTTTGGTCCAAGACAGGGACAGGGTTGTGTAGGTGGAATCTGTCACTTTAAAGTCTATGACTTTACCAGGAGGCTCTGTAACACATGATTCATATTCAGTGCTGCAATTTGACTGTATGTGTTGATGAAATAATGACTGTTCTAAATGTCCACCTACTTTTAGGGTCTCTGGCAAACACAAACTCAGATGGTGTACTGAATTCACCCGCTCCAGAGTTGTTGATTGCTGACACACGGAATTCGTACTCCATGCCCTCGACAACATCTTTAACACCGACTCCCTTACCTATATGGGAAAAATAAATATGCAATATAGGAACTACAACAATAAACATTAACTTATGTGTTGTAACAGACTATTATAAAATGATCAAACAGACATAATGTATGAATAATAGAGTAACCTTTGATCATGTCATCAGGTGTGTTTACTGCGCCCCACAGGTTGCTGCCCTTCTTGCGTTTTTCAAGTTTGTATCCCAGAATATTGGTTCCTCCAGTGTCGGATGGAGGAGACCAAGAGAGATTGATGCAGTCCTTGAAGGCACTTATAACCTTTGGGGCTGATGGAGGTCCAGGGTATGCTGTACACACAAAAAAAATGGGTTCTTTAAGTCATTTCCTAGTCAAAAATGTAGAATCGGGAGAATTGATTGTGATGTTAAAATTACAAAGGTTTGTTCTGGGGAGACCCGATTACACCTGAAAGTGGCTCATCGAAATTCATTGGTCATCTATTGAAATAAGTGATGGTAGAGGCTTGGTGATGTGGGGGATAATCACAGGGCTGGTTGGTGAACTATTGTAGCTGGTGATATAACGGCTAACATGCTAGCAAGCCAGAACATGCAAGCGCAATGCAGTCTCAATAGCCCTCTGAGCTCCTTTTTATTTTCTCTGTAATGTGACGTTTACTTTCCCCTGTGATGCCGTTCTTAGAATTGTACATTGTTTTATTCAATAAATAGTTATTGAAGAGTTGCTAACAGGACAATGTCTCATAACTATCTGAAAATCATGCCTCTTTTGTGGAGCGGAATATACTCAGGAATAGCAGGGTTAAATAAAACTGGATGATGCAAAACAACTGAGAAGGTACAATGGTCCATTGTGTGCTCTGCAGTTCTCCGTTCCCTTCCCAAGGTCAACACTATCAAGACCATTTGCTATTGGTTAAAGGTGCAAATTTGTGGGTTCACCAGAGTTGAACTCAATGCAAAACAATTGTGTATTTTTTTTGCTCCTGTGAAGCTGCCAATCCTTGCTAGCTATTGGTATTAATTTTGCTGTGAAATGATGGGTGGTGTGACCGGCCTTTACTAAAAAAGTTGTATTTCTAAGATAACATAGTTTTATAATATTGTTCTGAGTTTACCTTTTGTTCCAGCTTGAATGTCCTCCGTTTCCATCAGCTCACTGGTGCCCATTTCAGTCTCCACTCTTATGCGATAGCAGTACCTCCTGCCATGGTCTACATCTGTGTCCCTGTATTTGGCCTCTGGACCAATTGGCCCCACCTTCTTCCAGGTGTTGCGGCCAACTTGATTTCGTTCAAGGATATAGTTGCCTATCTTGCAGCCACCACTGTCTTTTGGGGCCCTCCACTTGAATTCAAGTGCAGAGGAGGAGGCTTCAACAATTTCCAGAGGTCCCATTGGAGGAGTGGGTTTATCTGTCAGAAAACAAAGTAGCATATAGAATATGAATCTGTGCTGAACACTTAACCTGAAGTGTAACAAAATGTAATTTAGTTAGACTATAACAGCATACCAAATACTGTAAAATAATGTTGTATACATACCCATTACAACTAGCTGGCTGAAGGCCTCGACAGTGCCAAACTCATTTTTGAGTTTTAGTTTGACTTCACCGCTGTCCTTGCGCTGCAGCTTAGTTAGGAACAGACAGGTGCAACCCTCTGAGTGATCAAACTTAATATTTGTTTCTTCTGAAAGCTCTTCACCGTCAAGGTACCACTGAATTTTTATAGGTTCCCGTCCAACATAAGGTAGTTTGAAGGTAGCTTTTTGTCCTTTTTTCACGGTTGAAGTGATTTTAAATGCTTCCAGGTCCTCAGTAGAAAATCTGGGTGGATCTAAAATGATTGGTAAAACAATACAGATTTTTTTAAGCAATGTCATGCTATTGTATCTACAAGTAGTACAAGTGAGATAAACTTCAAAATAAAAGCAGTGAAAAAATCCATTATTATCACGACCAGGACCTGCGGGCACTTTCTAATGAGTGATGCAACCTGTTTATGCAAGTAAGCAATTTCTGTAAGTTTTTTTTTTACCTTCAACAATAATCAAGGACTCTGTCTTCCGCCCATCTGCTTCAAATTTATATTTTCCAGCAAATTCCTCTGTGACTTTGTGAATTTTCAGCCTGTGGAAAGTTCCTTCCTTTGAAATGGTTATACCCTCAGATGATTTAATCTGGAAAAATAAACGGTACCACAACAAATATGAATGAACTCTCATCTGAAGCTCTCACCTGTATGAATACAATAATTGCCAATTCCTGTTTGGCTATATTACTGCAATTACATCGAAGCCTATATTATTCATAACAACCACATTTAGACACTGGGCTTACCTCATCTCCATCTTTGTACCAGATTCCCTCGCAGTCTTCCCTGCTCACTTTACACTCCAGCTCTGCTGCTTCTCCAACAATGGCTTTGCAGTCAGAAAGCCCAGCATGAAAGTGAACTCCTGGGTCTGAGGATTCATCAACCAGTAAGTTAGTGAATGCACAGGGCCAACAGCTAACCTCTGCATACAAGCTGTTGTTTCAGGTTGTTGTAATGCATCCATGCATGGATGTGTACACACTTACCTCACAGACAACACCACACATTTTATTTCTGTTGATATCACGTATTCTATAATCAATTATAAAATACATGTTAAAATGCAGATGTGATGTCAGAAAATATCATACTTGAAGAAACTATATAATCCAAGTTTGTAAGGAATGTAAGAAGATCGCATTTGGCATTTATTTGAAACTTGGTCAGTGAGTAGCTTGATGATTCGGTCTTGTTTGGTAGTGGTCTTCTTTATCTTGAAAGTTTTTTCAGCGTTGCAGCTCATAAGAATACCTTAAGCGAGGCTTTCATTTGCCTCTGTTCACTTAGTTACTCTTGAAAGAAATACACGCTTTTAAAATACCGTATAAGAAAAAATCCCACTCAAGACTGACATTTCCTAAGTCAGTGGAAGAAATCAGCATTTTGTGTGGTTGATCTGAATTCAGTCTTCATTGTGCAGAAATTGTGTGGTCATCCTCCAAAGTCAGTTTGGGTTGTCTTCCATCTTCAAATTATGTAAGATTGTGTTTACACACACGTGTAGCAGTTGTAGCGTCAAGAACATGATCAGTTCTGCGTTTTCTCATTTAAATAATTAACCTCAATGCACCGACTCATCCTGAATTAACAATTAGAAAGGCAAGCAACATTGTTAACACAGAGCACAGGTGCATTTAAACAATACTTACACACACACACACACACACACACACACACACACACACACACACACCCTCACTCACTGACTCTCTCTGAGGTGGACACATTGCCTGCTTATATCCAACCTGTAGGTCATAGAAATAAAATTATATAACAAATGTTGTTCTAATGTCTACAAAACATAAGACTAAAGTATGTTTAGATTAATTTCACTGTTAAATTGTGTACTATAGACAAAAACTGTTAGTGCATCAGATTTGATTAGCATTTCTTAAAGGCAATCTTAAGGTCCACAAATCCACTCTTGCTGAACTCTCTGATAATTCTAAAAGGCCATTTAACCAATTAGAGTTCAAATGCAGCATTCTGCTCAGTCACCACACACTTTTTATGTTAACCCTTAAACCCCTGGAAAAGTCATCTGCTCATCAAATGACTTCATTCAGCGGCAGTGCTTCCCATGCAGCAGTAAATGCAGCGCCAGTAATCTTACCACTAACTGTCTCCACGATCAATGGGCCTTGCCGTGCACGGCCTGAACGCATGCCAGCTGCTGCTGGCTCACCGCCGTCCGCACCCTCACCATTTTCAGCAGATTCATCACAGCCTGCTGCTGGCCCGTTTCCATTATCACCAGTGGCACCACTCGCTTCTGTGTTTTTTGCTTTTGCAGTTTTAGGGGATATCATCGTAATTACCATCAATCCAATGTTTCTCATTTTCTGTTGGATATGCCTTACAAATAACATCAATGAAAACATTAACAATAACAAATAACATGAACATGGAGCATGAAAAAAGATCAGCAGCAAACAGAAAACAGAAAAAACAAGCATTAGCTTCAATACGGAAGAAGAGGGTGGTGGAAAAGGTGAGGAAAAGATGGGTTCCATAATGGTGCCATTGTGAAGTGGCTTAATTAATCTAAGGACCTCATGGATTGTTTTTCATTTTGCAGATAAAACTTGCTATTAAGTATCACTTGTTACATGGTATTATAAATCCTTTATTAAAGCTTTAGTGCGTAACTTTTTGATATTAATGAACGTCCATTACATTCAAGCCATTGCCAAATGAGTTGATACAAAGCTAATCAAGACTATCAGCTCCACACAACACTCTCTGTATTTCTCAGCATGGCCAGAGGCGGCGTCAGCCGATTTTACCGGGGCTACAGCCCCAAATGGTTTATGAATAGCCCCGGATAGCTCTCTCGCTCTCTCTCTCTCTCTCTCTCTCTCTATTTTTCCGAGGCAAATAGAACGGGCAGCTACGTGCGGGGTCCAACTATGCTGTATTTGTTGCTATCACCTTGAAGTTCCTGTGACGTTTCCAGTCCATGGTTCGGACTCAAACACACTGAGCTCTGAAGCAGACCTGTGCGTTGCTTAGTGTCCACTCTCGCTGTAAAAAGCTCTTCAGGTTTATGGATGCACTCTGCTCTCGACATGCTGCGGCAGATGTGACGTGTTTGTGCTCCGTGTATTTCTGCAGCAGTTTCGGTTTTCCACCTTCGATGTAGAGCAGCTTACAGCCACTTACCTAAATTTTGTCTCATTCAGAGACCCAAACTGGGCTCTGTGCCTGTCAAAAGGTCTGAGATCTACCGTATCAGCAGAGCAATCACATAATGCACAGCAGACTATGGTGCAGGTAGATTATTTTCTGAAATATAGTGACTTTATTCTTGTAATAGCCTAACTAATCTGGAAACAAAACCCTGGCCTTTGGGTTGCCAGGCCAGTTATGATTAGGCCAAATGTTAGCGCCATATAAATTACATCTACAAACTCGCCAGCTGAAATGAACATACACTGGCTATTAACAAACTGGGCAAGCCAATCGCCGTTTTGCACTGCATTCAGTTTATTTAAATGATCCGGGCTAAGCCCTGAACCTCAAGTCCTATAAACTCGAGTGAAGATAATTAACTCTTCTGAAGAGTCCATTATGTTTTTTTAATCCTCCGTGACTACTAGCAACTAGGTGGAGGGGTGCGCGATCACGGAAGGCTTGTATCATGTGGACGCGCCGACAGTGTTGTTGTCATTACATAGAATTCTTCATGGGGGCGACAGAAACTACGCACTATAGCTTTAAGTTTATTAAGTATTGTACCATTACATACCAATGAATGGTATATACTGTAGTATTTCTGTTACTTAAAAATACCAAATCTAAAAATCTATTATGACCAGGCACCTTTTATGTTGCTGTAGCTAAGTCACCTTTTCCATTTCTTTACCCATAACAAACTTGTACATGAATCAAACAAGGTATTTATGACAACAAAAAGACACACAAGTCTACAAACATGAAAGCACACATAATACATACAAAACGCAAATATAGAACATATCTATATTTCCTTAAGTAAATGATTAGATGGAGGAGAATGCTGAATTTAGCATAGCATATGCATGCTATCCTGCTGTCTGGCTCTCAGAAGAGGCACAAAAACAAAGAAAGATATAGACGTATACAATTATAATAAATAATGCTGGCAAAATTATTGATAAAGCAGATAGTGAATAAGTAAATACTTAAAGCCCAGGGTTTTTAATTGTTTTTGGACTGAAAATTAGCTATTAAATTTCTAGAACTCCAAGAATCAAGAATAATTAACAAACATACCTCTGAATTCCTGCTACAATCTTTTATAAACTAGATAAAGTAAATTTTGTCACTGAGGCTTAACAATACCTTTATTTATATATATATATATATATAATCTGTATATTTTTTATATATATGTCTTGAAATTTACCCAGCCCACATGGAGCTTTTAGCTAATTGTACGATCGGCAAAGCGGAGCAGTTTAGCACTTTGTAAAGTGTCAGTGTCGGCAGTTTAATTTGGTCAGTGTTATATCAATTTATTGTTAAAGGACCGGGATGTAGGATTTAGGGGGCTCTATTGGCAGAAATGGAATATAATATTCATAATTATGTTTTCATTAGTGTATAATCACCTAAAACTAAGAATCATTGTGTTTCGGTTAGCTGAGAATGAGCTCATATCTACACACAGAACTTGACATGTTGCATCGATATGTTTCTACAGTAGCCCAAAGCAGACAAACCAAACACTGGCTCTAGAGTGGGCCTTTTGCTTTCACCTGAAGGCCACTGTAGGTTCTCTTCACACTTGGAAGGAGGTATTCAGTTGGTTACAATCTGCAACCTCACCGCTAGATGCCACTAAACCCTACACACCGGTCCTTTAATACAGCTACACCAAAGTTAGGAAGTGTTTAGGATTTCCTTCCGTTTTGATGTCAAAGTAATTTTCGTTTGCAAATTACTTTAATTGTCAGTAAATTGTCTACAGCATGCAGCCTTTGACATTTCTTACCAACAACAGCTTCTGCAACTTCCACATTTTTCTTTTTGGGACGTTTTCCTTTTTTCCCAGAATTTTCACCTTCTTGATATGTGATTTCCTCATCAATGCTATCTCCTATTAGTGATAATAAATAGCCAATTTATTTCAGAATGTCATGCATATTATTAGAGTATTGTTGATTGTTGGTTAAATATATTTTTAAAGATATGAATTAAAGACTAATAGACTTTTATTAATGAATCTGAAAGTTAATGGAAAAGACAAACAGTAACATTATAAAGATCAAGAGTGTTGCAAAATGTAGACAAAAGAAAAAAGAGACATATCAAAACGACAAACACAACGACAAAATACATATATACCTTCTACGCTACTACTATCAATGATATTAATAACGACATTTCCAAAAATAAAGACGTTTCTCTACGAAGATGTTTATATTGCATCCTGATGAGCATTTAGAAGAATAACAGGCCACATTTTGGAGAACATTTTTTTGTCGTTAAGTCTGTCAACATACATTGTAGTGTGAATTAATTTCTTACCTATCACTGTGTCGGGAACAAGTGGACCATCTCTCACACGTTTCTTCTTTTGTTTTCCTTCTCCATCTCCATCTCCTTCTCCTCCCTCTCCAGCTTGTACTTCTCCCTCTCCTCCTTTTGCTCCTTTTCTTTTTCCTTCTTCATCAAAATCTTCAAATGAATCATCTTCCCCTCCTCTCAAACATTCACCAGCTGCAGCTCCGGCTCCAGCCCCACCCCCAGCTCCACCTTTAGCTCCAGCTCCACCCCCAGCTCCAGTTCCATCTTCTCCTCCACCTTCCCCGCTTGCACCACCAGCACTAGCTCCAATGCCTTTACCAGCACCTGCACCTTTGCCAATGCCAGTTCCATCAGCCCCAGCACCGCCTGCACCGCCTGCACCACCTGCACCGCCTGCACCGCCTGCACCGCCTGCTCCGCCTGCACTGCCTGCACCACCAGCCCCTTCAGCACCTCCAGCACCTCCAGCACCTCTAGCACCTCCAACTGCATCCTTGCCGCCTGCTGCCTTATTTGCCTTTGCAGCTGCCATAGCTGCAGCTTTTTCTTCAGCTGCTGCCTTTTTAGCTGCTTCAGCCTGTGCTCGAGCAGCTGCTTCTGTAACTTCTCTCTCAGCTTGAGCCTTCTTGGCAGCCTCCATTTTTTCTTCCATTTCTTTCTGATATTTTTCCTGCTGTTCCTTAGCTATTCTTATCAGATCTTCGTCATTGCCACCTCCAGCCATAGTAGTTTTGCGAGTTGCCTTCTTGCCCTTGTTTGCGGGATCTTTGTCAGCTATAAAAGATTTGTAAAATGTATAAGTATAATTTTAAGTTGAATATCAAAATAGAATTTAACAATTATTTGGTGTCAGTATCTTCGTGGTATTCCATATGTATACATGCAAACCAACTCATTCTCATGAACGGGTCCGTATGAGATCGTACGAAAATGTACGCACACCAAAACGTATGATATCCTACGAAATTAGGAGACCGCCGGCTGGCTACAAGCTCCATGACGCCGAGCTGCAGTTGCTAGTTGTTTAAGCCACTACAGAGCTTCATGACCCGTATCAACGGTAGTTGGTGGTTCAGTAACCCAAAAATAGGTGACATTGAGCCGGGTACAAAGCATAGCAAGCTCCCTATCGCTTCGGCGGACATTGCGGTTCAATTTAGTCCACAAAATATGAGTGTTTTGCCGCAACGAAAGTTAATATTAGGCACCAAAACAACTAGTTAAGATTAGGAAAAAGATTGTAGTTTGGATCTTCTAAGGAACACGCATTTCCTGGGTGAAAGACTTTTCCCCAGGAAGCGAACTCTGCTCTCTGGCTTTAAAGTCCTGTATGTTAACGCCCACCACCCTCCCCAACCTCCCTAACCTCCTCCCTACGCGGCCAGCTGCATTCTTATACAGCGGCCGTCAATGTAGTCAATACAGCAAAAAAAGTGTAATGGTTATGAATTACGGTGCTTAACTTTTTGAACGAATGGTTCATGAGAACAGGCTGATGCAAACTGAATATATATATTATAAATAGTAGGAAGAGAGTTGTTTTCTCACCTTCAACTATAAGCCAGGCATTGCATGATTTGATTCCTGCCACAGCAGCGTAGATACCAGCGTCCAAAGGCATACAGTCCCGCACAATCAACTTGTGGATAAGCTTATCTTCAGATACAGTGATTTCAAATTTTTCACCATTGGTCAGCGGAGTACTTTTGCCCAACCATTTGAGCTCATTCAGAGGGGCAGTCAGGACACATTGGAAGAGGGCGTCCCCTCGTTCTTCTGCTTTAACCTCTTGTATTTTGACAGCAAAGTCAACATTAGGCACTGCAGGGTTACAGAAAGACACCAAATAGAAAAGTAAGCAGAGAGAGACTACTTTCATTTCAATATATCTTGCCCCTGTATAGGGTCCCTGGTGGCTGGCCTGTCTCATTGTGTGCATTTAATTACAGTTAAAAGAATCTGCGAACCGCAACAATATATCAGTTATCCTTGGACTGAATTTACGGAAACCTGATCTAATTTTAATCACTTGATGAAGACATACCTTTAAATTCTGTGGAGAATACATTGACGCCCCCAACATCCACTGAGTAGAGTCCAGCATCTTCTGAACTTAGTTTACCAATTTTGAATATAAATTTCTTGCCAACTTGTTTCAAACTATGCTTCATTTCCTCGCTGTCTTCTGTGGTGAATGGAACCATGACGCCATTCTGCAGAATTTATGGGCATGTTACCATATTGATAATATATAATAAAATGCAGTAAGATAACACTGGAGTTAGTAGTTAACCCCCCTCACCTTGTACAGGAAAACTTTGCTGCTAGGATCTTTGAGGTCCATTTCCAATTCAATTGTTGCACAGTCCTTGTCATCGACTTCAATAGGTTTCAGTTTACCGATGTGTGAAACAAACTACAGTAGAATTAAAGAGAAAAAAAACACATTATTTGATTTTTTGAATGAGTCGGGTAAAAAAAAAAACAACTAACAAATACTAGAAAGACAACAAATGTTTGGACATGCTTATGATATAATTAAAGTAGAATTATAAGGCCACATACCTCTGCAATCTCTTCATCTCTCTCTTTCTTCATTGCATTGAGTTTCTTTAGCATGTGGCGGAAGTCTGTGATACCATACTCTACACAGATGCGCTCATAGTCTTTCTTGTCTGCACTAAGGAGAATTTCCCAGATCTTCTCTTCTGGCTCCATTGGCTTTTGCTCACGTGTTCCATCAGGATTACTGTAAAAAGAAGAAAAAAAGAAAAATTGTCCCCACACCCCATTGTGTTTTCACTGAAATAAATACTCTCATAGAAAAGGAATCAACATTATGAAAAAGTTACCATAAAAGGATACAAACCGCTAAGTTTACAATATTTCACTCACCGCTTTTTAAGCTTTTTTCTTAGGTCCGTTACATCTGGGGAACCATAACAAAAAACATCAATCCACTGAATATATATGTCATATTTGTTTTTTACAACAGTATTAAAAAAGAACAGGTTCCTAGCAGCATGTTTACATTTCATTGACAATGTACATACTATATGATAGTTTGATTAAAGCTCCATAAGAATTGTTTTTTTTAAAATAAAATAAAACATTAACGAACACCGCACAATTGTAGTTGCTGATGTTCACGTTTTTCAGTCAATTTCTTAGAGAGCCATTAATGTGTCAAGAGACAGCGCACAGTGGCACTGCACTGATATGACAGATGCACCATTACATACGTTTTTTTCCCCCACGTAATTTTAAATTAATGAATAATATAATGAATGTCATTTTTCTATGAAAATATGTTGGCTAGGCTCTAGCACAGATAAATTGAGCTGCTGCATCATTCCAAGTATTGACTGCTTAGATGAAAACCATCAACCTTTATTCATCTATTCCATGAAAGTGTCTTTTTAAAAAATGTGATGAATGTGTTTTAAATTTCATTGCTAGTTTGCTCATATTGAGTGCTATTTGTGTCTGACAGGTGCAGTGTTAGTTCTCTTTTTGTAATGTCTTTGGCCTTAAATGGTTAGCTTTGACCCTGACAGCCAGCAAACATAAACAACTAGTACATTTCTAAAAACAGTATTTGCGGGTCATGCATTTGAAATCTCACCTTCTTCTGATTGCTTTTGAAATTCCTTGGTCTTAGAGAATCCAACTGTAGAAACAATTGCCTTAGTTTCAATTCCCTGTTTGTCACAGTTCAATACAAATGTGCCAACTTAGATTATATAACACACTAGAGAGACGCAAGTATAATAAGGATCCTACCTGCAATAACATTCAAGACAACAGTGCAAATAGCCCTTCCATATTCATTTGTTGCAAAACACTTGTAGGTGTCAGCATCATCTGGAGAGATCTTAGGGAACTAATGAAATGCAAACAACTTTTTTAGAGGGTGGGTAAATTTTGTTGATTGGAAACATAATATGACCATGCCTTTGTTGTTTCTTGCAGACTGTCTTCATTTATACCTCAAATGCATCTAAAGCTTACCTCAATGGTATGTTCGTGAGATACTTCATCGTACTTTTGTTGGCACATGTCGGGGTGAAAATGTATTTCTCCGTTTGCTCTGCTCCATGTTACAGTAGGTGTTGGGGTGCCCACAACTATGGCCTTAAAGAATCCAAATTTACCTGCAATACAATTAAATGTTGACTTTCTTATTAGTGACTAATCATTCATTGCTATATTTTCATTAAAAAAATGGGTATGTTGCAGATACATGGCACATATTTAAACTTTACCAACATGAAAATAATTGAACAAACATTTCTATTTGAAATGTTCTGTTTGTTATATTAGGGTAAGATGCTGTTTAATATGTTTCATCATTTGGTGTTGTGTACGTTTTTTATACATCTAACTTCACATAATTCAGCCCTAGTCAAGGAGTGTCATCTCATCACAAAAATGTAATTATATATAAAATAAAAATATATATATTAATAAGAATTGAATAATATAAGAATAATCTCTACATACTGTATGTGGTAGGGATGGCTGCTCATCCCTCCTGAAGTCTACATTTTGCTTATTGCCATTTGTGATTTAGGTCAATATTTTTTTAACTGTCCAGCACACATTTGATTATGTATTTGGAAAAATAATAATAATCTTTTTTTTAAATGTTATTATGGATTTGAGTCTATCTCTCAAAAACATGAAGACTTACCCTCTTGAATAGTCAGAGCAATGGGTTTGCGGGTGAAATCTGGAGTTGTCATTCCCTCTGGAAGTTCCTCAACAAACTGCGTTATCATGACACCGGGCACCTTCGACTTTTTCTTGATGCCTGATTAAAAATAATAATAATAACAATTAGACAAGCCTAATTTATAGAGGGGACAAGTTAAAGATACAGTGTACTTATTAAAGCATGACAATGTTAATGACTTATTTAGAGGAGCCACCTTTGTGAAGAAAAAAAGTTTTTTAAGAAAGGCTTTTTAAGACTCTATTTAGATTTAGTTCAAACTTGGATAATAAACACAAATCGAAAACCCAGACAAATTACCCAGTTAACATTTGTCAGTGTAAACACGCAACATATTTTTCGGATGAAATATCCACAATAATGGATCAAACTTCTAAAGGCTTCTTTGCCTAAAGACAAAATATCTCAATCCAGTAGTTGTAGTGTAAATAGGAGACATGAAAAAATGACCCCATAGGTCGTTTGTAAAAGCAGCAATTACGACCCATATTTCCATTTATTGTTAGGCGGCGCCCTCTAGTGGCTGTCATAATTATGACGGGAGCAAAGCAGGAAGTCATGTGACATGGTATTAAAACTAAGAAAGTACGCTAGGAGTGGGCAGGAGGGTTGATGGTTGGGTCAAACAAACAAAGGACTTTTACCCTAGAGACCGATGTTCGTGTCCTGTTTGATATTCGTTTGAAAATAAAAGTAAACAGCGAGTTATTTTAGCTTTAGTTATCAAACGGAACTACGTCACGTTCTGCATCATTAAAGTACTCATATTATGCTTTTTGGCTTTTTCCCTTATTGTGTTATATATCTTTTTTGTGCATGTTATAGGTTTACAAAGTGAAAAAGCCCAAAGTACACCCCAAAGGCACTTAACCATCTCCAACAGAAAACACTGTTCACAAACTGCTCCAAACAGCTCTATTGTAGTCCCGCCTTTACTTCCGTGAAGAACATGCGTCACTGTGGAATAGAGTTTAGATTCTCTGCCCGAGCCCGAGCCCGAGCCCGGCCCGTTATTTTCCGCCACTATCCTCGGGCCAGGCCGGGCCCTTGATCAAGCATTTGTGTTTTTTTGAATCATTACTTTATTAGCCTAATTGGGTGGGGCGAAAGCTATGCCATAATCAGATATATTATCTATATAGGCTATATGTAGGCCAAAGTAACAAATGTGTCCAGTTGGACTACAGTTACAAAATGCAACACGTGTCATGCGCGGAGTCTCCTCCTCTCGCACACATCACACCGGGGCTGCTGGGCTGTGTGTAGCTTAAGTGCAACATGGAGCTTGAAGATGTAAAGAAAAACAGGAGAATTACCTATGAGCAAGTTTGGAGGAAAGTCGGAGGTATGGAACCATTTTAAACAAGTCGTGGGCAGTGACAACATATGTTTCGGCTTTGTCAAGTGCATTAGGCTAAGGGCGGCACGCTGCTCGCCTATGACAGCAAATAAAACGGGGACTTGGATGATGAACAGACACATGAAGCAGGCTCCAGGCTAATGTGCCGGGCCGGTCTCGGATACAACGTGTACGGGCTCGGGTTGGGTCGGGCTTGATTTTTTGGGCCAGATCTAAGCTCTACTGTGGAACGCACGTTATAATGCTCGCCTAGCTGCTAGCATGGCACGCCCTCATACTCTGCATCTGACCAGGTAGTAGTCCTTACCTAGCTACTGCACGTATGACTGACTTATTGTGTGACTCCCAACAAAGATGGAACAGAAGTGTGATGCCTCACTCTGTAGCTAAAACAGAGAGCTCAACACACAGGGTAAAAAGAGGAACTGCAGCAATGTGCAGTACACCAAAAATATGGTGTTTTTTGAAAATGAAACCATGTAAACCTATTCTGATATAACCTCTAAATACAATTATGAACCTGAAAATGAGCATAATATGAGCACTTTAAGTCATCTACGTTTACAAAGAAGTGAAGTAATGTAACAAATGTAGCGATTTTATCCTCAAACCACAATCTTTTCTAAACTTAACCAAGTTGTTTTTGTGCTTAAACCTAACCCATCTGTGACATGTTTAAAACTTTAGCTGTTACGTTTAGGTATGAAATGAAAAACACTCCTGTGGGTCATATTTCCTGCCACTGCTAGGAGCGGAAATTTATAAAATAGCTCCTATGGGTTTTATTACAGGTTAAGAACAAATTACCTATGTGGCCGTATGGTTTGGGGGACTTTTTTGTAAATAGCGATATGTAAATGCAAATGCAACATGCTAAATGTACAGCCCCACCTACTCTCCTGTGTGTTGGCTTTGCTCTTACACTATACCCTCAAAACAGAGTTCATAAGTAGCAGTATCTGTTGTGCGACCAACAGTACGGTCAAAAGTTTGAAACCTTTCCATCTTATGTATGCATCAAGACAATTTTCCAATGTGTAAAACCACATTTTTAAGACAACTTTGTAATATAAGTCATAGTTTTAAAACAATGTACTTTTTCTCTCCCACCTCATAGAGTACTTATCATTAGTAGTGAGTGTTTAATCCTCATATAAACATGCACCCCAAAGTGACTTTATTTATGTAAGTAGCAGGCTTAATAAGCTTATAGTCTGTGTTATAATAAATTCAGTATTCTGGCCATAAACATCAATGTTTATGTCATGTTGAAAACGTGAGTGGATCTTTCAGTTAATGTTAATTAGAATTTGAGACAATTCATATTCAACTTTAATATTCTGGCTTAAGATAGTTGAATCAATGTTTCTCTCTCTGTTTATTTCAGATAAAGTATTACATGAATTTGCAAAAAACTGAGCTTTTTTCTCTGAAGAAAAACAATATTACAAGAATATGTAAAACTTGTTTTTCAGCTCTTATTTCTAGCTTGCAAATTTAAGGTTATAAAGACAAAAAAAACACTTCACTAATCCCAATGTGAGTCAAATTACTGGTTCATTTTGTGTGTACACAGAGCATAAGTATATGGTCTACTCTACATTAAAGTCCATTTCTAAAGTTCCGTAGTTTATGTGCACACATTAAAATGTTGCAAATGGATGGTTTCAAGTCTAGTGAAGCCTACATTTTAGTGTTAATGTATGTAGTGCAGTTGTTTGACTTTATAACATTTGAATAACTTTTAATGACATTTTACTCTTTTCATAAGTCTTAAGACGCAGTTCATGGCCACAGCAGTTGTTACTGACATGAAGGTTGATGTCTGTAATTAATTAACACCAATCCTATGTTCGTATTATATTATTTCTTATTTCTAGCACAGTTCAGTCTAAATTGTGAGCACTCAAAACAGGGAAGGTTGGCCAGAAGCTTTCTGTGTGGGGAAAAAAGCGTTGCCCTCAGCAGTCTGTAGAGGTCCGCAGGGTACAAATGATGAGTCCAACTTAGCTCACTTGTAAAGCTATTTAAAACTCAAAATTAGGCATTGAAGCAGGTTTAAGTGCCTTGCAGAAGTCCCAGAACACTTGAGAGTACCAATATGGACTAACCCTTAGCAATCCCGAAGGGTGGCATTACTTAATGCTGATCACAGGGGTTCAGCTGGTCCAGCGATCTTTAATTATTTTCTCTTGGCATGTAAGACCTGTATTAGGCAGAATATAAACTATAGAATATATAGTTTAAGTAAGGAGAAATGAGCAAGGTGCCCCAGCATTTTGCAGTCTTAAGCGCATTAGAGGTAAATTGCTTGCGGCAGGAGCTACAGAACAGTATGTACTGTATGTGGCAGAGCACTGATAACATTGCATGAGTTTTGCTGCTGTTAACAAGCTGGTCGTTTTTTTTCTCGCAATTTGTTTGCATGAAAATATTGATCAGCCTATTAATGTGGAACAGCAGTTAAAGCTGCATGTTTAAGCCGGGCATTGATTTCATGGGTCAGTCAGCAAAAAGTATTTAATCATATAGTCATATTAAATCCACAATCACAAACATCAACAGACTCTTGGTATCTTGTTCAAAAGATCCTGATAGCTGTCATATGGATGAGTGTCTACTTTGGCTGAAATCACTAAAAAGCTGGGTGTTTTTTCAGTCCTCGTCTGAAATGCCTATGGCTGAAATAATTGAACTGCTTTATGTTTTTAATACAGTTGCAGTGTAGGGCTTTTTTGATGTCCTTGCTTTACTTGTGTAATATACGGAGCCCATAAGGAGACATAGCCTTACGCGCCCAGTGGTTTGTTAACACAGAACCATCACAGCCACCACAGCCATCATTGGAAACTGTTTGGAAATGAGCAGGCACTTTCAAAAAATACCTGGCAGGTGATTGGATTAACCATCTGTCTATCACGTCCGCCATTGTTGTTTTGAACGAACAGTCGTGGCCGGCACACACACCTAAACCACGGCCGTGGCTGCCAGTAGGTCCTCACCCGGACACTGATTGGTTTTGTCCGCTGCTGTGCGGACACAAACGCATTTTCTTGAAGCCTGACAAGATGGATTTCCATGTGATATGTTATCCGATTCTCGTGATAAAAAAAGTAGATGGGTGAAAAAGAAAAGAAAAATAATTCTCCTGTTGAACTTTTTCAGCTTGGGAAAAAAAGTCAATGTACTTCCTGGCCAATTCAGCACCATGGAAACAACCACAACAATTAAAAAACAGTAGCTTGGAAAATAGGCATACGGGACACTGAATTTGATGAATTTACTGTTTATGAGACCACAAATGAGAGAATAATTAGCTTGAGCAGTCCCTCTGCCTTACTCCCTACCACTAAGAGACTACTGCACCGGGAGGATAGCGGATGGAAGTTCCGGAGACAGACCTTCAGTAAGCGGCTGTGGCACCTTGAATTCAGCCAGCGCAAACCCCAGTGCTGGGGGTCACAGCGGGCTGATGGCGAACTGTGACGCCCTGCGCTGGGATTTCTATTCTATGAACCTCTCCCACGGTGTGTGTGCTCCATTGTTGTGGTTGACTCCATGATGCTGACCTAATCCGGAAGGACATTGACTTTTCTTGTTTTTTTTTCAACCTGAAAAAGTTTTTCCCAAACCCAAACATTTCTCAGAAGAAAGCAAAAGAATGTATCTGTGTTTTTTTCTCCCCCCTATGTCCCCATAGGTGCTTAGTAGTATTGAGCCATTTTACCCCCAAACATTTTTTTGCTTGTGCATCATGGTTTAATGGACTAATTTTCTTGTACCTGGACCTTATGAGGATTAATTGTTACCAGGGTTGATATTCCTTAAAAAGAATGGTTGACCCTTTACAGTTTCAACAACTGAAATGAAAGCAGAGTATAAAAAGTTGTTTAAAGCTATAGTGCATAGTTTCTGTCTCCCCCATGAGGAATTCTAAGTAATGACAACAAAACTGTCGGCGTGTCCACATAATACATTCTTCTGTGATTGCGCATGCGCCCCCACCCCTCCTCCACACAGTTGCTAATGGCCAAGGAGGACACGGAGGATTAAAAAAAAACATGATGGACTCTTCAGAAGAGGTAATTATCTTCACTCGAGTTTCTGCACGGGAAAGTCACCGGACGACACAATCTTCTGAACATAGTCATACTGAGAAATACAGAGAGAGTTGTGTGGAGCTGATAATCTTAATTAGCTTTGTAGCAACTCATTTGGCAATGGCTTGAATGTAACGGACGTTCAAAAAAGTTACGCACTATAGCTTTAAAGTGTTCCCAATCCTTATTATTCATTTTTTTACAATATTTACTTACAGTAATTTTTATTCTGCACTAAATGTAGCTATAGAAATGCACCATATGTATTTTGACCACAAAGCTACACAGAGCTGGAGCAAACTTACAGAATATATTAAAGTTGTCTAACTCTCTGAATATTAAGCACTTTCAAACTGCACTTGAGTGCTGCACTTTCTTCTGTTTATTGCTCTGTGCTTTCATCATTTACATTTATTTTAGCTTTTTAAATATTTCTTATTCCATGTCTTTTATGGCTTATAAAGCACTTTGAAATGCCTTTTTGTATGAAAGGAGCTTCATAAATACACCTGGCTTGTCTCGCCGAATAAATAAATGAATGAATGATAAGCTTTTCAAAAGCTGCTGACTCACCAACATGTTCCCACTGTTGTTGTGTGATGTGTTTATTCTCATCAGTGCAGCCTTGTGGCTGTTAACTTTGCAGTTCTTTGCTGTTCAACTCTCTTAATTTGTAGCTAGAAAGCACGTACTGTGAATCATGAAGAACTGTTTTCATTTGTTTGTGTCCCAATGTAATTAGATTCACTGGTCTGAAATGTCCTGGGTTTCATCAATAACAGTATAATTGAGATTTACTGCAAATATACCACCAGTATTCTTGTTGTAGAAGGAAAGTAATAATTTCTAATTTTCTTTTTTTATTTCATAGCCATGTTAACAGAGAAAGGCAAGTGCCATCTATGATTTGATACCTCGGAGCATTGTGTACTTATGTTGCCCCAGATTCCCTCAGAGTAATTGCAGAAGCAATACAAGGAATCAAAAGATATCGAGAGTTGGGTGAAGCTTAAGGGCTCCCAGAGGTCCCGGGTGTCATTCCAGCTGATTACCTCCACACCTCAATGTTCTGTGTTAACTTGACAGCACATGGTTCTGTTAGACCTGCTTTGAACTGCTTTGAACTGCTATGATCATAGAAATTGCAATTTTGTAACTGTGACAGTCCCGGTCTTCACAGTTAAGCCAAGGAGAGCATGAGGGTCAGGCATGAAAAGGCCGGAAATCTCAATGGAATACAGAAAGGATGGTAACTCAAAGAGGTGACTCAGTTTGCCTTGGTGTTCATCATATCAATTACAGCCTCAAATATATTTGACTTGTAGTGTTTTTTACTGATACCAATTTTTTGCTGTTTGCAGTTGATGAATATTATTTTTAATTTACAAGTTCATTATGTTAAAGCTTGAAGATGTGTGCGATTTTAAAGGGGCGCTCAGGATGCCAGTCACATTAGCTCGATTTTAGGAGAGATCATGCCACCGCTTTGGGGATGTCCCTGTAGAGCAAGTTCATTTATTGAGACTGAACTGTGCCAACATACTGTACAGGAGTATTTAGCATTTGGACATACGTTTTTAAAAGTGCAATTTTCTTTTTAAATTACAAGATAAAGTACAGACACATGGAAATCAACCGCAGTGCCCTCTAGCAACAGCCTTGAGCTAGTATTCATATGGAGATGGTTTAAAATGTCACAATGAAATGCATCTGTTGTGACACTGAAAGTTGAATCATCCATTTCAGATGACACCTTTCGAGGCGTGATGAAGACCACATCATACATGCAACTCACCCAACGTGGAGACATGCACTTACAGAAGGTGAGTCGTTTGTGTAATTGGATTTCTTTTTTGCTCGCATACCTTTGTCGTCTGGTTGAACTCCTTCTGAATCGTCGACTAAACACGCAACGTGACAGCAGGAGAGGGAACAGGACAGGTAAATATTAATCCTGACAGAAGCACCATGGCAGGTTGGAACTTCGACAGGATTATGGAAACAATTAACATGAAACACCACAGTATACAGTATAACCCAGGAATGGGAAGCACAAACACAGACACAACTTAGGCAGAACAAATATCACACAACAAAGAATGGTTAGTCATAGACAAAATATAATACAGTATGTTAGCAATATGTTGTTACAGCAACATGTAAATAGTTGTGCTGTGCAACTGCTGATTAGACTTAACTCGCTCAGGCATTTTCTTATTGCTGGCATCTCAGGATGATTCCTGCGCAGTGCTTGAGAGAAATTATGTTTAAATACTTTGCGGAAAAGCAACTTGTTGAAAATTAATTAAATAGATGGCTTCATTTTGTCCATAATCAAGGACACCATTTCATTTTCAATGGTGGTAGCAGCTTGCTTGATTTTGTTGATCGTCCTTGTTAGCATCAGCTGTATTCTTCTTCTTAGTGTTCTTCTTCTTCTTTGATTCTTTAACTACTGTACTGTTTGTCATGAAGACTTTTTGTTTCACTTTAGATCCCATTTAGTATGAGCATGTCATCTTCTGGCATCTGGTGTTTATTTATTTGACAGACATCTTCATAATCACATCCTTGGGACAGAGACGTAGATGAATGATATGGCCAGTGCCACATTCAAAGTTGTTGCTGCTTGTTTTGTTTTTTTGTGTAGGTAACAAAGATCTTCCATTGAAAAGAAGCATCTGTGTCCTGACCAAAAATATGCTTTGCTGTTGAGTTTTCTTGAAAAATCATGAGTAATATTTGAACTGCTTCCACTTGACAAAAGAAAAAGCTGAGGTGCTTATAGTATCTTTATTTTCTCACAGGAGAAATTATCAGCCCTCAACATAATACAGCATTTATTTTAGATGTCCTGGGTATTCCACATCTTTGAAAAAAATGTGTATACACACCGACCTGTAATCTTTGACGTGGTAAGCTTCCCAGGTGTTTTCTTGTCTTGCAGGTTCTGTTTTCCTTGAATGCTATGTCACATGAATCTTTATTTTGTATAAAGATTAGTTGTCAAATAGATCCTGTTCATCATAATTCCTCGGAAAAGAGGAAATACAGGCGGCGACAGCTGCAATACAAACCCCTGACTGACCTAACCAGTGAGGGCGTCTATCACTCGGCACTTACCCGCCTGCCCAGCGGCAGTTTGATCGGTCACCTTTGACTTCTTCCACATCTTGGCTTTCCTCTCGAGGTCTCCTGATTCAGAAGGCTCTGTAGCAAAAGAGACAGAAGATACAAGAGGAAATAGTTAGCACTGCATACATGCTCAAAAGCACATTCTCCTTAAAGCTTGAGGTGTCTTCAGGGTTTGTATGCTTTCAGTTGCTCATTGTCTTTTTGAAATGTTAAGCAGATGCCACTCAAAGGTTGTCATAGATTTATTTAAAACTTTTGGAGGAAAAGCAGCTGCTCTGAACTGTATTTTCTAAAGCTCTGTGCAGTTACTCTAACTAGTCAGTAAGAGGCAGCAACCAGTGTCCTTTACAGTAACTGTTGGCCTTACTCTGGGATGAAAGTTTATCTCAGTAAACCCTTTGGAGGTGTGTGTTAATTAAGCAGGGGACTTATTAAAGCCCTTAATGAGCAGAGTGAAGAGTTAGGATCAGTTTTTAAATACTCACACTACCACTGCTATAGCCTCTCAATCCTGATTAATATTAGTTGATTTATGGTATTATTTTAAAAGATATATGTAAGTATTGATATAGCATCTTTTAGCAGTTTTTGCAGTTCTCCACCAAAATGTTCACCACACCGGCAGTTCTAAATATCAACTTTATTACCTAAAGATATACGTTATTTTTCACAAGAAACACAATTTTAGCACTGAGTATGGGACTATTTGGTTAGAATTTTCATTGAAGATACCAGAGATATTTTATATGAAAAACCCCAGGTGTAATGTGACATGACTCACATGACACTTGTTTAACGGGTACATGAGTCATGTCTCCTCTGTTATGAAAGGTCGCATGCATCACTTTATGCCATTACTATTTTTTGTTCTTGTAAAATTTGACCTAAAGACTCTCAAGTGAAGAGGTCGTAACCTTCTCATTGGACAGGCACTGAAAGTGGGTGGGGTTACGTATGAGCAAATTAATATTATTATCATTATTTCTTTGCAGCTGAACAAACATTTTCAGAAAATGTTGTTGACATGAGGAGGTGAGTTCGGTTTGAATTTGAGGTGAGTCTTTCCCCACGCTACCTTAAAATACCTCTGATTAGGTAGGATTTTGTTCATGATTATGGATATTTTGATTGCTTTTAAGTGCTGCCATATCTACACTATAACCAAAACCCTTGCTATTGTGCATGGCTCACTTTGCAGTCTTAGTAATTATTGATTGAATGATTCTTTAAATGATATTATCATGTCTGTAAATACAAATCTATTGTAGTGTGATGCCTGGTTTACCAAAGGACTTTACATTTTTCCAACAGCATGTGCACTAAACCTGCTCCAACTCTTCTAAACCTTTAAAGCCCCTGAAAACTCTGTTCACTGTTCCAATTTTCTATTTCTATTTGTGACACTGAAAAACTCAGATAATCTGCTAATCTGTGATCATGTAAAACCCAACTGCTCATAATGAGAAGCTGTTTGAGAAAAATAGTTTTTCAGATTAGATAGATGTTCTTTAAACAAAACCATCTGGCTTTGTTAAAGTAAGGACTTGTCTTTTTGACTTTCACTCTGATTTCACTAAATACTGGGCCTTAGATATTTCACCTCAAATTTCAAATAGTTGCTGTCTGTCCTGATGTCCCACTGAAAATAAAACCTGCTGTCTTGGAAATTAAGCGTTTTATTTTTAGTTGGGCTCGTGCTCCAGCATGTGTTCAGAAAGGTTCTGGGCTCCAGCAGCGATCTTGGCTGTTGGTTGATCTTGAAAATGAACTACACAACACATATGGTAAAAGCAGAACAGGCTGCAACAGGAGACATGTTGGCAGGAGGCCTTTTGCATTGCAGGAAACCCACTCCTCTTCCCTCCCACTGAATAACTTTGCTGTTTTAGCTCCATACATTTATAGTTTAATGTTTGGCTGAGGCTCTCATTTGATTAAAAGAAATCTGACTTGTGGGGGAGGGATGTTGTAGACAAAATAACTGTCAATTCATCCTGAGCATCTTTCCCAGTCACCATCCCTGATAGTTTAAAGATTTGTGCTGCAGGCTGCATTACAGTTAACATTTCTGTTGCTTAAAAAAAAAAAAAAAAAGAAGAGCTGCATGCTTCATAACATCATTACATCTAACCAATATGTAGGCAGGCCGGCTGTCACTGCAGACAACATGACAAGTCACCAAGCCTAAAATTAAAGATGGGCTATCTGAAATGTGGGATCACTGCAGCAGAAAGAAAATATATCCAGCTTTTCACCATCAGTCAACCATCAGAGTTTGTACTTTTACTCTTTACGGTTTATATATATATAATATATATATATATATATATATATATATATATATATATATATATAATATATATATATATAATATATATAATATATATATATATATATATATATATATATATATATATATATATATATAATATATAGTGGTGTCTTAATTGAATTGATTGATCCTTGTGGTAATACGACGCTAAAGCCTGCACAGCAGACAAACAAATTATGCCTAATGTCTCAGTAGTACGTGACATGTCTCAGTGATTCAGTCACCCATCGCAGATGACTGCACCACTGACCACATACTCTTTAAATGGTAGCTTCTCAAATGTCCCTCACTGCATTTCTCCACACGTCACTGACTCCAGCTGAGTGTATAAGACAGAAAATGGCTTCTGCTGTGTTACTCACACAAAACTGGGCCTGATGACAAGGCCATTTGTTGTCAAATGAGTGCCAATGGTGCTATTCGAACTTCACAGTGGATTTGCTTATTTGTTTAATTGCTGTAAGAGGGCTGACACGTTGATGCATACAGTATATGTTGTTCAAAACATGTAAGAAATGCTTAAGCTGTAGCATATGTTATGTGTGGCGGCATGTTTAGATCAGTCTGTGTTTATTCCCCTTTACTTTTTTGTCTTTTAAAAGCAAGATAATTGCTTTTTTACAAAAAATGCCTTCCGCATGTGAACAATATGGGACGCAAGCATAGAGAGAATGACTACTGTACGAACAATATCAACCGCAGTCCTGTGCGTGTCCTTTAATGTGAAAAGAAATCCTATTTTCTGCCAAAACACAACCCACACCCTTCACACAGCTCTCTGAATCTCAGGCTAGATATTGATTTGATACCTCTCATCTAAAGTTAGTCAACACCCAAGCACCTCTGACCTCACTGCTATGATCTAGCTTCCCAGATTTAAAACTGTGAAATTCGAACTGAGAAGCCTGCATGCCTCACTAAAGATTTCATGCACCAACACCAAATGTGTGTCCTGTACAATGTTTAATTAATACCAAAATTATTAACGTGGTTACATGCTCTGTAATTTCAGCAACTGAAATAAGATAGCACATACAAATTGTACTCACTTTATTGCTCTTTAAGAACAGCAAGTTCAGCCCTTTGTAAAGGAAAATAAAAGCATGTATTCATTACATACTTCCATCTACTGTACAAATTAGGTGTTTTACTGCACCTATCTGTGAACCTGCTCACTAAATGCTGATGTCTCACTGATGCAAACACCGATGGTAGACATATTTATCCTGATTATGTTCGCAGGGGCTGACTAACAAGAAATAGGCTGAATGTAATCCATTTCTGCTCTCTGCTCAGAATATTTCCTCATCCGGCCTGCCTTCGTTTTGAGGGCCACCTACCTGCTCACAGTCCTCAGTGCTCTCAGCTCTGTTCCCTTTCAGGCAGCAGTCTGGTCACACTGTGCCTTCTGCTAATTTTTTCAATGTAATAGATCCTTCCAGCAGTGCAGAGGTCTGAGCTTGATGCTCCTCTACTGACTAGACCCGGTGACTGCCAAAAGCTGTTTAGGCTTTTTTGTATTTGTGGTGACTCCAAAGACATTGGGGGTTGGGTGGGCGGTGAAGCCCAGAGGGGTCACAGTGAAGGGTGGGTGAGGGAGCAGGTTAAATACCTCCTCAAAGAATCATTTGTTTCCATAAACCAGATGTAGTGACACAAATGAAGATGAAGTTTGTTTGTTTGTTTCCAAGCCTGAAATCTAGATATATCAGAGATCACAAGGTTAGGACTTGATTAGGTCTGCTGCTGTAAGTGTGCTGTGAATGTTAATGTAATTGTACTGTAAGCATAATGTCCTAATGTATTGCTTTTAAATGATTCTTTATGAAAATAAAGAAGGTAAAACTCTGAGGGCAACCAAACTCATGTTGTTTCTGATTTTTCAAGACACATTTTTTTAAGGATATTCCTATGGAATACATATGAAATGCAGCCTATAAGATGGTAAACTTATGCTTAACAATGCACCTGCTTATCTCACTTTTATTACAAACCACATAAAACCTAAAAAAAGAAAAGAAAAGGAATATAAATCAGCATTTGTTTGTCTGCAGGGGTAATGTAATGGAGAATGCTGTCCAGTGTGTGTGTATTTTGAAAGACTGAATTCCTGTAATTATGTTTAGTGGAAGTGATGCCTTCTTGACAACAACTGGGACATATTAATTACCATCCTGCCAACTTCAATTAACAAAGGAAGAAATTTCTAAATGGCCCATATTGATTTGACAAACTGGAGTGGAAATATATAATGATGATGTTCACTGGATGAAGTTATATATTAGATTTATTAGATATCCAGGACCTCTTTAATGCAGGCATTCGAAGAAAGGAAATCTTAGCAGACACATTAAAATTGAGAAAGAGTTATCTATCACATTTTTCTGTTTTTTGGCTTTGAATAAAACCTATAGATAGATACAGGCTTAAGACTGCAGCCCTTGAATGCTTTTCTCTCTTTTATTACAGACTCTGGTATTCCAGTTGCATGTCATGTTGTATTATTTTAAGACATGCCGTAAAGGTTGCCAGCCACTGTCCCTAGAGGCTTAGAGATGCAATGTGCAGTTGTGTCACATTGTCCCCTCCCATTGGGTGTTGTGCCAAATACGAAGCAGCTGTTACAAGTTTATGTTCCTATAAAGACTTGAAACCTGATCAAGAGTATCGACAAGTGTACAGTATATAACGGCAATAAATACATTCTTACCAGAAATACATATGCAGTAAATGATAGAGAATAACAGCACCCATTCACACAATGATCCACATTTATTTAGATATGAAACATGACAAACTTAGTCATAACATAAAGTACTTTAGTATACTTACAGTAAGTGCTGTTTATTGTTTATTTTTCTTAGTATTTAGAATTTAGTTTCCAATAATGTGGGCTTGGATTACTTTGACTTCTATGATCAAACACACCTACATTTTGACTATAAATGTTACAAGTTTTTTTATGGATGTTGACAAAACAACCCAAATTTACACTGTACCAAACAAATTCATAGATAGATGTGTAAAGAGACAGGTATGACAAACCTTCCTGAAATATGTTTTACTGCATTACTTTCTTGACCCGACAGTGACCTTTGCCTTCAGCAAACCACAACAACGATAAATCTTTTCAACTTAAAGATATATGCTTCCAGGTATCATTTTCTAGCAGGTGGTCCTACTTCTGTTTACAACATACAGTATGCGTAGGACGTGTTGCAAATATTGGTGCTGATATGCTTTCATTATTTTTAAATACAATTTTATGAAAATATTTATTTTGTACTGGGGAATCTTTATTCATTCTGATTTGATGATGATGCTTAGTGACTCAGAAATACACCATATTAGATTTCAGAATCTAATACAGTGATAGACCAGTAGCTGACATGTTTCTAGATGTCATACAATTGTAAGTGCCTAATGCTTAAACATATAGACATGTTCACCAGATACTTAACTGGCTTACTTGTTCTCGTTTGCGTGGAAAGATGACACCACAGGCATGTTTATTGGCCAGAGGGTCAGCCATGTCTGACCATGTCATCTGTTCAGGTCGAGGTCTGGCAAGGGTCGACAAAGAGCATAAAAAACTGTCCCACGCTATATTTGGGTTCCTGTGATATCATAAACGACAAATAACGCATGATGGTGTTAATATGATAAAACAAGATGCCTGTAAAATGATTTAGTTAATTAGGCTTGAGACTATTGTGTGATAATATTATATCATTAGATTGAAAACTTGAGAACTCATTTGGTTTGCTTGTGTTCAGTTTTTTTTTTGTAAAAAGGCTCTCTGTCTGAACACTTTGTTGATTTCAAACAACCTTATTAGCTATTTAAGCAGTACACGCATGTACATAAAAGTAAAGCCATATTTATTTATTCATCAATTTATTAGGGACACCTACAGTAGCTAAATCTAATCTAAAACAACAACAGTCCTGCAATAGAGCCTCCCTTCATGAAGGTTATATAAGAGAGGTGTTGACCAAATGTATGGTCATTTTTAAAGGATATATTTAGTTTGTGGTGCCACTGAACTGCATTGGGTCAACTGACAGGTGTTTCTATTATTTTGTCCACCCAATTTGTATCAATGACAATAGGCTAAATAACAGAAACACCGTTCAAAATATACAAATTTGGATACTAAATGGCTGAAACTAAAAACTAAACTACCTTGACATTTTTAATAATTCATATATTATATTTGTTGTACTAATGCAAGAACAATGGCATAATGTTACCAAGGAGTGGTTCATCAGTTCTAAAGTGGTTGCCTTTTTTTTTATTTGTTAAGTTGCAAAACTGAGAGAAACAACTTTTAATGTGTTAAAGGATAGATCCACATTTTTCTGTCTTGAATACATTGAAACAGGTTTTTTTGAAATGGAGGGCAAAATCACAAATTACTGACAATATAGACAAATCAAATTGATATCTTCCAAAGTTACAGTCCTGTTATTACCAAGATCTCTGAGTGTTTCCTTCCATAACTGCAGTGAAGCGCACAAAGAGGGAATTTGCACTAAAAGACTAGCTAGCCTTAAATAACTTGCTGTCCAAGTGCTTCGCTATAATGTGCCGTTTCTTACTTTATCATTCTGTTTACTATTTCCTGATTAAAGCTTTCAGGTATATGAGTACAGTGATGGCTTAGAATCCAAATGTCTTGACCTACATCATACCTATACGCTCCTTACAACTGTGTCTGCATCTGTTTCTAATGGTCTCTGTCATAGTTCACACTCCACCTCCTCTAGCTCCCTGTTGCCTCTCTTACACTTAATTTACTATCCTTATCTACTTATTACTACAGTCTGTCCTTTGAGCCTGCTCCTTCAAGCAATGTCTTATCTCACTCTCTTTCATTTTGATCCATCTTGGTCAATGTTGCATTTTCCTGCTTCATTATTGCCAGACGTAGGTAGCTGTATTTTATATTTGTCTTTAGAGCATCCATTGGTTTGTTAGTTTGCATCATTTGACATGAAAGCTGCTTTCCATGTTGCCAAATGTAATTGTGGTGTTATTTGAAAATTACAGTATAATAAGAAGGATTTGCTTTGCATTGAGAGCAGCTAAACTGCAAAGGTTACATTTTCCCAGTCAACAGTGCAGCACCAGCTCTCCTCCTCAGGTGTCTGTGGCTGCACTACTTTCATCAGGATAATCTGATAGTGTCAGAGAGAGACATTTTTATCAACCATGGAGCTTCAGGGAGTGCACCACCGTGATCAGGAAAGCCAATGCCCCCAATCCTTGTTAGAAGCGAGTGGCTGACGAGGTCACACTATGTATCTGATTTACTGCTCTGCTAGCGTTGCTATGCTGATACATCCTGGTCAGAACTGACAGCCCACAGAGTTCATTGATTTGCACAGGCCTGTAAGGGAGTTTTCTAAGCTCACTATAACATTCTCTATTTTTGGCACAGACAAACGTTGTCAAAACATTGACACATTCATGTTATTTTCAGGTTCAGTGGCACACTCGAATGAAAAGGTTTTTATCTCTGTCTGCAGTGTGTTGTTGAGATTTGGCCTCTGTTTCCCCTCTGAACCAGGATGTTTAAGTAAATAAAACCTTTTTCACCTCCTTAAAGCACACACACACCCACACACACACACACACACACACACACACACACACACACACACACACACACACACACACACACACGCACACACACACAGTGATGTAGAAGAGGCAGCTAAACTTCAAAAGTAATTGAATGCTTACTTTTCACACTTCTCTGACTCTAAAGTGGCGTTCATCTTGTCCCCGTCATGGACTCAACAGTGTGAAAAACTCAATTTTGGCTAAATTATACTTTCAAATGAATACTTTACTGAAAATGTACTAAGAGACATTGACCATTGAGTCATCCTCACAGTGAAAGGCTTATCACACCCAGAAAACCTGTGATCTGATGTGAATCAAGTGGAAGCAGTGTGCTATACATGTGGTATTACCTTCACCTCTCAGTAAGACACACAGAAAGTACGTGGGACAGATTTCAGTCTTCATCCTAACAAGTGTAGAAGTACACTCACCTAAAGGATTATTAAGAACACCCTACTAATACCATGTTTGACCCCCTTTCGCTTTCAGAACTGCCTTAATTCTTCGTGGCATTGATTCAACAAGGTGCTGGAATATGGGCCAATATTTAGAAATATTGGCCCATATTGATAGGATAGCATCTTGCAGTTGATGGAGATTTGTGGGATGCAGATCCAGGTCACGAAGCTCCCGTTCCACCACATCTCAAAGATGTTGTATTGGGTTGAGATCTGGTGACTGTGGGAGCCATTTTAGTACAGTGAACTCATTGTCATGTTCAAGAAACCAATTTGAAATGATTTGAGCTTTGTGACATGGTGCATTATCCTGCTGGAAGTAGCCATCAGAGGATGGGTACATGGTGGTCATAAAGGGATGGACATGGTCAGAAACTCAGGTAGGGCATTTAAACGATGCCCAATTGGTACTAAGGGGCCTAAAGTGTGCCAAGAACATTCCCCATACCATTACATTACCACCACCAGCATGCACAGTGGTAACACGGCATGACGGATCCATGTTCTCATTCTGTTTACGCCAAATTCTGACTCTACCATCTGAATGTCTCAACAGAAATCGAGACTCCTGAGACCAGGCAACATTTTTACAGTCTTCAACTGTCCAATTTTGGTGCGTTCATGCAAATTGTAGCCTCATTTTCCTATTTTTAGTGGAGATGAGTGGTACCTGGTGGGGTCTTCTGCTGGTGTAGCCCATCCGCCTCAAGGTTGTTCGTGTTGTGGCTTCACAAATGCTTTGCTGCATACCTGTTGAAATGAGTGGTTACTTGAGTCAAAGTTGATCTTCTATCAGCTGGAATCAATCAGCCCATTCTCCTCTGACCTCTAGCATCAACAAGGCATTTTCGTCCCCCAGGACTGCTGCATACTGGATGTTTTTCCTTTTTCAGACCATTCTCTGTAAACCCTAGAAATGGTTGTGTGTTAAATTCCAAGTAACTGAGTAGATTGTGAAATACTCAAACCAGCCCGTCTGGCACCAACAACCATGCCACGCTCAAAGTTGCTTAGATCACCTTTCTTTCCCATTCTGACATTCAGTTTGGAGTTTAGGAGATTGTCTTGACCTGGACAACACCCCTAAATGCATTGAAGCAACTGCTGTGTGATTGGTCGATTAGATAATTGCATTAACGAGAAATCTTACAGGTGAGTGTATACAGTAAAACATACTTAAGTGAAAAGCAAGTATATTCTTGTTGATGCTAAATATGGCACACAGTTAATTAAAATAAATAACTGTCCACGTCTTCAAGTTGTGAACATTCATATCATTCACTCAACTACATATTACTCTAAAGAGGAGACAAGTGTGTGTAGCAGAAACTGCTGTATGGCCCATACACAGCTTTGGCATGGTGCAGTTAACAGATGGTTGAACAGACGTGTGTAGTACCTCGATATGAGAGATGATACTGTCTTCATACATGCTAATTGACAATTTAGCAGGAATGCAAATAGTCACATCTTGGCGTACTGCCAACACAAGAGTGGGAGCTGGTGTCAACCTGTCAACCCAGCACATTGAGCTAAATTTGGTTTTCACGGGGCTATTAGCTGAAAGATTAAGTTGAACGTAGACAAAATTAGGTCTTAATAACGTGGGTGTAAAGCAAGGTTATGGTAATTAGATATTCCTTAAAAGAGCAGGTGTGATGTTGAACTTAAAGCTGCAATTCTAGGGATTGATTCAGAGCTAAAAAAAACAATAAGGGCTCCTGCACACTGCCTGCATGGCGTGAGTGTGGCGTTTCTGCTGCGTGTCAGTTGCGTGGCGGCTGCATGGCGTTTTCTTTCTTTGCACACCAGAAACGTGTCTGACGCGGCGCTGCTGCTGCGAGCCTTGTCTGTACACATTTTTTATTTTTTTTTTATATTTCAATTCCCTTTCATGAGATAATTAAGTCCATGTTATTGTTTTATCAGAATCCAATTGAAATACAATTTAAAAATGTTTGCTAAATTGTTAAAATGTTAAAAGCATAGGCTATCCTGCAGTCCAGCATCACTCTTTCTTTCCCTGCATGTTAAACATGGATATATACTGATTTGATTACAGCAAAGACATTGTCGGAAGTATTGACGGCAAAATAGGCTACAGAATATTTTGTTCTGTATTGACAGGTGCAATATTTGAAAATCGATAATTATTATTTTTTTTTTGAAATTACATTTATATCTGCATTTATGTCAAAACCTAGATACTTTCAAACATCCAAATGTCATTTATTAAATGTATTTGTGTCAAAATGACATATAAACATGTTTTCAGGGGTCAGGGGTGTGTGTAGGAGGTAGTAACTGTTAGAATGTGTATCATTTTGTTCATCCATGAGGATTTCCACTCAATGCTGCTTCTTTGAATTGTGTTGGCTGGTGGAGGTGGATGTTATATGTTACAGTAAGTATTAGGTCATTGTATTGCAGGTCACAAGAGTCGTGATTGGTTGAGACTCTTTGGGGTCGCCCGACTGGCTTGAGTCACGATCAGAGGCTCTTTTAGCTTTGAGACAGCCGGGATCGAGGTCAACTTGGCCTCCCTGGAATTCTCTGTCCATCATGTGATTCGGCTGCTGAGGGAGAGTTTGGGATAACTGAGATGTCTCTATTTCCAGCTAAGAGGGGATCTGCTTCATTTCTTTACAACATAATGTAAAACAAGAAAGTAGTGCCTAAAACTCTCAATTATCATCATCAAAGGGGGAGTTTTTTTCCCCAGATGCCATTTCCCTCTCCTTATTTTCACACCTTACTAAGTCACACTTTGACAGTCTCACCCACTGACATTCAACTCCCCCTCCCCTCCAATCCCCTCCCCTCCCCTCTCCTCGCCTGTCTCGTCCCTTGACTGTGGTGATAAACCCATAGCTGTTGCTGTCATGCAACACTCAGGACACTCATAAAGGTGCCACCTGTTGCTGGTGCATGCCGGGACACTCGACTTGAAATACTGCAAACTTGGCACTTCTTGGTCCCCCCCCACCACACACACACACACACACACACACACACCTACCCATGTATCTTTTGACTGGTGACATGTGTCCAATTAATGCTGATCAATCCAATGCTAACAGAAGGTAGCTATAATTCAGAAAAGCAGGAGGATGGTTGCTCACTGCATAGAAGTTTAGGATCAACACAGTGTATGTCCTACTTGTGAAGATTGTATTCAAATTCAAATATATATATATATATATATATATGTTAATCACCATATTTCTTTTGATACAAATTACTACGACTTCTACTTAAAATCTGCAGGATAAATAACGTTGTTGTTTGTTCAAATGCCTATTCCTCACAAGGACCTCTAGTGGCTGTGTGAATTATGACCTTTGACTGTCAGGAACAAATGTGTTGTATTAAGTACTGCCAAACCTCATAGGGAGGCACTCATGGTGATGGATTAGGTAACTAACCATGTGATTTGAACATAGAAGAACCCTGCTTGTTTGCTGTTTAATACCAACAGTCAACCGTGGTTTCCTTTGACCTAAACCTAACCAAAACTTTACCATTACAGCAGCAGATAGCCAGACAGTTCTAGGAATATTTTTTTTTATGTTTTTGGGAGATTCGTTGTTGTTCTGCTGACATGGTCATGAGATCCCAAGATACTCAGATTTTTGAAAGTGCTAATAAACTGTTTATTTTGTCATTTAGTTTAGAGTACCTGTACTTCTTGTACTCCACTGTCAAACATATTCAACTGTAGTCAAGTGTTGTAAAAGTGATAAGAAAAAATAATGTTTTCTTGCAGAAACCTGACTTATTTTTCCTGTTAAAAAAATGTCTAGTGGGGTAAAAATAAAGTGGGCAATGACAAAAAATCCACCTGCACATCTTGAGGGCCAAAGAGAAGAACAACAGTTTTACAACTTAAATAAATATAATTGTCTGTATTGTTTTGTATATGTTTAAAAAAAAATGCAGTATGTACTTCCCAGATCCTTCGGACCTCCATATTAAGTCAGCTCAGTCTTCATAATACATCTGAAGCTCTCCGTCTTAGAGGCTCTACTGATGATGTTGCTGTGATTTAGTGTCATGTTTCAACGCTCAGCAGGCCCACTGAACTTAACGTGGATACTTGAGATTAGATTGCTGCTAAATTAGTTTCAAAAGCTTTGTGATGGGGGAGGGAGTTAGGAGTGGAATTTGTTATTCACAGCTGTTAATTATATAGTAATTATAATTATATTAGGTAATAACGTAAGTAGAAAATATGTTTACAAATTAAAGGAGATCTGCAATGGCTCTCACAATGTGTCCTCTTGTTCTGTCACATTTCACAATGTGTCCTCTTGTTCTGTCACATTTGGTAGATTTACAAAGTGCACCTGATGTGGAATACTAAAGTGTAATTGCATGTGAAATCTTAAACTTCACGTCTTCTAAACAGCCTTAATTGTAAGCTTTGTCACCCAGCCTCAGCAATAATTGCAGTACATTTTCTTATAATTATATGTCTGGGATGCACTGACACATAAAAGCTAGTAATACAAGGTTTTACAGTGAAAAGTTAACATCCTACTGTTTATTAATGCCCAAACGTTCTTCGGTAATTAATGAAGCAGCACCAATGGCACCAACACTGGTATTGGCTTCCTTACTTTCTTGCTTTTTCTGGGCTTTTAACTATCTCACAGTCTTCATGAGTTTAAACTACCTCCACTGTTTTCATCAGTGGATGAAGTTGCTGTAGAAAGTCCATCCACCTATAAAGACCATGAGAAACAGTTAAAAGCTCTAGAAGAATCAGGTTAGTGCGTGAAAGAAATAATAAAGAAATAATCTTGAAGATTTTCGTTTTAATAAATGTCTGTTAGGCCACTATATATCGCCAAATGAGGTAACACAATGGTGATTGAGCCCATGGCCCACTGATGAAAGCGAAGTGATGACGCGGCGTACTGCTTTTTTCCTGTCTCTGCTAGCAATGCGAGTGAACAGTTACGTTATGGCTAGACAAACAAAGAAAAGAGCGATTACTACAGACGATGAAACTTCGAAAAACAAGTGAAAGTGAGATCCAAAAACACACCTGCAATTACTGCTTATGGCCATAGACTTGAGGTCAACAACCTTTACCACTCAACGTTGTTTACTAATGTATGACTGTCACTATTAAGATGCCAATAATGAAATGATATGAAAAAATATACATCAAATCTAGAGGCTTTGTCGTAGTACTGTTAGACTTTATCCTTATTTGGTTATTTATTGTTTAATCAACAATACTTGCAAATCTTAACATTCGCTGCTCTCTCAACATAAAATGAACCAGCTCAGAATCACTGTTATTAAATATAATCATGTATATGCTTTAACAACCCAACGTCTCTAAACTTTCCTTCCTCTAAAATCTGCTTTTCAGGCAGTTTTTACTCCCATGCTGTGTATCAGCTCCAACACATTTGATTCTTATCAAACAGTTTTTTTCTGATCTTAATGCATGTTAACATTACCATTTCTTATAGTTTCATTCATGGAGATTGCTTGGAGAGTATACTCGGTCTGACAATACCCTACAGACTACTGGCAACTGATTATTGCAGGAATACAAACAAAACTGGCATATTTACATACAACAATAAAACTTTATGCACTAGAACTTTTTTCTTCTATTGCAAATAATTAGCCCACCGTCTGTGATTGTCGTTGAGCTTCTAATAGTTTTCTTTCCCCACTGACCTGCAATTCTTAATCAATCAGTTATGGAGTGATTAAACTTTTGGCATCTTCATGATTTGTTATCATCAGCTGGAATAGCCCGAGTGTCACCAGTTTCCCCCTGTCCTACCCTGCCCAGAGGATGATGGATGATACACGGATCCAAAGCAACTGACCCGTTACAAAACTGACTCCTCTGCAACAGTAAACAGAGGCGCCTTTCGACATTTGAGCCGCCTGCACATTCTCACATGAACGGCCTCCATTTTTCTGTAGCTCCAGTAATTCTTTAAGATGCTGCCACACAGTTTACCTTTAACCTTTAAATTAAAGTGATAATCCTCAACATGTTTCTCTAAATACATGTACATGTAACTATTTATAGATGCTGGATGACAGCCAATCCATGTCCAGCTCATGAAAGCTTTTACATGTGCTGCCCAAAAGCCTCTACTGTTGGAAGTTCCTCTTGCACACAGGAAGGTTGTGTATACATTTCTGCCAGAGGCAACAAGATTTAAAATTATTATTAGCAAGCCATTAGTAGCCAGTGTTATTGAGCAGACAAAGAAAAGAGCACCTCCTACAAAATCCCAAACTTCATCAACAGAAAACCAATGGAAAGAGAAGTTACAGTACAATACTGACCACACAGTGATTATGCTCTTGTGGATGTTCTGGGTAAAACAGGACTGCAAAGATCACTTATCTCCTCTTTATTTATAAACAGTATAAATGTATAAACATTAAATTGTCAAAAACATAACAAAAGCCTGACCCACTTAAAAGTGTTCAAATAGCATTTATTTTGTCATAAACCCATTCATTGAACAATAGGTGAAACCGTATTTTGAAATGATTAGATAATAAGAGAAAAATACATATTTTTCCACAATCACAGTCACAATCTGTAGTCCAAATACAAAACATCAAAAATCACAGAATTGGAGCCAAACGAATCGTGCAAATCACAAATTCGCTCACCCCCTTAGTACATATCAGACCTCCTCCACCCCTACACTCCGTCCCCGAACCTCCGGTCCTTGGTCATGGGTCTGCGCACCACTCCCCAAACCGCCCTGTGGACTTTGTGGCAGCCCTTACACTGCCCATCCCTCCGTACTTCTGCCCGTCCATCCCATTCTTGTGAACGCGATATCTCAGAACCCCCTGGAGGGAATTTCTTCAACTTTATAAATAAATACCATGGATAAACTGATTAGATTTTGGAGGTTAAGGTCACTGTGATGTTTTTGTTTGACCATAACTCAAGTATTCCTATGCTTATCATGACAACATTTCACACAAATGTCTAATAGCAAAAAATTATGATCAAAGTGATTAACTGATGACATTTTTATATCCAAAAGGTCAAAGGTCAACTTCACTTCACTGACATCATAATGTTCTGCAAAAACACTTTTTTGGCTATTATTCAACGCCATATCTCAGGAACAGAAGGGGAGACATTTGGTCGGATATTGAATTGGTGACACTAATCTTGGGTGCCCACCTTGAAACTGTGGTGATTGTGTAGATCTTCTGTGCTGGCGAATTGAAGATGTGTGTGTGAAGCATCCATGTTTAGCCAAATAAATTAAATTGGTTGGCAGAGGCAAACAACCACAAAGCGGTCATTTGTTTGTTTTGTTTGTGTGTTACTTTTTCTGCCTTCATGTAAAGTATCAATGGGTCCCTTGAAAGGGTCTATAAACTTCCAAGCTATTATAATTAATGTTATTATTATGACTCCCAAACTGACTGATCTTTTAGTACAGGCACAAATGCTACATATGATAGCAACTAAAACTGAAATGAATGTGTTCTGCTGCTGTTTAGTGTTTGTTTACATCAATAATACCACACAAAATACTTATTTTTCACCTTATTGTTAATGTACTCTTCAATTTACAGTTGAAGAGTACAGGTTTGCAGGCAATATAAATTCTCTTTCATTTTCATTTTCACTTTAGATGGATAGAAAACCTGAAGAAAAAAAAAAAGTAAAACATCCTGTATTTTCTAAGGAAACAATCCTTTTCCTAATTCTGTACTGTTTGATTGACTGGAATTACATTGCCATACCTTATTAAAAAGGCAGTACTGTCATTAGATGTTCATGTATTGTACATAACAGCACTGACTAACTAGGAAAGTGTTTTTGAACTTGAATTTTTGAACAACTTTTGAACATGAACTTTTGAACAACTTGTCTCTCAACAAGGGCTGATCTGGCTGTAGATGTCGGTCAGCAGAGGGATTTAAGATGACCTTCGTTGACATGTCAGGATTAACTCCTACATTTCTAAACTTCATGTTTGTGTGTCCTCATCCATCACATACTGTAGTTACATAAACTAAGATCAAAGCTGTTATAGATATTTCATTAAAGCGACAGATGTTAGACATGATATTGAGATACTGGAATATTGCTTTTTATTATTAACAAACTGAGTCACTTGAACCTGCAGAGTTACAATCTATCAGCACTAGACGAGGGCCAGAGTCAAGGAGAATGTTGCCTGTGTGGCCAGCAGAGTTTAAAATAGTTGCTGGGAAACTGATCGTCAGTGCTGCGCAGCAGTGAAACCATGTAGATCAAATTTCTACTCCATTTTAGTGTGAGGTCAAGACATACAGGGCCTCGTCAGCATTATGAAACACCATTGTTGAAACACTGTTGAAACTGAATCATTTAATGTTGATGTATTTCTCTTTCTTCCAATGCAAATATCACCATGCAGACAAACAGGCTTGAATTGATTCCTCGAGATGTGCTGCTCAATGTTATATGGCGTCCGGTGTTGCCACTAGATGGCATTGTTACACTTTATTGTGTTGCACCGCCCTCTGAGGACAGGCCTCCCTCAAAGCAGGGGATGAGCTTAATACATTTAAAAAATTAAAAAAGTTGTGGAGTCATCTGGAGCACGCTAGTCAGAATTTATAGACCGTGAATTACAATAGTGTTTTTAGGCTGAGCTCCCATTGTGTTGATGAAGTTTGTGTGACCATGAAGTATTGATTGCATTATGAAATTCACTTAGATGATAAGTGGTGTCTTGGAATACGTATATTCATAAACAGAAAGACCTCCATTTCCTAATGGCAATCCATTTCTTAGCAGGCATACAGAAGTGTGTTGAAGGCAGAGGTAAAATTGGATTGCATTGCCAAGGGGAATCAATTTTTTTTAATGTTCCCAAGCCTTCATCGAGGAGAAACCAACACAATCGCTGTTTTTTATATCACATTAACCATTTCTCATGTGGATAACATACTGGAGGTGGCATTGAATGACAAATGTATGAATGAAATTTGTATAACATTAAAATAAGGATATTGCTATCTCCTTATTTTAATTTATTTTGCAATTTAATAATAGCAAAAAAAAGACCTGACTAGAACAGGACAAAACTTTGAATTGCTTAAGTATAGGCCTAAATCAATCATGCAAATGTTTTTGTTTACTTTTGTAAACAGAGCTATTAATGATTTATGCATTAGTTCCCCCCCTCTCCCAGTATAGTAAGGGCTTTGACAACAGCTGGATGAAAGGAGTTTATTTCTTTATTTCTTGATTCTTGAGGCAACATTTTGAAGCATGAAGCTTCAAAGCAGGGGAGGGGGGTCAGCCAGGAACATGATAGAGGTACAAGTAAAAATGCTTTTTAAAAGTACTCAGGAGTAGTCATGCATTCAACCTAATGTGATCAAACAATAGGGTGATTCATGGCTGCATCATGAATTACCCTACAGCACACTTTTAAGAAGAATAGCATATTATTTGATTCTAAGAAAATGAATTTAAGCATCAGACTCCAAAATTGCTTCCTCCTAAAAGCAAGTGTTGAATAGGAATACTCAGGGTGTGTTTCTCCACATCTAACAGAGCAGTTTGCTGATTGGTAGTGTATTATAAAACCCAAGAAAGTACTTCTCTAACCGTCTCTGCAATCTGTTGAATCATGTCAAATATACCTGACCACCTTTGTAACATTACTATATTGTACATATTAGAAAATAGTTAATATATTAAAAACAAATTTGAATACATGCAGACTCTAAAACTATTTTACACAGCATGCTAATACATTGTTATCCTTATATATGGTCAATGAATAGTGATGCATTGAAAGGTGTATTTCAGTGTATACATTGCAAATATGTCATTACATGTATGTACAGTAGTGCCAAAAGGTGAGTTTCCATCCATCTAAGAATTTTCAATCTGGGTATTAAAAAAAGAAATAAAAAAAAGGTCAAATATCCCAAAAAAGTGTTTACACTTGACTGAGGTGGAAAAGTTAATATATTGATACAAATGCAACAAAGTGCAATGGAAACACCCTTAGCGAATAAATCATGATGTACATGAAGCATGCGACTCACGTTTTCTACATGGTATTCGTTTGTGGTTTGAACTAGCACGTTTCTAATTACATCATCTGATTGCGCCCTCCTCTTCTGGAGTGGTTTGATGGCATCCAACTGGAGAATTAGTGCCACTTTCTTATCTCAATGTGCTCAACTCCTAATATATACACAATGGCAGTGGATGACAACGCACATCACTTATAATTTTATTTTGCAGATTTATTTTTCTACACCTGTCCTGCTTATTCTGTGCATTGCATGCAAGGAAATCTACATACAATAAAATACCTGGATATTTCAGATGGACAGCTTCATTGTATGGCCATGTTAATGAATCTTCACTAAATGGTTGTATGTTTTCTTCATGGTGTGGTTATGGATGACAGGACAGTTAAAAAAAGAGCACACCTTACATGTTAGAACCAGAAATAATCTGAACATTATGTTCTGTTTTTCTCAGTCCCATCTTACTTCTTCTCTTAGCTTGTTGGCCTGTCTGATACCCAACCTCCCTGACAGACTGCCTCAAACCTCCTCTGTATCGTGCCACAGCGTTTTGGTATATATCACAGCCAACCCTAAGTACCAACAAATAAGCCCAGGCAAAGTAGTAATTCATCATGTGATGCTTGGCCGTTATATATCTCTCTGTCTTGGTCACCATAACTCTTCCTTATAGTAGCCGTTTGAGCACTGCAGTGTTACCAGGGACAGGAGTGATAACTCTGGTGTAATACATCATGCACAGCCATGATGATAGACGAGCCCCCCCCCCCAACCCATTGTAGTAATATATTATTAATAAAACACACTGCTTTAATAAGGGCCTTTTTGTGGAATAAAACTCAGGAGACTGAAATCTCCGCACTCCTGCGTACATCTGAGCTCCTCAAGGTTGTCACTATGCAGAATACTTTCCTATTCAATAGCACTTAATAAAACTTTATAAATGTGTTATATTCACTAGTTGTAGGCACATCTGTGCCACATTGTGCCAGTTTGTGAAACTGAGCCATTTGTTTAAGCTATGCTGGCAGTGTGGCTCATGGATGGCAATGTTCTGTCAATCAATTTGCAACTTTGGTCCAGACTGAAATATCTCAACTACTATGAGATGGATTGCCATGAAATCTTGTAAAAAAAACATTCATGATCTCCAGAGGATCCAAGCACATGCATTATCTCTCCATTATTTCAAAATATAAGGGAAAGAAAGCCAATCTCTTCTACAGACACTTGTTTCTGTTGTTGCCTTTGCCATTTTGCATCAGTCCTAGCAAATAACCTTATCCTCTGCAGGGGGAAATAGTGGTCATCATTTAGGCTAATATCTTAATGTCCCCATCTCAGGCTTTTGCTGACGCTAAATGCCATTCATCTGCCTGTAGCCAATGAGCTGTCTGATAAGCCTCATAGCAATGGCCCTGTGAGATACTTCCCCATCTGTACTTGTTAAGGATCAGGTGAAAGGGACAATTGGAATCTGATTGAGAAATCAGATGATATTTTGTTACTTGAACTATGAACCCCATCAAGCAAGTCAGGCATGTGAGTCATCTTTTGGTAGTTACAGAGCATGTATCTCGGCACAGGACGGCTCAGATTGTATGTTTACTCTTTAACAGAAAGCAACAAACAGGAAAAACCTTTGTACAGTACCTGCTCAGTGTTTTAAACTCAATCTTGAACATAGCAGACTTCAGCAAAGGAAGTCTAGTTTGTTTTCTGAAGTGTAATGGATTACTAGTTTAAGAGGATAAATAAAATATGGTTTTTGGAAGGAATTAGACAAGAAGAAAAACTCAAAAAGTAAGCTTTTATATGTGAAGTAAAATTCATTTAATGCTTTCTGCTGTTTGTGCTTTTTCTGACCTTGGAAACAGTCAATAAGGAAGAAAAACCAACTATGTTTGTGCAGTCTATCACCTTCCATCATAACAACCATTCATCCTCTAGTCTGGCCGATCCAACCCAAACATAGCAGCAAGTCAGGGGAAGGAAAAAAAAGATGTGTGCAGAATAGGATCAACCAAACTCTTATTAATATTATTTTTCATATTAAGTACTTTTATATTTAAATTGATGTGCTATATAACATCCACGTCTATTCAGTGTGAGTAGGTGAGACTGTAGCCCAGAGGTCCGAGGGTAAGAAGCTACAATATTACATTATTGTAGACAGCAGTGAAAAAAAGGTAATCTCTCCAGGCTCTCCAGTTGTCACACTGCACGAGCAGCGGTTCTTAACTTATTTTAAGCTCCTCAAGCTCAAACATTAATAAAGAAACTCCCCTAAATCCAGGATTGCAATGGATGATTCGCCCTCAAGAAAGTGACTTTTGACTCATCGCACCACTACGATATTGGTGGTTCTAAGACTGATAACTGTATATAAGAAACACTAAACTACCTTCAGTGTAAATCACTCACATTTATCTCCCAATATAACTCACCTTGTTATCAGTGATTGGGCATCATGTTACCTGTCTGCATTGCATGCACTTACCATGTGTTTTTTCTCTGTCTTGATATACAGCTTTGACACATTTACTATAAAGCATGATTTCAGAATATGAGATGGCACCTGGGACTTATGAGTGAAGTGGAGGTGTGACACCTCATTCACAGGTTTGTGGTGTTGTGATTTCAAGTGTTATTAACCCTAATGTTCTGTTTAGGCTCATGTAGTCTCGCTTTGCCAGACCCTCCTCCAAAGCGCGCTGAAGGAGGGTTTGGCTACTCCACATAGCATTCGGGGATGGGAAGAAAACGTGCTCCGGTTTAATGGCATTCCTTTAAACCAATGAAAATCGTCATGGGCAGTGCTAAATTCCGCACAGAGCCGCTGCAAAGTTGTCGTGCGAGAGAAAACTCAACGTATTATTCTGAAAACTCAGAATAATACGTAATTGTCTAGTCTTCAACAATTACATAGTACGGTTTATCAAACATTATTTCCAGGAAACACATACTCACAATCTATAGACACCGAAGAAAAAGATCAAAAAGGGAAAAGAAAGATCGTTCAGGTATGTGTGCGATTAGTAATTGATTCATCTATTACTCGTACCCATCTTTAATTACCACTTCAGTACTTTTCTATGTATTTGGCTTTAATAAAAAAAAAAATGGATAAACAAATTTAGATTTTTTTAATTATATTTATACATATAATGAAGAAATGTCGACAAAAAAATGTAATATTAATGTTAAACACTTAGTACTAGTAAAGTATAAATTCAATTTTGTGCTGCTGATTCAGTTCACATACTTTTGATAGTTTTATATTATTTTTCTTATCATAATCCTTGTCATTAGTGATTATTCAGCCTTTTTAACAGAATAAAATTCCCTATGCTCTTTCCGACCAATTACCGCAAAGTGATTTGTGAACAGACATGCATGTTTTATTTTTAAACAAGGAATTTTTACATTTTCCACTCTACTGAAATCACCCTAGAAATGCTATCACTTTGTACTTTGGTCTCCCAGCTGAATAAGAACTTCAGTGCCTTCATCAAGGGATATTTGACAGTAATTACCAAGGAAAGGGACAGTATTATTCATTCGCTACACCCACCTGTGTCTGTAGATTATGAATCATGAGTCCATCTGATGACGTTCATTCATTTCACTGTACATGCAGAAGGAAGGTGCACCTTCCTCTTGTCTTGTTTGTTTCCTTGTCAATGTCTTTAGTCATTAGAGCCGGATTAAACCAGTTTGTCAGCGTCAAGGACTCATGATTGTACTAAAACAAAAGCAGCAGGGAAGGCTCTTCAAGGAGCTGACAGGCAGTGCAGTGAATTACCCAAGCACCTGCAGGCTGTTAAAGTGATATACTCCACCCAAAAGCTACAGTATCTGTTGAAACCCTCTAACTCTGTAGACTTGAGAGGTGGCTGTAAAAAGTTTTCAGTCAGCTTTTTCATGGAGAACAGAGTCTGTGGTCAGCTTAAAAAAGTCCATAGAAAAGTTCTCAAAACAGTCCTGCAGCATAGTCTACTTCTGTCCACCCATATGATCAGCATGTCCCCAAAAAATCATATTTTCATTTAAATATGTTCAAATACTCTGCTTCCATCTCAATCCAGACACAAAACACAGTTGACCTCACAAGCAGGCGTGTGCATTGGTTTGTGCATGGCTGGATTAACCCAGCCTTCACTGCCCAGGGCAACAATGAGTTGTGCCCCCCCCATGACTTCCTTCCTTTTGCTCCCAGTCTCTGTGCACTGTATATGTAACCCAGTCACCTCCAAATACCATCATGTGGTGCACACAGCAGACTACATGGTAGCTCGTTTTCCTGAAGCTCCAGATAGCCACCAGTACTCTGTTGGAATACTACAGTACCTGTCACCAGGTTCGCCCTGTGTCAGATCGTTTTGTGATACTTGAATAATAAAGGTCTTAAAAGTAATTTGACACATGGGCCCCATATATTATAGGGCCATAAAATGAGGTCTTACCTGCCCAGTATCCCTAGAAAGTACATCCATAATAGATCATTCCACACCTCACAATTCCCATCCAGTGCCAATGCAGGAAGTAGTGTGTCCTATATGTAGTGAGGTATAGAGGTCGGGGTGATAGATGGGCGTGTAACATGTAAGGCTATCATGCAGGAGACTAGAGTTTGCATCCAGTCAAAACTGCAATTCATGTTTGTTTTTTTAAAAAAATGAACCATTACAACCTTCCTCTAATAATAACCAAGTGTTTTAATTGCCTAACCCTAACCTGAACCCTAACCCCCCTAACCCATGATCTTTTTCTAACCTTAACCTTAATGTAGTTACAATGTGTTAATCATGGTGCAGTGTGGAACTTACGCAAGTGTGATGTGAAACCTCAAAGTCTCCAGTGTACTGAACATACACCAAGAGTGGACTTTTTAAGTGAAGTAGGACACATCTTGTGTCTAGCAGTTAAACTTTAACATATACTGTTGATATTTGCATATTTATAGATTCTCACTGAGGGAGAAAGAGTAGTGTTTTTTGTGTGTGAAAAAAACCCATATCAAATTTTTGTGTCTTTAAAAAAACATTTCCTTAGGGGATTTTTAAGTTGTCACAAGCCAATGACCACACAGTGAACATGGAGCTTTGGTGGGCCCTGGAGGTCTGGGGGACTTGTTGGGTATATAGTGTACTGTTACTTTCTGTTTCTGCGCAGTGTGTAGAGTTGAATTTTTAGCTAAGAATTATCGTTAACACTTTACTTGAAGGTATCTACATAAGAGTGACATGACACTGTCATGAACACATGACACAGTCATGACACATGAACCCTAACCCTAACCATAACTTGTCATGACAAAAACCGAATGACACTTACTAAAAGAAGTGTTATGTCATAAACGTTTATGACTTGTTTATAATGTTTATGACACGTTCATGACAGTGTCATGTCAGTCTTATGTAGCTACCTTCAAATAAAGTGTAACTGAATTATCTCTTAAGAGCTTTGCTTTTTGCTTTTTGTGAAACAAAAATGATGCTTATTATTTTGGTAAGACAATGTATACACGTACAAATACTGTGCATTATTTTCACAACTACAAAAAAAACATCAGTTTTTTCTTTTTAAATTACAATGACAGCTTAAAACATCCAGACACAAACAACATTGATTCACTAATCTGTTTACAGACAGAGCTGGTTTCCATGTGTGCAGTGAGTAATTTATAACCTCTAATTGGACAGTGTAGATGCTTTCAGACTACTGGCTGTTTTCCACAGCTGGTTTAATCTATTCTCCTATCGGCATACAGTACATGTCGTAGTAGTCAGCTGACATGCAGTTTATCACCTGTCCTTCATTTACTGTATCAGTCCACAGGTCGGATGTGTCAGATCCCAGCAGATAGATAGTATGTTTCAGAGGCATAGAGAGACAGGAAGGAAGAACTCCAGAAAAAAACTATTTTTCCTTTGGCCTCAGAACAGATACTTCTGTTTCTCCTTAACACATATTGCCTGCACTACCTCTTAAACAGGTCTTTAGGAGGTAATATTTATTGGCAGGGCAATTTTCAGAACGCTTGTCACACCATGATTTTCTATGCTGTCTAAACTTTCACGCATATGCAGAGCATTTTCCTGTACTCATTTCTTGAGTGCAGGGACATGCACAGGTACGGGCTATTGTTGCCAAGGCAACTGCCCGTTTGCCCTGATTGGATTAGCTACCCCTCTGGCGAAACAGCCTAAATAAACGTTTCTTTCTTTCTTTTTTTCTTCTTCTTTTTTTTTTGCTGTTGTGGCTGCATTAATACGATAACACGCCTATCATTACTTATCAAATTAAATTCGCTATATCATTCAATCTTGCTTTCAGCGATGCCCTCTGCCCCCAGTCACGTGACTTTGATAATATTCTCACACACGTCAGTTTTTAAAGTTATGGAGATTATGACAAATGCCCTGTGAATAGTAACCAAAAATATCCACTTGAGCTTTGAATAAAGTGCAGCTTCAGCTTGTAACGTGTGCATGACGTCGCGCAGCATTGCCTTATATTAGGCTTGTTCGAGATGAACTGCGCCTCGCCTATAAAGTGGACGAGAGCATGCAGGAGCAGCAAGGGACGGTGACAAAAATCTGCTGTCAAGTCAGACAGTTTCCAGCCAATTCCAGCAGCCTTCAGGCTAAACAGGAAGTGACAGAAACACTGTGGTCCGATTCCGATTTAATAAAATGTTATCAGACCCATATATCAGCTCCTACACAGTCTCCAGTTGTTTTTATTATGACAGAGTAGCTGTCAAAATGATCTACATGTGATCTGTTGCTGATTTACACTGTAGATGATCCGTAATCAGACAGATTTAGTCTCTCTGACTTCTAAACATAACTATCAGCCACACAACATGTGGTTTGTACAGAATAAGCCTTTAAATCAGACAAATAGCAGTAAAATCCCTCCAAATCAAAATCAATAAAAAGTTTATATAAAACATCATCATGTTGAGTTGATTCTGAACCAATCAGCTGTTAGATCAGCTGAGAGGCCGGCGTTTCCCAGCATGCCCTGGGTCCGCCTGGGTCTTGCAGTCTGTGAAAAGCATAGACTGTATTGACCAACAGATGCCATTGCTCTTGACGGAGACCAGGCTATTAGAAGCACTGTCGAGTGTTACTGCGCAACCTCCAACTGAGAGAGACGACGTAAATGTGACATGAGCAACCTGTCTGAAAGTTGTAAGTCTTCTGGTAGCTGTGCCAAGAGAAATCTCAATCATTCCGAATATTGCAGAGACGGAGACCGTAGGTATATGTAAGGAGATAACATGGACACAGGCTAATTATTGCTAACTAAAATGCTAGTTAACATTAGTAATCAAACTTAAACAGCTAATGTAAGTTGAAACTGCCTGCGAGCTTCTCCTGTACTATACGGTAATTCCTCTACTATGCGACAGTAAGTCCAGTGGTTATGACACAATCATCTGCTACGGAGCCATAAAGTGAGATACAAGGTAATGGAGCCTTTTATACATTGTCCTGTTTCTTTAGAAATAAACAATGGACAAATAAAGTCTTTAAACGCTTCAGATGTAAAGTTATTCGATGTCAAAGTGACGTCAAAATGAATGGCAGTCAATGGGATGCTAAAGGGGGGTGAGTGCTTGTTAGCATCAAAATGGCGCCATAGGAGGTACACGTTGTGAGGAGAAGCTTACCCCCTTGGATCAAGTCAGACACAAATCTAACCGGCATGCATTGGGCGGCGATTGCCGGTGATCGATTCTGCGCAGACAAGGCTCATCTCGAACGAGCCTATTAACGTAAAGTGCTACGTTCTATTTCGTATAGACTTCGACCTCTAAGCCACGCTATTGGGTTTATCCCTTCGCGCATGCGCAGTCGTGAAGATTTTCTTTCCCCCCCTTGCGTACCGCTCGGGCTTCAACTACGTCCGCAAATACTGTATATAAACAGAGCGGACCCGTTGTTCTGCTCCCTGTTTCTTCAAGCTAGCAGTATGAAGAAGACTCTCAAGACCTCCGGCTCCAGCGACGTCCGCCACGCCGGCAAGGCTCTCACCTTCGACGCCTCCTGCCCGTTTTGCGCCCGCCTGCCATCTAAAGAGCTTCAACGGCGGGAGGACGTTTTTCTGGCTTTTGAGGTCGACGGAGAGGGGGACGGCAGCTGGGCAGACCGACGTGACACCGTCGACGCCCTGGAACCGCTGGAAGAGGGCGTCTTCGACGGGCACAAGTCCGATGACTCGTCTCCCCCGTATGACGATTCCCTCACCGGTTTTCCTTCCTCCCCGCTGGGAGGACTGGAACACGAGACAGGGATCGATGCCTTCCCGCTACGGCTCTCCCCGTCTCCGGAACGGCCAAAGGCACCGCCTCAGCGGTATTCCCCTCTGCCACAGGCGGCTTCACCCTCCACCACCAGGGCTCTACTTCTGGACCTGCCGGACATCATAAAAAAGGCGGCGGACCAGAGAGGCATAGCGCTCCCAGCGGAGCTTCCAGCCCCCACTCGCGGCCTCTTGAGCGCTGATGTCTACACAAGGAACCGCCGTCCAAATAGGCTCCACTCTGGCCGCGCTTTGAGGAGCTTCGGCCATTTGTGGAGGAGGCTCTCTCCCAGCCCGGGAAACTGAAGGCTCCTGTCTCTCGCTATGCCCCGTTCACCCGGGTTCAAGGCGACACAGAGGCAGGCTTCCCTTCGGTCTGGAGCAGAGCCTGGCGTCGATCCTGCTTCCGAAGGCTACTTTTTTTCGGCCACACCACGTCCCACCTTCACCAGGCGACCGAGGAAGCGGAGCGGCTACGGCGGCTTGGCTCCTGGAAAGCGGCTCCTCAACAGCAGCGCCACCGCTCCACCAACCGCCATAAGAGGAAACGCCCCACAGCCTCCGCTGCGGCTGCACCCTCCCAGACTTCGACCTTCGCTCCTCCACCTGTCCCCACACAGCGGCAGCCGGCCCTTGACCGGCAGGTTTCACGAGGCCGAAGGATCATGAAGGCAGCTCCCACTTGGTCAAACCCACCCCCCGGCACGGGGAACGTCTGTCCCTCCACGGTTGAAAACTGGAAACACAACGGCCCTTTTAAGGGCCACTCCAATCTTTCTAAAGAGCAGTTTCCCTTCAACCGAGCAGCCCTTGTTCCCACTGAACATTACGCTGATGACATGACAGATGTTCCCCACACAAGCACACACCAGGCCACCGCTGCTCGCGGAGCTCCACCGCTCTCTCACTATGCAGACATCGGGAGCAAACGCCCACCCGCTACAATTAGCGCCGCTCAGTTATCTTCCTCCCCCTGGCTATGCCAGCGGGATGAGGACGACGATGACCCGCCACCCTTTTGACAGGGCCCTACCATGGGCTGGGCGACATAATCTACTCACATCTCGCCCAGCGGCGGGACGGGCTCTGCGCTTCTTGCTGGCCATGTCTGTGAACAACACACAGACATGCACGTGCCCGCTCTCAGAGCACAGCGCGGCATGGATCAGGCTGACACACATGGACTCATGGATGTCAAAACTGATATCGCGGGGCTACACACTCCAGTTCGCCTCCCCCCCACCTTGCTTCGCATGCATGTTGGAGACAACTGTGTCATCCCAGGCAGAATCAGATGCCATGACGTCAGAACTACGGGAACTGCTGTCAAAAGGAGCAATTTCACGCGTTTGTCCGGGGGAGGAGAACAAGGGATTTTATTCCTGCTACTTTCTCACTCCAAAAAAGTCAGGCAGGTTACGCCCCATCCTCGACCTGTCCCAGTTCAACCGGTGTACCATGGAGCGCCCATTCCACATGCTGACTATCAGACATGTGTTGGAATGCGTGCGCCACCAAGAATGCTTTACATCTGTGGATCTAAAAGATGCATACTTTCACATCCAAATCATTCCCAGGCACAGGAAATTCCTGCGCTTCTTTTTCCAAGGGGCTCATTTCCAGTACAACCGGCTACCGTTTGGTTACTCACTGGCCCCCCGCACTTTTTCCAAGTGCATGGAGACAGCACTTCAGCCGTTATGGGAAAAAAGGCATCAGAGTCCTCTTTTATCTGGACAATTTGCTCATCCTGGCTCCCTCTCGGGAAAAGGCGGCAATGCACACTGTGGCGGTTCTGCAGCACCTGCAGACACTGGGTTTCGCCATAAACTGGCAGAAAAGCTCACTGGTTCCCAAACAATCGATAGTTTATCTGGGCGTAGTGCTAAACTTGATTGCTATGAGGGCCAGGCTGTCAACGCCAAGGCAAGACGCGCTGATCTCTCTCCACGCCACGCGCGAAGGTGTCAGCGCTGTCCGTCATGCGCCTTCTGGCCATAATGTCCGCGGGCGCATCAACAGCTCTGTTCAGAAGCATGTCAGTAGCCGACATCTGCGCAGCGGCCTCTTGGGCATCCCCATGCCCTTTCATCCGTTTCTATCTGCGGGACCTCCGAGCCCTCTCTGATTCACTCGGTCCTATCCTCTCTCAACGTATGTGTGTTCTGTCTGCTGCCGGGAGGAGAGCGCTGTCCCACATATATGTGTATGTATATGTTTGTGTGTATATATATATATATATTAGGGCTGTCAATCGATTAAAAAATGTAATCTAATTAATTACATACTCTGTGATTAATTAATCGAAATTAATCGCATACATAATTAACGGTGCCTGAACCGATACTTTTTAAGAAAGTAAAAAAAGAAAAGAAAAAAAAAGGGTACTAAACAACAGTTGGTGACATTGTTTATTGCTAAGGCCATATGGTCAAAATTAAATGATTTAATAATAATGTATAACAATAACAATAACTTATTTCACTAGTAAATTGCTGTTGAACGACAAAACAACAACCAGATAGGAAAAGGACATTTACAATAACTTCAAATGCACCACTAGGATGGAGTTTACCAGTTTCATTGAACGCACCATCTGTATTGTTTCTCCAACGGCAGCTGCAGATTGTTACATCCCTGTGTTGAATCCTCTACAGTAAAACACAGTCAAACTTTACACCGTTTAGTGTTAGCTGTCAGCATTGTAACCGTGTTTAATCCAGCTACTAGCTAGCGGTAGGCTAACGTTAGCTGCTGTTGAGTATTGTGTTAACTAGCGTCACATGCAGCGGGGTTTGTGTTTCCTGTAACGTCTCAGAGCATCAGAGAGAAGCGCAGACATATCAGTAACACCAGATTTTCATCTGTATGCAAACGTCAAAATGGAATGGATTAATCTGCGTTAATTTTTTTAACGCATTATTTTTTCTCAGATTAATTAATCGAAATTAACACGTTATTTTGACAGCCCTAATATATATATATATATATAATATTATATACATATATGTATATATATATATTTTGTCACTATCATGCACGCCTACAATCACGGATTATGTGCCGTGCATGTGTGTTTTCCTGCTTCCTCACCCGGCCAACATTGAGTGCTGGGTGTAACGTGGTGTCCTCGTTATTACATCCTCTCCCCCTACCATGCACACCCACAATCATGATATGTGCTGCTGCATGTGTACTGCCTGGGGTTCTCCCCCCCACCCCCCCCCCACTCTGGGTGGCTGGGAGGAACACGGGCGTCCCATAATTATCAATCATGTACTACCCTCACCAATCATGCATGCCTGCACTCACAGCTCACAACAGTCTCCTGTCAGTGTATGAGAGAGAAAGAGACAGAGAAGGGAAAACTTTAGTCTGTGTTCCACTTGTGGGCTCTCAGTCGCAGGTGGCATTGACCTCATCAGCTAACCCAATAGTGTGGCTTAGAGGGCGAAGCCTATACGAAATAGAGCGATAGTTACGTTATTATAACTCCAGATTCTATGAGTATAGGCGTAGCCCTCTAAGATTCGGGCCACCTGCTCCGGTTACATTAGCTGAAGAAAAAGCTTATGTTGGGAGCAGAACAACAGGTCCGCTCTGTTTATATACAGTATTTGCGGACGTAGTTGAAGCCCGAGCGGTACGCAAGGGCGGGAAAGAAAATCTTCACGACTGTGCATGCGCGAAGGGATAAACCCAATAGCGTGGCTTAGAGGGCTATGCCTATACTCATAGAATCTGGAGTTACAATAATGTAACTATTATTATCAACCAAAGCTAATGACATAACGTATGTTGCAGCAGTAGGCTAACGTAGCTACGTTACGTCCGTTACATGAGTGTGTGTAATGTAGAGAAGAGAGAGGCTCAGGGATGTGATGTTTGGGCTCTTGAATCATGCTAGGTTATACGTTGTTTACAGTCAATATGTTACATGAGTTTTCAACCAACAATTAGATGTGATGTTGAAGTGAAAGTGAAAGTGAAAGTCGCCTTACTTTGTTAGGAGATGATAAATGAATGTCCCAATTGGTTAATGTAATAAACTTTGCATTAAAAAAAAAATTATAGCCTAATATTAGTTTTGTGTGCTTAAGTATGCCTTCACAACAAAGACGACTGAAGAAGAGAGAGAAAGAGCTCAATGAAGCAGCTAAAAGATCTGCAACTTTGCAGAGCTGGATTAAAACTGTCAGCAGACCAGCTGTGAGAGAAGCATTTGATAATGTCAAACAACCATCCTACATTATTCATTTAATGTGAAGTAGGCCTATTTTATCAGGGGCATTTTCTTTAAATTGGAGTAGGCTAATAACAAATGTTTCATTAATAATAAATACACAGTAAATAGTGTCTGTGCCATATATGGCATTGTGAATTAGTTATTATTTTATATATATCAAGAGCTTCAGTTCACAGAGCATTTGAGAACCAGGGGATCGAGTAAAATATCTTTACTAGCTGTAGTCATGTTGTATATGTTCTTTATTATATATATATATATATATATATATATATATATATATATATATATATATTATATATATATATATATGTTACTGCTACTGTTTTTGTTTTTTGTTTTTTTGGGGGGAGCTGTTGCCTTTTTTCCAGATTAGAGCAATAGCCCCTCCAAATGTCCACGTCCCTGTTTGAGTGCTCTCAACAACAACTCTGAGAGTTAGATGTGTTTGGCTTTCTGAGTGCATGTTTTGAATCATTTCAGAAACCTCTTTTCACTCCTAAAGAATTTGGCTCACAATCTTTTGAAATTCTATAGATTGTTGCCCTGAACATTATTTTTAAGGTTAACATTCACAATGGGACTGATTTTAGAATTGTGAATTACTACAGACATGATACAGAAAATACATTAATGTTTGGTGTTTTTTCTTCTTTCCCTGCTTTTGCTTCTTTGTTATAGCACTGGAATCATAGTATTAAAAGAATAGTTATAATATGCTCGTTTGCATTCTGTCCACCATGTCTGTGCGTAAAGAATAGAGCTGGAGCCAGGAGGCGTTTAGCTTAGCATAAAGACTGGAAGCAGGGGGAAACAGCTAGCCTGGCTCTATCCAAAGAAAGAACATAAGACCAGCACCTATAAAGCTCACTTATAATGCAAGGAGATTTCGGCTTGGTGGTCTGTCAGCAGGATTACGGAAAAACTACTGGCCCGATTTTCATGAAACTTGGTGGAAGGGTGTAGCATGGGCGAATAAAGAACCCATTACATTTTGGAGCTGATCTGAATCACAGGGCGAAAGCACAAATATTTTTTTACTTTTATTAACATTGCAAGATGGGGCATTTGTGCTGCATTCATGTGGTGTCAGAATAATTGAAAACATTAGTTCACGACTGAGAAAAAACTGATTGTGACTGACCTTACTGTGTCCACAAACATTAAAGTGGTGTCAATCTTCTTATCTATCTGTCTGAAGAAAGCGAAAAAATGTTTCACCAAATTGTTAAACTATGCCTTTAGAACTGCACTAATTGCTGTTTTAGTTGGCATTTAGTAGCTATGGAGGCAGATATTTTTTGAGTTGATGTACACCAAAACACAGCTGGTTGCAGGTAACACGCCTCAAAAATGAATGATAATGTTGCTTAATGTCTGCAGACACATTACAATCCACATCGCTGTAAAATAGCCTCTTGCCCATTACATGATGTCACATGCATCACAAGCAACAACCAGATCTTATTAATGCAGTAACCAAATGATCAACCCCTAATACATATCTTAAATATATAATTGGTTTTCCTTGTGTGTTTGTCGGAGGGCATTGTTTAGCATTCTGCAAAGAAATCATCATGATCCCTCAAACACTCTGCAGATGGTGGTTGATAATTATGAGGCTGAAATATGTCACTTTTATGAGTGTTGTATTTTGCTTTGCTGTAGAAACCCAGAAACCAGACTGCACTCCTCACACTTAATTGACATATCAGTGAGGACTAGTGTGGTTAAGATCTTGATGAAAGATACAGTGTGGTTACTGTGTGAGTGCCCATTACCTCCACAGTAGATTTCTCATTTTGGCTCAGTTTATAGCCTAATCAGCTGTTTCTTGGCTTTTGATTGGTGCAGGATATCTGGTTTCATAAGCCATTATCCTTTACCCAGCATTCTTGTTGTTTTCTGTAGTATGTCCCCCCATGTAGTGGCGTTTGGATCTTTTGTTTTTTTATTATTTTATTTCCATGATTGTACAGTAGGAGCACAGTGTGATGCTTTGAGGCAACAAATGAACGGAGCGGGAAAGAGGCACTAATCAAGACTTTAATCTCCCAGTGATTAAGTTGTATAAGGCTTGATGAGACCCTGTATCAGACTCTCTACAATAGAGGGACTTTGTGACTAATAGCATTTGTCACAGGTTATTGAACATATATTTAGTTTAGCATTTGAAGACTTTGTTCAGACCCAATGGTAGCTTCAGGCAAAAAGCAATAGTGTCATGTTTTTCTTGCTGCACTGGGAGAAAAATTACAGTATATATTGACATCCCGACAGCTATAGGCCCATCAGCTTTAGGTTTGACACTTAAATTGAAATATATTAATGTAGATAAAGTAAAGCTACAGTTTTGTTTAGAGTGTTGTACAGCAGGTTAATTAGAAATGGAGCTGAAACTTAGGTATTTTTCAATCTGGACCCTATTTTCCCATGTTGCGCAATACACAGATGCATTCTGGGTCAGGCTCGGGCATGTTTTGAACTCATAGTGTGAGAGGTACCAGAGTGAAATTAGAGTGGGAGATAAGGCAACACTTTTTGCTCTGCGCTCCATCCAAAAAATGGTTACGGCTATGCTGCAAACAACCCCACAAATGAGAGACAGAGATTGAAGCAGTCTTGTGTGAAATTGTGAAATACAACAGCAACATCAAATAATGTTTTAATTTTAATATTTAAAATCAAACTTTCCAAACTTTATTTCAACTGTACATATCTTAATTTCAGTTTTATGAATCGTGGATATGATATGTTTTGTTTTCTTACTAACAAACTCATACACACAAACATGAACACAAATCAAAAAAGGAAAAAAAACACATTTTGCTTTAATAAGAGTATGTGAGATGAGCTACAAGCAAAACAATCTGTAACAACACTTTTTGACTCGAGGAGTGATTGTGCAAAGCCATTTAAGTGGTGGATTTAATATTAATCTCAATAGAAGGTTTAACAGCCCAATAAATCCAGTAAAATTATAGTTTATGTGGTAGAAAAGTGAGTCTGTTGGAGATAAACATTCCCTGCTAGCTCATAATCTGTGCTGTTTGTTACCAACCTGCCTCAGTTGAAAATCACATTCCTTATTGATCATTAATTCTTTCAGATGGAAATAACAGGTTTTATGAACATAATCAAAGCAAGTGTTGCTCAGTGTTGACCACATTAGTTGAAATATGAGTGGTCATATTAGGAGGGCTGTGCTGACTATATGCCTGGAAAGTGGAACTACATTAAAAACGAGGAGCAATTTCCTCTTGTGCATCTTGTGCTCTCTGTGTAGATGTATTACTGTATGAGCTCCCATCTTCTCCGTGACCAGACACACTTCTTTGCTTATAAAAGTAGAATGCTTTTTTAGCCTTAGCATCACATTTACCTACAGTGTCATCTACAGGGGGATTTGAATGGCTAAAATAAAATGTTTGTTTTTTGTTTGTTTTTTTACAGCTTCAGGAATTGAGTTCACCTCTAGCTCGACTTGACCTACTTCTTTGCAAAGTCCACACAAACTAAGTTGTTGTAGATTCCCTCCTGGGAAAAGACAAATCTGGATCTTCCCTGAATACTCATTGCTCACTTTGTTGTTTAATGTGTTATACATACTCCGCAATCACCACTCCAATCCAGCTCCAATTTACTATTTTAACTCACATCCTGCTACATTGTTGTACACTTGCTTCATTTTTTATTTATTTCATTAAGTATGAAGATACCACTTATCAGTTAATAGACATACAAAAACAAAATTTGATTAAAGAAAGTATGCAATGATAACTTAAAGGGTAATTTTAGTATTTTTCAACCTGGACCCTATTTTCACATGCATTTGTGTGTAAGTGACTGTCTCTAAATCTTTGAAATTGGTCCAGTATTGAGTAAGAACGCTGTGACCGGCAGCCGCGAACCGGACTGCAATGCAATCCTATAGCCAGAGCAAAGTGTACATCCACTAAAAGTGCTTGTTTTTGCCCCTGACAGGCTCAGATTGTCATAAGTAAACTGACTGGTTGATCAATAGCAGCGCCAACATTTCTCCATCTGGATTCAGGGTTTCAGCTTTGTGTTGTGTTCGGGATTTGTTATCATTGCTAGTGATGTGTCGTATCAGAACATCTCGTCCATTTTTTGTGTGCATTGAATTGTGGGAGAATAGTGTGAGAACAGTGTACAGCACACTCAAAACTCAACCATATAAAGCATGGATCCTGTTTTCTTTGAGTATACTTTTCTAGTGTGAACACACTACATAGAATTAGAATAAGTATGTAGTGTGGATTTAAGACACGGTGTAAGAGTCTACAGCAAATGCTAGTGGCTCCGTGAGGCTGTACTGTCTTAGTGTACTGTGTTAGCGAAGTGAAAGCGTGTGAAATTTTGGTCTGAGAGTGGCAAGATATAAAAAGTATAAGATAAAGTAAATTAATCAAAGTAATTACATTAATCCTAAAGGGAACATAAATATCTTGATCCATTTAAATTTTTTTATTATAAAACCACAAATGCCAACCTTATGGTGGCGTTGGAAGATCACAAAAGTCAGCACGATACATCCTCTGGGCACCACGAATGCCTTTGCAAAATTTCATGGCAACATTTCATCCAACACATTTTTTCTGAGATAGTCAGTCTGGACTGACCGACACTTCCATCCATAGAGCCATGAAGCTAGCACTGTATATGTAAAGTATCAGAACATAATTCCAACTCCAATCCAAATAAGTAAATATAAGATATGTGTAGGTGTTCAAACGGGAGACGTGGCAGTGCAATGGAAATTCAGTTGTTATGAATTGGAAAAATATTGAAGCATGAAACATTAACAAAATAGGAATGAAATATTGATTAAAGGAATGACATGTGAGAGCTGACATGTGGTGAAGACAGCAGTTCTTTGTCATTATTTGAACAACTAAAGTCCAGATACTCAGATAGTGAAAAAGCCCCCTGACAGAACACCTAAGGAAATATGTGTACCATACAACATCATAATGCATTTGAGGGCGGCAGAGCTTAAAGGAGAGAGTGAAATGGTGCATAGCAAATGAAAGCAATATTGGCAGTGAATATGAGAGACCTTGGCTGTGGTATAGCAGGCTGTGTATTCTACTGTCACACTCTTTCCCAGTCCTTGTTAGGATGGCCTAGTTTCATTGTAAAGGCTTCACCCACCTCCTCACACTTGTTTCTTTTTTCTCTCCATGAGGGAAACATGTTACCCGAATATCTGTCTTTAACCTGGGGCTCTCTACATACAGCACTGGTCTGGTTCCCCTCCTTCCCTCGGGCTCAATTAGAAGTGTCGTTCAGTGGAACAGTCGAAATGATTACTGGCTGTATGTTACAGACAGACAAGTGTGTTCTCTTTAAAAAACACAACCTCCGAGATGACATCTTTGTCTGCTGTGGATGACCGTTAACATATTTTTCATAATGACAGAAACTTTATTAGTAAAGGGAGAGGACAAGTTAATTGCTATGACACAGGAACACAGGCATTGGATGTTTATTATTCTGTTATGTACATACATCAAGACTGATGGAGTTACAGCATAATAAAAATAAAAATAATAGAAATACATGTACTTCTAAAAGAAAATAAGATATAACTTTATTCTTGCCAAATAAATACATATACAGATATAGGCCTAAATGTACTACATATAAATACATAGTAACCTACTAATTACAATTGACTTCAAGCTCACTTTGGTACAATACATCAAATGGTAAATGAATATCTAAAAGTGTACATAGTCCCTTTCAAAATAAATTATTAAATGATAAATTAAAGATTAATATGAAATCTGCATACATTATAGGGATGCATAATATACCAGTGACTGATACATTATTTCAAGTACAGTACAGTACATGAAAAATTTAATTATTTTTAACACTAATTATTGTTATTGTTCCGAGAATGGAATTCCAGCTGATGATTACATATGATAATGTGAAGCCTTTTTCTTACAATAGCTGCAGATCTTCTGTGACTGTGAGTTTACACTGCAAGTATAAGAATGTCACAGGCACATAGATTAATGAATTGTATTGCATTGCAGTTATTATACTTATAATGACAATCTGGTGATACTCTATTTATACTATATATGTTATATTTTGTTCTTGTCAACAGAAAACCAAAATCAACATTAAATTGTTAACAAGTCTGTGTAGCCTGATAAAGCAAATTCCTCTGTGCCACAGACCTCCATTGTTGTCCAAAAACCCTTGTCAAAAAAAAACATGTCAATAAGCCACACTGTTACACTGGGTGACATGTTCCTTCATCACGTTGAACAGGAACACTGTAGTTTATTTAGAGTCAATCCCACATACACTGTCCTGCTGTTGTAAATATAAAATAATAATAATGATGGAAATACATGTACTTCTAAAAGAAGATAAGATATAACTATTCTTGCCAAAGGAAATATTTGGCCCTAAAAACGTGTTACACATTGGAAAATAAATACATATACTGTTTTAGGAAATCAAATACAAAAATGTAAGTCTTCATGAGTGCCACAAACGTGTGAGGGAAGTTGGAAAGTTTGAGAGAAAGACTAATGCGTTGGTTTTGGTCTTTTCTTGGAATTATACGGTAGCGTTTGAACTACTATTGATTACGCATACTTTGCAAAAATTGTATTGACTGTGGGAATATACACTGTTGTATTTAAAAAGGCTTCACATTTGTATTGATTGTAAGATAACTGTTTTCTGTTATTGTATCCATTAGCCATGCCAAACGGACATCCATAACTCTCTAATACATTCTTAACTAAGGTAGAATAAATGGAAAGGTCAAAATAAATTAAAAAACTAGAGACCATCTTGCAATGGGATCATATAAGCCGTGCCACCAAATCAGCGTCATCCATTTTCCAACTTGGCCTTCATTTTGATCTCAACTACACAGTTGTATAGTTATAAAATAATAAATAAAATCTGGCAGCAGACACTGGGCAAAGTACTCAAAACCACCTCTGTGGTAGTTCCTACTACAGTATGTGTCTCCAGGACCAGATTTTGCCATTATGACACACGCACGCACACAGTTGAAAAAAATATCAGTGTCACTGTCACGGCTGGTAAAAAATGTAGGTGCAATGTACAAATGATGGTGCAACGCATGAGTGAAAAAGCAATATGCTGGTAACATTTTAGCATATCACAATCAGAAGATAAACTATACAAAACGTTGCATTTTTGTCACTATATACCATGTCACAATGGTACAGCTGTATTGGAAGGTGCATCTGTGTTATATATACAGTATATACAATATCAAATATATCCACATAGAAACATTTATGTATGCTTTTCCAACATTTTGCTTTTTTACGCAGTCACTGAACTACCAGACCATTACTCCTTTGATTGTGGAATAACTGCAGGATATTCACAAGCTACTGTTTCCTAGCAACATAGTGTATGCACTGTTTATAAGCTACAGTACCAGGTCTCTGATCATTCATCACTATCAAAGACAAAAGGTGAATGAATTATTAGTTGAATATCTGAGAACATGTGAGACTATGATTCTTGAACACGTCGTCATGAGAATACTGCTGCACTGTTAAAAATGACTTTGTTTCACAAAAACTTATAATTTTTACTTGTTATTTTGCTTCATACATATATTCAGAGTCACTTCTTTTTGCTTAAACTTGCTCTTCTATCTATCGCCGTCCACAGAGAATTGTTGTGCCTTTTGCGACTGGCACGGTCTCTTCTGCTGAAAGATCACTACAGCAAAGCAGGCACTGTCTGTGTTCTGTCTGTTTATGATGGTATACATTAACAATGGTGCACAGCTGAGAGAGCTCAGTCAAAGGACCCTTGTGAGAAACATCACTGCATTGCTTCTCTTAATCCTGCAGTATATTGGTGCTCAATTCTAGATGAATGTGCTCCTGTGCTCATTCTGTCACCTGAGGGCAGTTTTACCGTATTATCCTCAGGTGCACAAGGGAAAGGACTCAAAACACTTTTTAGCTGCTCAGCTATTCATACTTGCCCGAGGATTGTCTCGTTACTGGCGCTTTACTGCTGAAGATGGCTTTGACTCAGTGTCCCTGTCTATTGCAACCAGACACAGTTTAAATGATTAAATAAATGAAATAATTTGATGATTAACTAAATTAAATCACTTTCTGAGAGCTTTCTAGCAAGAAAGAAATGTTTTCCGTTTACACTTTTTACGGACATGATTCAATTGTCTTAGGAAAGTGTGCTGAGAACATATGAAAAGATTAATAACTGCAATGTTTTGTGGGTATGTATGCTCATGTTAATATATCATGTGGGAGCAGTATTTTAATTAATTCACTCAACTAATCTGAAGAAGCTGTCATCATCACTGTGATCACGTAGCGATGAGGAGAGATCTACAGTCAGGAGGAGTTCTTTTTCTGTTATTTGTTGACAGCTTTCACATCATAAGACCAACTCATCATCAACATGGTGTAGTTGTAACATTTATAGTGTCACCAGTTCATATAAGTCTTTAGGTTGTGTAGATAAACCTCTCAACTTCAATCTGAGCATTTGTACAGTATTTCCATACACTGTGTGCAATTACACAGTTGAGTAGATTGCATTGAACCCCTTAGTATTCGTGTCATTTTACTGCCCACAGAAATTTGTTTCTGAATGTGTATGTCAAATTGTCCTAAATATTCTTCAAGTTTATTGAAAATTGCTGCCTTTCAGGCTGAGATGCATTGAGGTGTAGAGAGGCCAGCTGACGGAGAAATAACAGTGACAATCCTGGTGCTGCCATGATCTCAAAAAGTTGTTTAAGAATTTTTTTTTGTTCCTGTTTTTGTTCTCTAGAATTTGATCTAATATTTGGACATTACAGGATCTATCTATCTATCTATCTATCTATCTATCTATCTATCTATCTATCTATCTATCTATCTATCTATCTATCTATTCAAATAAATGTGTGTATCCTTGAGGTCACATTGTGCTTATCTTTGACCTTCAAAAACCCTATGAGTGACCAAGGAAGAGATGGAGTGACCCTGCCCGGAGGAAGCCCGGGGCCCCCGTCTGGAACCAGGCCCAGATGGAGGACTCGTCAGTGAGCGTCTGGTGGCCGGGTTTGCCACGGAGCCCGGCCGGGCACAGCCTGAAAAAGCTACGTGGCATACATCTCTCCATCCCATGGGCCCACCACCTGTGGGAGGAACCGCTGGGGTCGGGTGCGCTGCCACACGGGTGGCAGTGAAGGTCTGGGGCCTCGACGGACCAGACCCGGGCAGCAGACGCTGGCTCTGGGGACGTGGAATGTCACCTCTCTGTGGGGGAAGGAGCCGGAACTTGTGCGGGATGTGGAGCGCTACCGGTTAGATCTGGTGGGGCTTACCTCTACGCACAGTCTCGGTTCTGGAACCATACTCCTGGATAAGGGTTGGACTCTTTTCTTCTCCGGAGTTGCCCAGGGTGTGAGGCGCCGGGCGGGTGTGGGGATACTCACAAGCCCCCGGCTGAGCGCAGCTACGTTGGAGTTTAACCCGGTGGACGAGAGGGTCGCCTCCTTACCCCTGCCTGCAGGTTGTGGGGGGGAAAACTCTGACTGTTGTTTGTGCATATGCACCAAACAAGAGTTCGGAGTATTCGGCCTTCTTGGAGACCTTGAGTGGAGTCCTGCATGGGCATCCAGTGGGGGACTCCATAGTTCTGCTGGGGGACTTCAACGCGCATGTGGGCAATGATGGAGACACATGGAGAGGTGTGATTGGGAGGAGGAGGCCCAGGACTAGGGTCCACCAGGACTAGGTGGAGGGATTATATCTCCAACCTGGCCTGGGAACGCCTTGGGATCCCCCAGTCGGAGCTGGTTAATGTGGCTCGGGAAAGGGAAGTTTGGGGTCCCCTGCTGGAGCTGCTACCCCTGCGACCCGACCCCGGATAAGCGGACGAAGATAGATGGATGGATGGAGATTTTTTACCCCAGTCCAGCCCTGCATTAAAGCATGTAAATATGTTCTAGTAGAAACCCAAAATACATGTATGAACATGAAAATGAGCATGATATGGGACCTTTAAATATTTCTTTATGTGGTAATGCATTAAAAAGTGATGCATGATGCATAAATATGAGCCTGTGACTGCATACTGAATTTTCTATAGTTTGCAAAATGAAAACAGAAAAATGATACTGAGCCTTATTTTTGCTGATTGTGGTTCTAAAAAGATGCTACATTCTTCATAATTTACATAATGTTTCCTAAATGGCTACATTACTTTTTCATACAATGTTCTTTATTGTTGCTATCAGAGTAGCATGAGATATTTCTAAATTAGATTAAGAAAAGGAAATCAAAAGAGTGTGTATCATGCAAAAGCATGTAGACATATGACACTAAACATTGCAGACACCTCATTCTGTCTCTGCCATGTGGAGATGTTATATACTCTGCTCTGCGTATTGCAGCAATCAAGTACTTGCATTTAGCACACTTGCTATGCAACAACTGTTATTCCCGAGCCTTTTGTATAGTGGGCTCACAGTATCAGGGAGGCGTGAGGCGTGAGGCGAAGATGATAGATCCTGAGAGCTCGCTGCATGCAGAGAGGCCTTGGTTTCAAGTAGCAGCAAACCTTTCATTTTAAATAATTTCATGTTTCCCTCCACCAATTCTTTGTCCTTCCAGTGTTATTATCAGAACAGTTGTGGCAGCATATTATTCAGAGGATGACAGCCATTCTCTTTTATCTTCACGGCTGACAAACTGCTTTTTAATCTGTATTATTAGTTTACAACAGAAATAAAATACACACACACTCACTCAGAAGAGCTGCTAATCATTTAGCGTCCTCCCTTTATTTTTTTAAGCTAAGGGTCAAATTAATGAACAAACTAACTTGTAAAAGAAACCAAATCACAAACCTTAAAACGTATGTTGAAGTTTGAAAACATTTTAATAGAAATAAGATTTTGTATATAAAAAACTAAACATGCTTCACACACTTCATTAGTTTTCATGAGGTTTTACAAATACATAATCAGATAGCCAGGCACTGTATCTTTTTGTATATTTTCCCCAATTTTAAGATATGTCAGGACACAAAGCAGACATCATCAATCTATTTAATAACATACATTAACTTGCCATTTAATTTGGTCAGCACTCACATTTTATTCTGCAACACAAATGGTGTTGAAAGTAATACAGAAGGCATGAAGATCAGCATTGAATTCACAACACAAATGACCCCACAATGTTTTTTCCCAAGACATTAGAGGGCTTTTATACTGCATGAAGCCAACTATTAATCTGTTCAGCGAGCTGAGGGTGATTGATAGAGATATTGTATACTTTTGCAATTCAATTTTCATTTATTGAAAAGCCTTACAACTTCCCAACACCTCCTCCTCATCACGAGAGTGCCTGCGGAGGACATGTATAGTAATGATTTTTCTCAGTAGCCGGTGAATTATGGGTATCACCTTCAGGTCATATTGCACAATCCTCTGAAGGGCATACTTCATCTTAATTCACCTCCTAATGGATCTATACAGCTAAGTTTTACCCTTACACTACGTGTGACCAAGAGAATAGCTGGTGGCAGTGATGGGAGGGTCATCCTGGACGACAGCTTACAGGAACATCTCCTGGATAAAATACTGTTTATTTTAACCACAAGCCACTGTTTCAAAGCACAGACAGGTATGAGGAGGGCAGTGACAGCCTTGGGCTAGCTGGTAATGCAGTCATGACCTCACTTAAGCACAGATAAATAATCACTCACTAGACCTTCACCATTTGAGAACATTTTTTTAACGTACAATAGGCCCGGGCCTAAACAAGTGTTAACAACGCTGCAACAGAGTATAAACGCATTCCAAAGATAATATTTTTTCTTTTCTTGATTTTTTTTTTTTAACAACACAACACAGGATGTTGAAACTGGCATGCTCAAAATTGGCAGAGACCATCTAAGTGTAGTTCTTCTTATTGACTCAGTGGAAACCTGGAAGAGGGGGACAAACGACATGGAGTCTGGTACAGATTGGTTGCATTGGTGAGATGATCGCCATTTCCAGTAATTTGACTCATGATACCAGAATACATTTAGAAATAAAAACAAACACAACCCTCCCCCCTATAGAAATCCATGGGTCATGATTTCATGCCTTTTTGGTGTTGATTAATCCCTTGTGATGCCTTGAGGGTTTAAGATCAATTACGACATTGAGAACACCTGAACATATTCTTGATTTAAGTTCGGTTTCAGTCAGCACTGCTCAAGATGACAGACAAGTCTTTGAAAGAGGGCATAGCTGAAATGTAAACACTCAAAAGGAAAGCTCCATCCATCAGTCTCCAGGCCTCTGCCATGCAATTTCTCATTTTTCTTTTTTTTGTGTATTCTTGTGAGGCAGAGAGAAGATGGAACCTTACAATTGTACTGTTATCTGTTCTGGTCCCCTGTTTAGTCCATCCCTGTGGTCTCTCCTCGCCAAGTCACATCTTTGGGCAACGCTTCTGTGATCTCCACCCGTACAATGACACATCCATTTTTTATGCCGGCTGTGTGAAACCCCACTGCATGTTTTTCTCCGTCTAGGTGGAAAATCCTGAATTATGAAAACAACCATTGTCCCTTAGATTGCATGGTTGCTGTAGCTGATGTAGGTTTGCTTTGATGGGAAAGCTGAAAGAAAAGAATGAGAGGGGAGATTGAGAGTCAAATGGAGTCAAGATGAACTATTATAACATATGGGATAAGAAAGACACCTGAAGGGCATTTATGTGTTTTCTTTGGCCTTGTTTTCCTGATGTGTAAGATGAAATATCAAATAATGGCTGTGCTCAGCTGCTGATGAATGATAAATCAATCAAGCAACAATTAGGCCCTCTAAAAGTATGAAAAAATATTAGTCATTCCACTTTTTTCGACGTACTATACTATGACTTTTTTCGACATGCTATACTATAACTTTTTTCCACTTTTTTTACATACTATGCTATGACTTTTTTCCATTTTTTTCAACATCCTATACTATGACCTTTTTATGACTTTTTTCAACATACTATACTATGACTTTTTTATGTCTTTTTTCGACATACTACACTATGACTTTGTCAACATACTATACTATGACTTAGAGTTATGTGCTTTTTCTTTAAGGGGGGTATAGTCTGACTTTTTTCAGAGAGCAGGGAAGGGTCATTTATCGTTTTTCTAATCCCAAATCTTTTTTTAAGCCTTCCTTTGTGAGGTTTGTTGTATGCTGCTTTTCTTTGTTGCCTATGGCAGTATACTGAAAACGTTTTGGCTTTGGGCTGGTGACTGGATTAAATAAGGAATTTGAAGACACTACTTTTTTATGACTTTTTTCAACATACTATACTAAGACTTTTACTTTAACATAACTTTCTTTGTAGCTCAGTCTGTTAGAAAACTGGTTTTGGAGTCTTAGGTTGAAAGTTCATTCCCATCAAGAGCCAATTTCTTTTTAGGTCAGATGTCCAAAGTATAGTCACACTATACTAAAACTTTTTTTTGACATACAATACTATGACTTTTTTATGACTTTTTTCGAGATACTATACTATGATTTTTTAATCACTTTTTTGACATACCATACTATGACTTTTTTATGACTTTTTTCGACATACTATTCTATGACTTTTTATGTCTTTTTTCGACATAAAATACTATGTATTTTTATGATTTTTTTCCACATATTATACTGTGACTTTTTCAACATACTATACTATGACACTTCATGTCTTCAACATATAATTCTATGTTTTACTTTGTAGCTTAGTCTGTTAGAAAGTCAGATTTCCAAGGGAAAGTCACACTATACAAAAACTTTTTTCAACATACAATACTATGACTTTTTTTGACATACGATACTATGACTTTTTATGACTTTTTCTCAAAATACTATGAATTTGTTCAACAGACTATTCTATGACTCTTCATATCTTTTTTCGACATATAAAACTATGTTGTTCTAAATAGCTCAGTCTGTTAGAAGACTGTTTTTGGAGCCTTAGATTGGGAGTTTGAGTCCCATCAAAACCCAATTGATTTGTTTTAGGTCAGATGTCCAAAGGAAAGTCACACTATGCTCAGACCTTTTTTCAACATACTATACAGTGACTTTTTCAACATATTATGCTATGACTTTTTATGACTTTTTTTCGACATACCACACTAAGAATTTGTCCGACATAGAATTCTATGACTCTTCATGTCTTTTTTCAACATACTATACTATGAATGTTTTCGACATACAACATTATGACTTTTTTCGACATACAATACTATGACTTTTTTCGACTTACTATACTATGAATTTGTTCGACATAGTATTCTATGACTCTTCATGTCTTTTTTGACATGTAATACTATGACTTTCTTTATAACTCAGTCAGTTAGAAGATTTTCTTTCTTAAGTCAGATGTCCAAAGTAAAGTCACACTATACTAAGACCTTTTTTCAACTATGACTTTTTTCGACATACTATACTATGACTTTTTCCACTTTTTTCGACATAGAATACTATGACTTTTTTCCACTTTTATCGACATACTATACTCTGACTTTTTTCAACATACTATACTAGGACTTTTACTTTAACATGACTTTCTTTGTAGCTCAGTCTGTTAGAAAACTAACTTTTTTCAACATACTATAATATGACCCTTAATGACTTTTTTCAACATACTATTCTATGACTTTTTATGTCTTTTTTTGACATAAAATACTATGACTGTTTTCGGCATACTATACTATAACTTTTTTCGATTTACTATACTATGACTTTTTCAGATTTTTTTGAACCTACTATACTGTGACTTTTTCAACATACTCTACTATGACTTTTTATGACTTTCTGACAACATATGAATTTGTTCGACATAGTCTTCTATGACACTTCATGTCTTTTTTTCGACATGTAATGCTATGTCTTACTTTAGAGCTTAGTCTGTTAGAAAACTGGTTTTGGAGCCTTAGGTTGGGAGTTCGAATCCCGTCAAAAGACAATTCTTCTTTTAATTTAGATTTCCAACGGAAAGTCACACTATACAAAGAACTTTTTTCAACATACAATACTATGACTTTTTGTCAAAATAATATGAATTTGTTCGACATAGTATTCTATGACTTTTTATGTCTTTTTTAGACATGTAATACGATGATGTTCTTTATAGCTCAGTCTGTTAGAAGACTTTGGAGTCTTAGGTTGGAAGTTCAATTCTCATCAAGAGCCAATTTCTTATTAAGTCAGATGTCCAAAGTAAAGTCACACTATACTACTTTTTTTTTTTAGAAAACTGGTTTTGGAGCCTTAGGTTGGGAGTTTGAATCCCGTCAAGAGACAATTTTTTTTTTAAGTTAGATTTCCAAGGGAAAGTCACACTATACAAAGAACTTTTTATTACATACAATACTATGACTTTTTTATGACTTTTTTCGAGATACTATACTATAATTTTTTTATCCCATTTTTGACATACCATCCTGTGACTTTTTTCCACTTTTTTCAACATAAAATATTATGACTTTTTTTGAAATACAATACTATGACTTTTTTCGACATACTTATACTATGACTTTTTTTTAGACATACTATTTTGTGACTTTTACTTTAATGTGACTTTTTTTGTAGCTCAGTCTGTTAGAAAACTGGATTTGGAGTCTTAGGTTGGAAGTTCAATTCCCATCAAGAGCCAATTCATTATTAAGTCAGATGTCCAAAGTAAAGTCACACTATACTAAAACTTTTTTTTGACATACCATACTATGACTTTTTTATGACTTTTCGAGATACTATACTATGACTTTTTTCCACTTTTTTTCGACATACAATACTATGACTTTTTTATGACTTTTCTTCGAGATACTAGACTATGATTTTTTTTCCACTTTTTTCGACATACAATATTATGACTTTTTTCGAAATAAAATACTATGACTTTTTTCGACATACAATAGTTAGAAAAAAGTTAGACAGATAGATAGATTTTTTACTTCATTGGTTCTGCGACCTTCTCCGGATACAGCGTTCACTGCATGAGTAACTGCATTCCATGCTTCAGTTTTATTTGCTTTTTAGTATGCACTGTTGACGCTATTAAATATGATGTCTCGTTTTTTCGCAGTACCTCCACTTCAGAATTACTAATTACTTAAGTTTTTCTTTCTCTGGGAGTCAAGGCCTCCACCATCTTTGCCACATTTTTGGACATTTCTCTAAGTGTGCACGTGACACGGCCCTGCCATCTCATGCCCTTTTATGGGAATTAATGGGCCGTTTACCTATGCTAAATAGGAGCCACGGGCACGAGCTTTCTTACGAGACTTTTTGCAACATGCTATACTATGACTTTTCATGACATTTTTTCGACATACTATACTATGATTTTTTTTTTTTCCAACATACTATACTATGACTTTTCTGAGATACTAAACTATGACTTTTTATTACTTTTTTCAACATACTATGCCATGACTCTTTTCAACGTACTTATACTATGACTTTATTTATAGCTCAGTCTGAATGAAGTCTGGTTTTGGAGTCGTAGGTTGGGAGTTTGATTCCTATTAAGGGAAAAATAGTTTTTTAAGTCAGATGTCCAAAGGAAATTCACACTATATTAAGACCTTTTTTCGACATGCAATACTATGAATTGCTTTATAGCTCATCTAACTTAAAAGAAAAATTAGCTCTTATTGGGAATTGGACTACCAACCTCAGTCTTTTAACAGTAGTTAGTAGTAGATAGTAGTGCTTGTTGTAAAAAGACATAAAGAGTCATAGAATAGTATGCAGTATATACTATACTATGACTTTTTTCGACATACTATATTATGACTTTTTTCAACATACTATTCTATGACTCTTTATGTCTTTTTTTGACAAACACAACTTTGACTTGCTTTATAGCTCAATCTGTTAGAAGACTGATTTTGGAGTTTTAGGTTGGGAGTTTAATTCCTATCAAGAGCATTTTGTTTAAGCCAAATGTTCAAAGCAAAGTGACACTATACTATGACTTTTTTCAACATACTACCCTATGACTTTTTTTGATATGCTATACTATGACTTCTTTCGACATACTATACTATGACTTTTTATGATTCTTTCAATATACTATACTGTGAGTTTTTTTATAACTTTTTTCGACATACTATACTATGACTTTTTATGTTTTTTTCAATATACTATACTGTGACTTTTTTATGACTTTTTTCGACATGCAAGACTGACTTGTTTCATAGCCAAGTCATTTAGCAGACTGCTTGGGAGAGTTTGATTCCCATCAAGATTTTTTTTTTTTAAAGTCAGATGTCCAAAGCAAAGTCACGCTATACTATGACCTTTTTTCAATATACTATACTATGACTTTTTTCAACGTACTAAACTATGACTTTTTAATGTCATTTTGTATGGCATACTATACTATGACTTTTTATAGGATATTTTTTTATGACATACTATTATGACTTTTCTGACATTTTGTTTCGACATATGGCATTTTCCATTACATGGTACCTGCTCGCCTTGCCTCGCCTCGACACACTGTGCGTCCGTTTTCCATTGCAGATTTTAGTACCGCCTCAGCGTAGCTGGTCGCCGGCTCGACGCACACACCAGCGCACAAGTATAAACATCAGGCCACTTGAGCTTGTTTTACAGTTCTGTGGAGGCTCCACCGTAGCTTATGTAAGTGGCCTGATACTTGTGCACTGGTGTGTGCATCAAGCCGGCATGTGTGTGTGTGTACGTAGACTACGGCGAAGGCTCTGCCTGGAGCCTCCGCAGAACTGTAAAACAAGCGGTGCCGCAGTAAACTGCCGTGACCTAACGCGACACACACACACAGAACATCGAAGGTGTGTTGTTGTTGCCACAGCCAGAAGACACATTTTGTTTCAAATGAAGCTGGAGGCAGCAAAAAAAAAACACAGCTGGCTAAACTATTTAAAAATAGCGGGTTTGTTCAGGACACCCCCCTCTGTCACTTTCACGTCACCTTTTGGTATCGGCTCAGCTCGCTTGGAACCTCGACTGAGATGGTACTAAAAAAAGTACCTGTTAGCAGGTACCAGGTACTTTTTTTCGTAATAGAAAACCAAAAAAGGCGAGTCGAGCAGGTACCATGTAATGGAAAAGCGCCAATATACTATGACTTTTTGGCATTCTATACTATGACTTAATATAATTTCTTATGACATACTATACTATCACTTTTATGATATTGTTTATATGATAGAATACATTATGAAATGTTTTAGGGCATACTATAACTTTTTACTTTTTTCATCTCGTTTTCTATCTCGTATATGTATGTATGTATGTATGTGCTCCCTCACCTTCCAGCAACACATAATCCACCTTCAATATAAAGTTAAGTCCAGGATTGGTTTTCTATTCTGCAACAGGGCCTCCTTCACTCACGCTGTCAAACTCGCTTTGGTGAAAATGACAATTTACCAATTCTCGATTTCAGTGATGTTATTTACAGACGTGCCCCAAACTCTCTCCTGAAAACACTGGATGTTCTCTATCACAGTGCCATACATTTTGTCACCAGAGCCCCTCTATGCATTAGTTGGCTGGCCCTCCACTGGTACCAACTCATTTACAAGTCCATGCTTGGCAAAGTCCCACCGTACCTAAGCTCAGTGGTCACAATAACCCTACCCACGATCCACTCAAGCAGTTACATCTCCTTGGTCACCCCAAAAGCGCACACCTCCTTTGGCCGCCGCTCCTTCCAGTTCTCAGCTGCAAATGACTGGAATGAGCTACAAAAAAACCCTGAAACTCAAAACACTTATCCCACTAACTACCTTTTAAAGCACGTCTGACCAAGCTCCTGTCCAATCACTGCATGTGCTAATTGTTCATCTTTCATGTATTATTTTCATACACCCTATCCTACTGTCTCTGACAAGCCCCATTGCACATTTGCACATATCTGTTTACGCACCTTTGCACCTCGCACCTGCCCCGGCATGCAAAACTGTATTTCTCCCCACCACTGTTGCAACACCTTGTTATCATACATTTCTTTTTCTTTTTTCTTTTGCACATCTACTACTCTTTTCTACACCTACTTCGCTATTCAGACCACAACCTGCACTAACTATATATTGACTCTTTACTACATTTCAGCATTTAAATATTTCTGTCTATTCATAGCCTATATATTGTGCTACGCTTGTTCAACAGCACTATCTAGTCCACACTTTACACATACTGTACATTGACTCTTTACTCCATCTCAGCATTTAACATTCATATAGACTGTCTTTTCATGTATACTGTGTTACTCAAGTTTCTACCTCACTACCTAGACAAATATTTGCACTAACTGTATATTGAGTGTTTACTATTTTCAGCATTTTGACAGACTGTCTGTTCATGTTTATTGTGTTATTATTGATCCACATCACTAACTCGACTACATTTTGCACTAACGGTACATTGACTTCACTACTTGTCAACATTCATTTAGACTATTTATATATACTGTGTTATTATAACTGATTAGTGGATCCACTTCACTACCTTGCCCACAATTTAATTTTGCACTAATTGTATTCTGTCTCTTTACTACATCTCAGCAATGTTATAGATTGTCTATTTCATGTATATTATGTTATCACCTTACCACTTTCACATATCCATCGACTTACTTACACTTCACTTTGTACCGGCTTGAACTGCCTATTTAATCTGTACCTTTGTAGCCTATTATATTTTGTTCTCTTGCACTATGTTGATTGTGAAACTATATGTTGTCTTGTACACTTACGCTTTTCTTGGCCAGGTCGCCGTTGTAAATGAGAACCTATTTTCAATGGCCTACCTGGTTAAATAAAGGTTATAAATATATATATATATATATATATATATATATATATATATATATATATATATATATATATATATATATATATATACCGCCTCAGCGGTTAGCCCCCCTGCTGCAGTGAAACATAAATGCCACAAATTCCCCCAAAAATCCTCAAATCTCTGGCTATATTTTTGCCCTCAATACATGCCTGTAGTACCTACAGCAGATAGGGGTTTCAGTAAAGCCAAATGCCACCCAGCACACCTCATTTTCCGTCAGCTTTCCAGTTTTCTCCTAGACCGTGTTAGCTGATTCGCTGAGGTGGAGCAGATAAATCCTGACATATCGCCACCAGATTTTAGCAATTGTAGGAGCTGGCCCAGGCAGGAATTTTTCAATTTCATCAAGCCATATATCCACAGTGGCGATGACAATGACAAATGGTGCTTATTCAAATAGCCATGCACTGTACAGCCCCTGTAACGGTAACCCCATCAGGATAAATTGCTGCTGGCTATCAATTCTGCGCTTTTGCCTTCTCGACACTTATTGTAACAAAAGGCCCTATTACCCCTCCACAGACACTTAAAGCAATATAGGAATTAATGTTGCACTGTGTATTTACATATAGGAATTTTGATGGGTCTCACCGCAGTGTGCCATTGTTACTACGGTGCATTGTCATACAGTTTACATTGATTTCTGTTTTCTGTGTTAACAGTAAATACAATGTCAGCTCTTTTATTCTCCTAAGAAGAGCAACATTTCTCACTACTGTTGAAAAGTAAGAAGTAAACACAGCTTTAAAATCTGTGACAATAGGCCCGTTCTTTTATTAGAAATAATCTGGTTATACAGACCAGATGGAGGGAATGCATCTCCGTTGACAGATATGACCGATTAAAACCTTTTCCTGCCTTAGACGAGCTGAGGAAGAGTGTTTTGGACATCACATGAGTAATTTCTGCTGACTCAATTGCTGAAGTCATTATTTACTTTACTGGTGTGTCACTTCTACAGTAGCACCAAGCACTTGTATTGGTATTGAGATCAGGAGGAGGCAGACGTGGAGAGATTCAGCTACTTCAAAAAGGAGAGTTAGATATTTGATTACTTACAATGTGTTGAACTCATAATGAATGATGTAATTGATTATTTTAATTAATTGTTTCATCTATAGCATGTCAATACAGAGTAAAAAAAAAAATCACATTTTCCCAGAGCCCAAGGGCAAGGTCTTGAAATGTAGTGTTTTGTCTAAAACTCAGATATTAAATTTAGATGAATATAAAACAGTTAAATGGTCTACATTTTTACATCTGAGTAGTTGGACCTGGCTAATGTTTGGCCTCATGAATGGCTTAGGTGGCTGAAGTCATTTAGGGTTATTTTCAGTGGTATTGAGATGAAGTAATTTATCTGACCTGCAAATTCTCTTCTTTTCCTTTCTTGGATTTTTCTACAGCCTTAGTATTTAAGAATATTAGAATATTATTCATTTTCTAGCAATGCTGCAAACCGGACCATAAAAATGTTGTCTTTATTTACTGTTAGGGAAATTTTGATTTACATACTTTCCCTCTTGTTATTTATTAAACTGTTTGCATAGAATAATATTATATTCTCTCTCTCTGTTAAATTAAACTGCTGTGGATATTGTAAAGAAACCATAACACTACTTGAACTCTAAACAAGATAACATGGAGCCATTGCGTGTCCTTCTGAACACGGTGTGTTCATGCCCTCTCAGACCAGATAAGGGAGACGTCATCAACTCTGACAAGATAAACAACTGACGACACCAACTCTTGTATCATGATTATCACATTCTACGTTGTATTACAAAAGCTGCCTTAGAGAGCTTTTTGTTAGGTCATTGTCTGTACTATTCCGTAGTGCGGAGAAGGCCTCCTCGTTGGGTTCTCGAGTAAAATGAATTTTAATATATCTGCAGTGGCCCTGTCTATTATTTGATAATGTAATTATCCTAACATTTACATTAAACTACAACTACAGCTGACACGATTAGCCAACTAATTGATTAGTTGATTGACACTAATTTAAAGGGTTACCATTTTGATAAATGATTCATTGTTGTATTGTAACAAACTGCTACAAATATGTAAAAAAAAAAAAAAAAAACTAATCTAATTGTTGTTATTCAAGCATACATGCTACACATGCAGTTTGTTTATGCTGGTTATATTAAATATGAGGATTTGTTGCTTTTCTTTGTCATGGGTTTTGACTGTTGGTCAAATAAACCGATTACTCAATTAATCAACTAATTGTTTCAGTAATAGGCGTGCAAATAGAGGGAGCAGTCAAAGGAGGAAGGTACCTTTTTAGCATGTGATGTCAGATTTCACGTGTAGCCACTAAATTCAAAAAAATACTGATGAAAAGAAAATGACAATGGAGAAAAAATAATCAATTCACTTGCCATATTCCAAGGTTTTACTGAGGTAGAATTGTTGTTGTATTATTGAACTGCAGAATTTGTTCTGTGTTGACAACTGTAATCCATTCTTTTATGACTCCCCCCCCCCACACACACATAACTAAGAATCCTGTAATGCTTCATTCTGACTAATAAACAATACCCCCTCCCCATCAATTTTTTTTACAGGATTCAATGAAGTGTTAAATAACATGTCACACATCTGTTAATAAGTAATACTTTTTTACTCTGCTTCATTTCTCTGCATCAATTTGATGCATGGACGGAAGGACAAAACATGCCAGAGAAAAGTGTGTTCCGTGTCAAAGGTTTCCACATTAGCATTTGTGTACTTACTTTGTGTTTCGAGGCTTTCGCACAGCTCGGTCTTGGCTTCTCCGTTGGGTCTGAGTCCGGCCTTGGGGTTGAATTTGTTGGACATGGTGGCGGCGGTAACCACGGCCTTGAGGCTGCGTGAGCGCTTGGGCACATTCTGCTCAGGGTGGAAAAGAACCACGTAGACCTTTGGCATGTAGAGCAACCCAAGGGACACTGAGGCGCTCAGGCTCACAGAGATGGTCAGCGTGGTTGTTTGGATGTACATCTGAAAGAGACAAACATGCAAAACACAAACAGTTAAGTCCTTTTATTTGCACTGGATTTTGCAGATTTTTCTATATGGGTAGAGACCTGCACTGTACAATACAAGTGACATCTGCTGTGTATCATTCTAATTAGAGCATCCAATGACCCGTTAGTTAGCCAAGCTGTTGTGAAAGTAGTTTCTCTGTGTCCAATAGAGCTTTCAAAACTATTTACTGCAAGTGATGTTATAAAACTTGTTTTAAATCAGCATCTCATCTGCTTTTACGGCGCGTGTGCTGAACCAGCCAAGGCCACCTTGTTTGTTTAATTTTCTGCCATACTAGTTTTATTATGGCCATCACGTCAACCTGAACACACTTGATTACAGCAGTCAATTGGATCCTATTCTGACTCTGAATAACAGGCAGTGCCCATAAAAAAGAAACAAGGTCGTGAAAAGTGTACACATGGTCAAATCCTCTGAATCATGGGGGAGGGCAACACAGAGTATCATTCTCACTCATTTCATCTTAATTGTTTGCAAAGCTGAAACAAATGAATGAGTCATCTTCGGGGAAGCATTAAAGATGTAGGAAAGCTTGTCTAATTTGATTTCTATACATTGTACTATAGTGACAGCTTGACTGGCCATCTGTGAGGAACTGACTTGAGGGTTGTTTTACAGAAGTTACAATTTAATGATACTGCAGATTTCAATGCATCCAAACATTATAGCATTCTCTATAAGAGAATAAGAGTTCTCTCAAACTCAGTAGTTTTGCTTTTTACTGTTTGCTAACTTATTATAACGGTAATATACTGCGTTGACGTCACATCGTTCAGACCATAATTATGAGCAAGCGAGTGGTAAAAAAACGTTAGCCTCTGACATGTAGTTGAAGACATTAGGGATTTCTGATAGCTACTACTATTTCCCACTTTATGATACTAAAGAAGAGTCAACAAACAGCTAGCAGTGACAATAAAATCCAAAAAGAACACTAATAGAGTGCAATCAGCTAATTCCAAATGTGTTTCTAAGGGGTTAAGCTTGTTAACAAACTGCTACAAATTTGTAAAAAAAAAAAAAAATAATAATCTAATTGTGCGACTACAAGGTTAGCAGAGAAAAAAATGAGATTTTTTTTTTCTCGTTCTTCCAATTCAGCCAAAACAAATCCACCAAAAGCAATGTGGCACATGTAGATTGAGTAGCTTAAGTGATGACTGATCACATAGTAATGATAGACTTTAAAAATCAGTATCCTGTGTTGTTGGAAGCTTATCAATAGCCTATAAAAAATATCTATTTATTATTTAGCTCTTTTTGGTTAAATAATATCTGATAACAACCCACTGCTTAGGATTTGGGAAATAATGACGCTTATCGAAATCAATTAATCAGAAAGACTCACTTTACTAACATATTCGTTATCATCTCTCTCTGCCTCTTTCTCTCCAACTTCTACTCTGAGGGCCTTCATTCTATGTAGTCCAACCAGATCTTAGCCAATCTAATCCTTGCTTTCAAACTTTAAAATCTGTTCTCTCTGCTGCTGTCAGTTGTCATTTCAGTATGAACAGATGTGACTCTCCTCCACCCTTTCACAACTATTTTACAGCGGCTCAGTGCGGAGTTTAGCGACGCCCATGACGATTGTGATTGGTTTAAAGAAATTCCATTAAACCAGAGCATGTTTTTCTCCCATCCCGGAATGCTATGTGGAGTAGCCAGACCTTCCTTCGCGCCGCAGCGAGTGGATGGTTTGGCAAAGCGAGACTAAATTGCCAATGACTCTTCTTATATTCTTTTTATCATGCAATTGAATAAAAATTGATTGTTCTCTCTAAATTAAATCTCTCCTGATTGAACTGCTGTGCACTCACTATCTACAATCAGTAGATAATATATCAAAATATCTTTGACTGTACCTGCACATGAGGGTGCAGGTACAGTCAATATATCTAGTTGTGTAATGTTTGTTTCAAAGATATCTGGTTGTATAATGTTTGAGGCTCTACTTCCTGTCATGTGTTCCCTTTACGGAGTAACGTTTTAATGTAAGGAATAAGAGGACTACAACACAACGTTACAGTATATGTAGTCTAATGTAAGCAGGAGCTGCTGGCAGTCTGCATCATCATCTCAGGAAAAACAAAAACATACGAAAATATGAATTATTTGGCTTTACCATGCAGGTGAATGCACTTCACTTTACTGTCTTCCAGTAAACAGCACAATATTTATCCAAGTTTGGGAATTGATGAAGTTTCAATGTAGGTAGTCTCTCTTGCTTGCACATTTCTGTAAATAAAATTAACAAAATTGCCACCCCTGATGCACATTTGATCACTTAGCAATAAAATCCTGCTCTGAAGCCTGACGTTCAATCAGGTCTGCATCTAGGGAAAACAATTTAAACTATCACAAAAAATTTTTCCCCACTTTAGGTTCTCATTCTGCCTCAGGCGGAAGGTGTGTTATTGTTCTTAGGCTACCATGGGAGCAGATTTACAACTGTAATTAAACCACGGTTGACTGAAATATTCTAATATATTATCTTAATGTGTGCTAGCAGATCAGGATTAACATTTTTGGGGCCATAAGAAAAAAAGACAACTAAAACATGTTCTTATTCAAAGACTATATCTTACACTATAACTATTGTTATATGATCCTGCCTTCAGAGTAGTATCTTTTCCTTTTGACTGGGTGAGGTTTCATCAGCCACTGAGTGACTCCCCCAGTAGGTCCCTGCTGGTTTTTCCATCAAAGCAGAGTAACATTTAACTCCCCAGATGTGACCTCTGCTTGAATACCTTGTTTGTTGTTTATTATTTGTGACTCTCCACAGTGCTTTCCCTCCAGACTGGCTGCATCTCATCTCAGCCAGTCCTGGTACCATGTGGGACTGCTGGCTGGAAAGAAGAATGGAAGAATGGGGGGCTGTATGATGGAGGGACAGCTGCAGTGGTCCCCTCCCAGCTGTAGGGAGTGTTATCCAGTGAACTACTCTGGGCTCGGTTCACTGTTGCCTCAGGGACAGACTGCTGAACCCAAGCTGTTACTTACATAAACAGAAAAAAATGCTCTGCTGCCTTTCAACCAAGAATAAAAGCCATTCTTGCGGTCACTTAGTCTATACTGTAAAATAGTGAGAAAAATGGAAAAAAATATTGTAGTTAATTAACCATAATTTGAAATAGGGCTCGAGGATAGAGCTGAAATAATTATGGAGATATTAAAACAAAAATACTCACAATATAACAAAATGTATGCCAAATGTGGTCAAGTTCAAGTGTATTTGCCATTCCAACTATAAAAAAGTACAGGCTGCAACCAACGGCTACTTCATCGTCAATTAATCTGCAAATTATTTTGTCAATAAAACAAAGAAAAACATTTTGTCCGACCAATAGTCCAAAACTCAAATATACTGAATTTACAATGATATAAAAAATAATAGTTGCTGATTAATTTCTGTCATTTGACTCAACTATTAATTAGCGATAGTTACGTATTGTAAAGATTCTATGAGTATAGGCGCAGCCCTCTAAGAGCTATTGCTATTGGGTTTATCCCTTCGCGCATGCGCAGTGGTGAAGATTTTCTTTCGCGCCCTGTGCCCCGCACAGGCCTCTCTTACGTCAGCAGATACTGTTATATTATAGTGGCGCGACCAGAGATCTGCTCCCAACATCAGCATTTTTCTTCAGCCAATGTTGGTGAAGCAAGGTGGCCCGAATCTTAGAGGGCTGCGCCTATACTCATAGTATCTGGAGTTACAATACGTAACTATTGTTCTATTTCGTATAGGCTTCGCCCTCTATCGCTATTGGGTTAAGGGTGAAGCTGATGTTGTCAACGCCACCTGCAACACAAGGTCCACAAGCAGAACGTAGACTAATTCATCTTCCTATTTCAACTGAACAAGGTTGAATGAATCAGAACATTATTTTGATGAGAAAAACCCTGTCATCATCATGAGTAGGCCTATTGATCATGAGGCCCATGTCATGTGGATTGTGAAAATGTTTTATGGTGACAAAAATTAACATCACAATTAATAGCTGCAAAAAACCCTGCATTCCTCCAAGCCACTTAAGTGCAGGAGGATGGAGACAGCAGCAAAACCAAACCTGACAGTGGATCATCCGCCATCAAGTGCGGATAAAACTGCGTGAGTCATGGGGGACTCAGACGTACCGTGCAGATAGAAACGGGCACAGGGACGCCCAGGAGGCCACTGCACAAATGGCGGCCACCGTCACGCCACTGAGGGGGCTGCGGACGCTGGTAGCGCTCTCGTGGAGTGGGCCAGAATGTTCTGAGGGCAGGGGGGTTCCACTCCCTCTGCGCTACAGGCGTGGGTGATAGCTTCACACAGTCGACGAGACAGACGCTGCTCTGAAAGAGTTGCACCTTGTGTGCGTTCTCTGTAGTTAACGAACAGCCACTGTGTTCGTTTGATGTCTGTCGTGCATAAAATGTACTGGAATAACATACGCACCGGGAAGGTCGGTGAGACGCCTCCTCTGTGTCGTTTTTATGAGGCGGAGGGAAAACTCCCTTGCCCGAAGGTTGTTAAAACTTTGGTGTGATGGTGGATTTGGCTGTAAAAGTGGCCGCGCAGTCCCCTCTAATGGAGAGGAGAGCGCATAAATCACACACCCTCTTAGCCAAATCGTTATCCACCAATGTTTGGAGGTAGTTAACACTAGGGGCAGAGGACACTACGTGGGCTCTGCACCCTTCTCCGTGCACCAGCGCTGGAAAGCAGACCAATGCCCTGCGTAACACGCTGTAGTAGAGGGGGCTCTTGTGCCCTGAATAGTGCGCACCATGGCAGGGGGCAAGCCTAGTCTCTGCAAGCGTTCCCACTCAGCATCCTCTTGCCACGGTAGTTGCCAGGGGACTGCCAGGATGCGCTCGTGCGCTCCGGTGCCGCTAGAATGACCAGAGGGACCAGGGGGAAAGCGTATAGGAGGGTTCTGGGCCAGGGTTGGTGGGAGAAGAGGGGTGGATTGTCCCGTGTGCTCGAGGAAAAACTACAGTGCACACTGTGTGTTCTCTTGTGAGGCGAACAGGTCCACCTCCGCTTTCCCGAACCTGCTCCACAGCTTCTGAACAATAGTGGGATTCAATTTCCACTCATTGTGAGAGGGCCCTCCCCTCGACATTAGGTCTGCCGCCCGGTTCAAATAACCCCGGGGATGTAAACTGCTTCGATGGACAACAGATGACTGTGGGCCCACAGCAGGGGGCTCCTAGTTATCTCCAATAGCAGGCAGAGCACACGTCGCCTTGGCAGTTTATGAACGCTGCTGCTGTAATGTTGACTGTCCGCACGACGACATGTCTCCCTGCTACTACTGGGGTGAAGTGTTTCAATACCTTCAGCACCATGGACAGTTCCAGGCAGTTTATGTGGGGGAGAGGGGGAGGTGGCCATTCTCCTCCCACCACCTGTGACTCGCACATTCCTCCCCAAGACGCGGGACGTGTCCGTGTACACTATCACGTATGACGTCTCTTTGCCCAGGGGAACCCCGGTTGACAGGGTCCGGGGGGTTCCCCAATATGCCAGGTGTGACTGAAGAGAAGGCAGGATGGTCTGCATCCACCACTTGTGGTGTTTAGGGTCGAGGTGCTGAAAATGGAACCACCTCTGGATTTTCCTCATGTGGAGGAGACCCAGGGGGACTACCACGTGACTCGTAGACATCATGCCCATAAGACGCATCACAGACAGCGATGACACTGTCGCATGAGGCGTGATACGTGACAACAGAGAGCTTAGTGCGTCCAGCCTTGGCGCTGACAGTTTGGCTCTCATAGTGGTTGTCTGTAAATGGACCAGCAAGCTCTTTTTGCCAGTTTATGGCAAACTCAGTGTCTGTAGGTGCTGCCCAAACTATTTGGACTGAATAAATCGTCCAAATAAAAAGGGGCTTTGATCCCATTTCTCTGTAACCGCTGTAACGCCATCTCCATGCATTTGGAGAATGTGGAACGTGGAAAATGCGTCTCTCAGATCCACGGAAGTGAGCCATACGTGGTGGCATACACATTCAAACACGTGTCTGACCGTCAGCATGTGGGATGGGTGCCTCATAATGTTCATAATTGAATTGAGGTCGAGAAGGGTTCCAGTCTGCCCGTCTTTCCCGGTGTGAGAAGAAACGGGAACAGAAACCGTCGTTCTCTTCTCCTGGAGGGACGCGGAATAAAAAAAAAGTATTCTTGCCCGCCGCTCTGCCAGCTCTGACGTCAGAGCAGCTATCTCCCCTGAGGTGAAACGGCTTTTTCCAACACACCGTTGAAAAGGAGGAGGAGGCTGGTAAACTGGAGCGTATAGCCTTTTGTGAAAAGCTTGAAAGCCATGCATTCCTGGGTAGCAAGCTTTCCCACACTGCGCCCCGCTCTGAGCGCGCACATCCATGTGTTGTCTGTTGCCGCTATGCTCTGTATTCAGAGAACGCATGGCGGAGCAGTCATCGAGTCAGAGCTCTCCCCGTTCCGCCAGACGGCCGGGGGAGGAGTGACTGTGTAGCACGCACATACTGAGTGGGCGCTCGCTCCCGTTGTTTACACAGTGTGGGAGTGACCGGGCTCTGCCTATGGCACCACATGTGTGCAAGGCGTCAGAGCCATTATCTGAACTCGAGATAGCATTATAGCTTTCACCACGCTGGTAAGAGCCGGGGGAAAGCTGGCAAGTTGAGGCGTATAGCCGTGTGTTGATTGCTGGCATAGCAACAGAGAGCGCTGAGCCTTCCGGCGCTAGAGCGTGACTGAGAGAGTGGCACGCACACGCCTTTGTGTCGGCTGTTACACAGCAGTGAGTATTGCGCCCCCGCCGCTATGAAAAAGTGGTAGTTCGATTCTCACAAGCCGTTCTCTCAAAAACCTGCTTTTAAGGGCATGACAGCGCCGCCGTAGTTGGAGCTGGAGCCGGGGCTTGGAGAGGCGCAGACCGCAGCTTAGCGGTCATTGTGGATACAGCAGAGCTAGTGGTCATGCTAGCAAAAAACGGTATTGTTCAGCACCGCGGCCACCTAGGCAGTACACTGGTACGTGCGGTCAGTGAGCGAGCATGGACCTGGTTTCGGGGAGACGGCGGTGTGGGCCGTTGGAAGCGGGATAGAGGCCAGGCTCTGCCGCCGTGAAGGGGCCGCCGTCCATTTCCCTGGTTAGGGGAATGCTATTCGGCATTCGCACAGGTCAAGAACAAGAACCTAGCGGTGGGCAGGGAGCCCGCCCGCTGCGGAGGAGAGAAAAAGGAGAAAGCCAACGGTGTGGTGCTCCTCTCCTGGGACGGAGACAGTCGCCATAACGGGACTCGTAATCCGTAAGCCGTTACGAGCTTCAGTCCTCTCAACGTGGAGGAGGGAGAGCCGGCAAGGGAACCCTTTTCTGGGGATCGAGTCAGCGGACTCGTGCCCGCCAAAGGGGTCCCCTTCCCGGCCATCTGTAGCAGCAGGGGGTAACCTTACCTTACTCGACTGCCATCGTCTGCTGCTTCAGTTCCTCCGGCAGTAAGCGACCGCAGAACAGTGGGCCGGTGGCAGGATGTAGCCGGTCGGTGGTCGGTACACGGCGGACACCACTGTTCTTCGAAGTCTTCAAAACTGCTTGTCACTGAAGAAAAAATGGGGAGCAGATCTCTGGTCGCACCACTGTAATACACAGTATCTGCGGACGTAATAGAGGCACGTGCGGGGCACAGGGCACAAAACAAAATCTTTGGATAAACCCAATAGCGATAGCTCTTAGAGGGCGAAGCCTATACGAAATAGAACTACTTGGTATAGTTGAAATGTAATATTGTTACTTCAGGATCAAGTGTATAAACACTGACAGAAAATCAGATAAACCATTCAAGTATCAAGACTGAAATATAAAACATCACATAAAATAATCAAATTAATATTTAATGCAATGAACTGTTACACATTAGATGAGATGAAACTCTTCACATGTAAATAAAAAACGGTTAGTTTTTTACTATAATGTGCTTTAAAATATAGGTATGTTAAACAATAGCACAAATAGAGACAAATTAATACTGGAGGTTGATGCCAGAATTGATATTTACAAAAATCAGATGATTGTTTGATATTCCTTCATTATTTTTTATAAATACTGTACAAGTAACTTCAACAACATGTTTTCACTACAATCCTTTCAATCAGTTTTTTAAAGAAATGTGACTTAGACATGGACTGAGTGTGACATTTTGAAGTTAAAAAAAGATATAAAGAACTATGTTTTTCAGTGAACAAACTATGTAACGGCACTGTTTCTAAATGATCTCAAACGTATATTTGGCATTTCTGTACTGCAATTCATAGTAATTTATCAGCTGAGGTAAGCAGCAATACAACATAACTATAAGCTAATCTTGGCTGATATATCGACCCCGCTAATTTACCAGTCTATCTCGAATCACAGTTTGACCACAATGTCACTATGATTCCAGGGTTGGATTCTGCCAAGAAGAATTGTTACCCAGCGCTTATTTGAAATCAGTATATTTCTGTCTGGTATTTCATCTGACAGCACCAGGGTGCCACTGGATAAGAAAAACATGGAGCTACAGTGAGTTTCTTACAAATGGACTCCTGTTTTCAGTGTCGGACCAACTCCAGTATTCAATCCATTCATTTGTTTCCTCCTGAGCATGCACAAACCCAAGCTCATAAAATCAGGTTGCTTTATATCTCACACACCTATCATCACTTTACCATCAGCAGATCTTGCCTGAGGCAAAACATAACAGAGGAGAAGCAGTGTATGGCTGCATCAATGACTAGTACTAGACTTGTAATAACACACTGAATCATTTGTATTCCAACATCAAACATGCATACACTGCAGCCCCCTTGCCTCACATTGGTAGCTACGACCACTTGACTATTCTGCTAAGGCCTGCATACAGACTGAGAGTGAGACAAGAGCCAGTAGTAGTGAAAGGCATTCACTGTGGCCGCAGGAGCCTATTCCATCTTTACAGGGATGCTTTGGATGTACACAGTGGAGCATCTTCAAGGAGGCTGCAACATCTGGAGACTGTGTAGACCTAGAGGAGTAAACACAGACTGTGCTGGGATTCATAAACAAGTGCACTGATGATGTGACTGTGATTAAATCTGTTAAGCTGCGTCCTACCAATAAGCCATGGCTAACGGGGAGGTTCTCTCCTTGCTGAGGCTTCGTGATGCTGCATTCAGATCTGGGGATAGTGAGATATACAATATAGCAAGAAACAATCTCAAAGAAGGTATTAGGAGAATTAGAGGCTAAAAGAGTGTATGGGAAAAAGTTGTACAGTCATTTCACTGACACGAAGGACACAAGGCGCTTATGGCAGGAATTTCAAAGAGCTACAGGCTACAAGCCAACTGCACGGGCAATGGACAATGACCCCTCCCTACCAGATAACCTCAACCCCTTTTTCTCACGGTTTGAGTTTGCTGACAACAGAGTGGCACAAAGGTGGGGACTGCCTCCTACCAACCAGGCCCTGCAGCTGACTGCTGACAGCGTGAAGAGGGTCTTCTACAACATTAACCCTCAGAAGGCTGCAGGTCCGGATCAGATTCCAGGCCGTGTGCTAAAGGTATATGCAGAACAGCTGAAGAACGTCTTCACAAATATATTCAATATCTCGCTCAGCCAAGCCAGAGTGCCTATCTGTTTTAAAAGCGCCACCATTACACCTCTGCCCAAGATACCAATCCAGCCTCCATGAATGACTACTGCCCTGTAGCCTTGACAACAATAGTCATGAAATGCTTTGAATGGCTTGTCATGAATCACATCACGTCATGCCTCCCAACCACTCTGAACCCATTTCAATTTGCCTTCACTTCACCTTACTTTGACTCATCTGGAACATAAGAACACCTATGCCAGGATCCTTTTAACTTTTTAACACAATATTGCCACAACAGCTCATTTAAAGTTGTTGTTGCTGCGTGTGGATCCTGGCATGTGCAGATGGATCATGGACTTTTTGACAGAGAGATGGCAAACAGTCAGGGTAGGTAACATAACATCTTAAACAACCACAGTAAGCACAGGATCACCACAGGGATGTGTACTGAGCCCATTACTGTTTACACTGCTGACGCATGACTGTTCTGCTAGTTTTGACACCAACTACATCATAAAGTTTGCAGACGACACCACAGCTGTCGGCCTCATAACCAACAACGATAGTCGGCAAACTATACCAAATGCATTTGAACAGAATAACTCCCATTCTACATTAAGCTACTGTCTTATTTCTCAGCATGCTATGGAAATGTTCAGCAGAGGGGCTTGCTGCATGAACGTTCAATATAATTGCATTCTAATTAAGCTAATAAACAAATAGAAGCCTTAGGGGACACAGTAATATAGCTTCATGTGAGAGTGTCATTTATAAAGATTACAATTCGTTGGCCTTAATTAGCTTCATGGCCTATTCACCCTTTATTGGAACACCCAGAGGTCAACAGCCAAGACCCAGAGGGCTGCTGCTGTAGGCCTAATGAACGCAACAACTGCTCTCTGAAGTCCAAGTTTAGATCCCTCTGCTCTGTAGCATCAATCTTCATTATGTGTTATTGTGCCTCCCGGGACATTATTGTGAATAATGCTGTTTATCTTTGTGCAGAAAAGAGACAAAGAGAGAAATTGAAAGGGACCAGGGGAGGTGGTAACAGAGAGCAGGGAAGAACACTCCTGCCTGACATCTGGTCTCGCTGAACTCACTGCAACTCCCACTCTCTGTCTGACTAGTGCAATAACAGCAGTTTTTTGTCCTTGAGTTGACGGTGCCAATAGTGTGATGGAGACTTCATAGAGAAATAAACAACACCAGTCAATTCATCGGTCCATTCATGCATTGTAATGGCAGGACCTCTTTGTGTGGGCTGATTGAATTTGAACTGAGCCTATTGTGCTGAAGCCTCATTCCCATGCATGCCATTGTTGGACGCCTCTCCTGCTGCCTCCTGTCTTTGAGGCAGCCACTGATTTAGACCATTTTTCCAGGTAAGTCACTTCTATTCCTGAAGCTAGCATAAAGCTCGGTGATCACACTCCGTAGATAGACCAGATGTCCCTGTTTGAATGGTAGAGACAGCCTCCCATGGTATTTGTCACAAGTTTATCCTGGCACCAGATGACAAATAAATGACTGTGCTTGTAATGCTGAGGCAGAGGCCTGCTGTAAAGTGGGGATGAGCACAGCACATAGGTGGCTCGATAAGGTAAATCAGGACCCGGAGGAAGTGGAGCATTTAATTGCTCTGAAAGACGTGTGAACGTGGGCTGTGAGGCTTTGTGTAGCCTGTCATTTACAGTAAGATGATTATGAGGTGTGTTTGCTTTGACATGTTAATTCCTTAAATAAGTGCATTGTTTATGTAACAGCTCTGAGAATCAGTCACAGGTTTATTTTTATTTTGATTTACTCATTTTAGTTACTTATTTATAATTACTTTCCACTGCTTATATATTAACCTACAATAACATATCAAAATGCATTAGTTGACTTTATATGTTGTAGCAATCATTTAAATTTGCAAAGCAACCAGTAACAAAAGCTTTAAAATCAATGTAGTTGAGTAGAAGCATGAAGTAGGCCACCATAAAATGAAAATACTCAAATATGGTGCAAGTATCTTAACATTTTAAGTAAGTTTAAGTACAGTACTTGGATAAATGCACTTCGTTGCAGTGCACCACTGTCTGCTGTATGATGTGACGACACTATGGCTAAGGTTTAGTTCAGTGTTGGCACAAAAACAACTTAGTTATGGTGAGGGAAAGATCGTTGTTGCAATTACCAATTTGTTGTCATGGTTACTAATAGTAACTAACTAACTAATAGTAACCGGTTAAGTTTAGGTAGCAATCGTGGTCATGGTTAAAAAAAATGGGAAGTAATAAGGGACCGTTCGGTATTTATGGAATGGACCACCGGAGGAAAATAGGGGAGGGTCATGTATTTTTATTCTTTGTTGAGGGGAGGGTCACCCAACGTTTTTTAGTCTAAGGTGAGGGTCACCCAACTTTTGTATTCATGAAAACAGCAACATTTCAAAGTGGCTTGTTTGGTGCATATTTTTCCATATAGCTCTCAGTCTCCTGAGTGAAGCCATCATGGAGAAATCGAAAAACTTCCGAATTGACGCCCTGCTTGCTGATGAGACAAACCGTGTGAGCCGAGACCTCTCCCCTGGTCTGAGCAGCGACAGCCCAGCAGGCAGCCCGTTAAATCCTGCCGTCGCGCAGACACTCCGTCTCCGTGGCCGCACAACTTCAAGGAATAATCAAAAAAACCAGGTGTCCTAAATAGGGGTGTCATGTTACCAACAATTCAGTAGTCGATGCTAATACCAGTAAAATAACACGATTCTTGATGCCGATTTCGATACCGCAGTAAAAAAAAAAAAAAGGATTTTCTAAGAGTCCATGTACTTTAACTTGAAACATGAACTTCTTTATTAAAATATTTGAAAAATATCAAAATGTCATAACAAGACATACAAAACATGTGCAATAGAGCATAGAACAATATAATAAAGTGTTTCTAACAGTTGCTTGACCAGAGACGTTACAAACCCCGGGTAAATATTGGAGATGTATTTGAAAGCTGTCCTGGCTAACCTGGGTTAGATGTCCTGGGTACCCGCACTGATGCTGCTAACACTGGCATCATCGCTAACAGCACCTACAGTGCTTAAAAAAAATGGGCATCGTCAATTCCCGGCATGTATCATGCCCCTATGTACCCATTATCCGTGTTGGGTGGACAGCACCCCGCGTTTGCATACACCGGTTTCACACAACTAACACAGACCTACCCAGAGCACCTAAAGGCAGCTGCCATGGTGGGATCCGCGCTGGTATCATGATGCCACGACTACCAGATTATAGCAGTATATGATGAAATAAAATGATTTTATAGGCCGAAATTATCCATACTTAATTTTCCAAACACAGGCACACATCTGTCACTCAAGAACCTTTTTCCGTTATCAGTTTTTACAGTTTTTAATGAGCTCTGAAGAACCGCTGAAGTGTTGTAAACTCATTGAACACACTGACTGTCAAATAAAACTGTTTGACTTATAGTGAGTAAATCTACTGAAATGGCCACCATCTTGATGGAGTGTGATGTGTAAGATGAGAAAGCAGAGGTTAAGTCATGTACATATGTCATTGTTGTAGAAAAAAAAAAACAGTGGCTATCTATACATCTTTGCCAAGCGCAAACCAGTACAGAAGGCATCAATACATTGTTGGGGAGGGTCATGCTTCTTTTCCCAATCATTTTGGAGGGTCATAGAAAACTGTATTGCTGACGAAGGGAGGGTCAGATCTATTTTGACTAAAGATCCCAAAACTCCTCTGGTAGTCCAACAGTCCCTAAACAGCAGTCTCTATAAAAGTGCCAAAATATTTACTCCTTTGCTTTCTTTGTCACTTGAACATAAACACCTGTTGTTTTTGGGGACTTGATGCTGTCTGTGTTCTTGGGAGGACAGTACACAATAACAGTAACTGAGTGCTGCATGGTCTGACTCGACTAAACCATATTAAAGTGTGAGATAAATTAAGGTTTTACGACTCAACACTCAAAAGCCCCTTTGGTTATATGTTAAATATGATTATTCTCTCTCAAATGAGGAAAGAAAAAAAATGTAGGACATTTCCCTGAAGCAAGATTTCAATTTTGTCTTCCATTTTATGTCTTATCTTAATGACGCTCGCGGCAATAGTAGAAGTTTTCCAAATGATAAAAAATGGAACTATCTCCCAGACATTGTGTGTACAGTTTTCTACAGAAAATAATTGTACTCATTACTCACTCATAAATGATGAGTGAGTAATATCAATTTGAGTGCCTTATATTAAAGCTGGGTGAGGGAAGTTTTTCAGGGTTTGTAAATTAAATTAATCTGAGGTATAGAAGAAGAAGGAACAGAAAGTAGGACTTCACTTCTATTTTACTATTCAAAGCCATGCTAGCTAATGGATTACCTCATCCTCCAAAAAAGCTGTTCACTCTCCGTGATTGTATAATTCTCTTTCATCTTCAGAGAGAGAGGAGATGGAATGATTAAACAAAGAACTCACTGATATCTCTGGCTGCTGTTGTCATGGGATTTAAGATGTGCAACAGTCACATTAAAAAATAACGTACACTTTGAACTTGAGCTTTATTTTCTTTACTGTGTGCGGTGTGTGATGATAGTTGACATTTCGGTACATTTTCCTGACTAGATTTCCGTGTAAAATCTAATATATAACCAGCAGTATGTGTTGAGCTCAGCTGGTCTATTATTGTGTGTAGCTGCTGTTGCTCAGTTTTAGTGTTAACAGCAGGTGATGTATGGGGTAAGAGAAGGCTAATATGCACATTCACAGTAGTTTGGACTTTGTGGTGGTCATACATCATGCAGCATATTAAAATAAGTCATTGTACTGCTGGTCACATACTGCATTATTAATGTAATTTAATTGTCTGCAGTCATATGCAGATTTTCTGCAATGCTGTAAACTATAGAAATTATTTTTAGGATGCTGAGAGTGACACAATGCACACACTCTCTCAAGAACGTTTTTCCACAAAGCTAACTATCACAGCCAGTTTTCCAGGCCAGCGTTTTGATGCATTGTTTTGTTAAGTTCCAGAGGGAAGGAGGTAAGGATTAATTTGTTGAATCTGTCGTCTGACATGCTGGCACCGCTGATAGTGAACATGCCAGTATGAGGCTTTTCCGTCACCACGGTCCTCTCTTCTAGCCACTGAGCCCCTTTTGTTACACTGCCAAAAGACCTCTTTTAACTGGATCTACACATTTCAACTGTCATTGTTGTACCCCTTTGGCTTCTTACCCAGACTGTCTCCATTGAATGCCCAGCCTCGATTTCCATGCCCCCTTTGTATCCCTCTTGACCTGTAGCCTGTAGTGCTCCCACTGGATGTGGTCCAGGTCCACGGTTCACAAGGTCAGGCACATCGATTTGACTCGGGGATGCAAGTGTGAGCTTGTGTTTGTGTAAATGCCCAGGGGTCTCTAATGCACTGTGGCATACAGCCATCACATACATGTACGTCACAAGCTTGCGTGCAGTTATTACAGAATTTTGTTAGTGTACCATTAAAAGGTACAGTATGTATAAAGGCTTTAGGCCGCCCTACACGTTATTGTAGGCCCAGTTTAATATGCAACTTAATTTTATACAATATATGTAGTAGGGGGTCCTTGCTCAGTCTCTCTTTCAGGTAAGGGGTCCTTGGCTTAAATAACGTTGAAAATCCCTGGTCTAGACTATTGGTGAAGTAACATTGATCATTTTGAGGGGGGGGATACATTTTGTTGGAATAAAAATAATTGAGCAGAGGCAGGGACATGTAGACCAGCAAATTGCACCCTGAGTAAAGGCACTGGAATATTTTAATACAAAATTTAACATTGGAGGTCTATGTGGGACTGTGGTACATGTAAACATTGCTGAAATGCAGTTTTAAAAAAGTTGATTAATGTGCAGTAGTGGAAGAAGTACTTATAACGTTAAGAGATGATGTTAAATATGTCACTTTTAAAGCTGGTTCGCCTGTTACTCCCGTTATTTCTTTACAAGCAATGTAGCATTTAAAAGGCTACTTTTTAAACAGAGCGCAGTGCTCACTCCACCTAAAACGCTATATTATATCACTTCTAGCAAATTTGTAATAATAATAATGGACAACATTGAGGGCAAAACAGCATCACTGATCTCTTTTAATCAAATATTACCTGGTCTTACTCAGCTAAAAACACAGAATCTTGCACATTAGCGTATTGTTCACAACCGAGCCCGTCTGTAACTGGCTCGTCTCGGACGTTATCTTCACCTCACCTGTGAACTAACCACAGACACTTTGCTATCTATTTATTTATAGCAAGTAATATCGTTATTGTGACATTTTTCGACGTTATTGCATATTTTCCCGATATCGTGCAGCCCTAGTCACAAGCCAAAAAGGTGTTAATCATATGTTTTATATGCACATTTTATTCTGCAAAGCAGTAACTATAGATGTCAGATATATGCAATGGAGTCATTTTATCTCAAAAATGTAATGAAGTAGAAGTATAAAGAAGCCCAAAATAGAAAATACAAGTACCTCAAAATTGTACTTAATTACTGTATATGAGTAGAGGCACTTAATTACTTCTTTTTTTTTATGTATCTATTTATTTATATATGTATATATTTATAATATATGTGTATCTGCACCTGCACACACTATTAAATAAGCTTTTGTCTAGCTGTGAAGATTTCTAAAGTATTGCCATGAGTTAGAAAAAAAGCAATATGACAAAAAGAATTGCACTTTGCTAATAATAATTAAAAAAATAAATAAATAAAAATAATAATAATAATAATAATAATAATAATAATAATAATAATAAAGTATTTGTAAGCTTACCTTTTCCGTGGACTGTGAAGTGCCAAAGAAGATTGGGATGAATGCTAGCCAAATAATGCATGTGGTGTACATGGTAAAACCAATGGGTTTGGCCTCATTGAAGGTCTCCGGCACTCCTCTGGTTTTAATGGCATAGACTGTACAGGTGACCATGAGCAGCATGCTGTATCCCAGCAGGCAGATGAGAGACAGATCAGAGATGTCACACTTGAGCACACCACGCGCCATCACCGGGTCAGACGTCCTCTGGTCCTCATAGTCAATAATGGCCTTGGAGGGATCCACGCCAAACCAGATGCACACCCCGAGCAGCTGCACTGAGGCCAGGGAGAACGTGATGACCAGCTGGGAGGCTGGAGAAATTAACCTGGGTGCACTGACAGACATGCTGCCCTGCTCAAAGATGCGGTAAATACGATTGGTTTTGGTGAGCAGGGCGGCATAACTAATGCTCATGCCCAGACCCAAGAAGATCCTCCGGAGGGAGCAAATTCCTACATCAGGGGTCGAAATCATCAGGAATGTTGTGGCATAACAGAGGAAGATGCCAGTTAGCAGCACATAGCTCAGCTCTCGCCCCGATGCTTTCACTATGGGAGTGTCGTTGTAGCGGACGAAGGTGACCACCACAAACACAGTGGCCATGATGCCAACGACTGCAATAAGCACAGGAATGACTGCCCACGGAGAGCTCCACTCCAGCTTAACAGTTGGGATTGGAACGCAGCCAGTGTGATTCACGTTGGGCCGCAAATCAAAGCGACACATCTTACACGTGTAGGTGTCTGCCTGGTACTGATAGCCATCACACCGCTCACAGTGCCAACAGCAAGGGATGCCCTTCACAATCTTCTTGCGCTCACCGGCCTGACAGGGATGACTGCAGATTGAGGAAGGGATCCTACGGACGCCACCGGGCCACTGCATCGTACGAACCTGCAAGGGAGGTAGAGGAACACAGATAGACATGAATGGGCGCAGAGACGGACAAAGACAGAAGAGAAGAGATTTGAAGAGTACTACACTGTCCTTATCCTGTAAAATGGTGGCATGTAGAGGTAGTGATGCTTTATTGAGCCAAAACAGTGGAACAACAACTGGAGGGTGGTTACTTGCTGTGTGAGTGTTTGAACCAGTATGTACGTATGCTCCCATGCTACTTGGTTTATGTATTTATTTGGGTGAGGGTGCAAAATGGGAAACTAGGGGTCAAATAAAGCGTTTCTCATATTCAGCAACATTTTTTCAGTGGGAGGTCAAATTATCGGAAGGGCAAGACACAAGAGGAAAGGGGAAACCCATTGTTTGCTCTGCAGTGAACTGACACAGTGTTTCTTTTTTTTGCTTTAGTAAATTGTTGTTTGTGTTAAAAAAAAAATCAATACTCAGCTGTCTACGATCAGAGGAGTAAAAGATTAATTCCGTTTCAGGATAATATACTCCCCTTGTGGATTTTCCCACTTTACAAGCATACTTGTACGGATAAATTAAATACATCATTTCAAACGGGTCTGCTCTCTTTGATGTTATGTTATCAATTCTTTTCAATTGTGGCTGTTCATTCAAAGCCGGAAAATTTGTGTCTAAATGTACATTTAATTAGGAACTCAAAGAACACTAATTAAATACGGCTTTAGAGTCAGAACTGGCACATTCCTCAGTAGGTGCCCACCACAAATGTTGCTTGTTTTTTTTTTCTTTCACAGCACATGTTGTTGAAAGAGGTAAAGAAGGCAAAGCTCCTCTCAAGCTGCTTCATGTGTTCAATTGTATTCTTTTTTGCCTGCCCATGGCTTCCTCTTCATTTTGTCAAAACATAATTTCTTTGGTTCTTTTATGTAATTTACAGTTATAATACCGTTACTTCATCACAACCCCTGCCCACAGTATTGTTTTTTGGAAGTCAGTGCAGTCTGGAGAGATGATATTAAATATCTGTCCTTAAGCTCTCATGGCTTTCTTTTCATCACAGTCCGCCCTGTTAATCATTTAAAGCGCCCTCTGGATATTTACACTTTTTAAGATGGCACTAAGTGCTATCAAATGGTTTGGGAGGAGTTATTGAGCAAACATGCAGCTGCAGAGCTGGAGAAAATGACTTTTAAGAGAAGGACTTTCATTGCAAACGCAAACACAATGTAACAGGCATAGAATAGAAAAGGCAATGCTCACGTTGAGATGGAGCTGATCCGTCCAGTGGCCAATGATTTTGTATTCGGCTGTTCGGTTTCTGATCTGGTATTGGTAGATCTCATAGCGTCCAGGAGCATCTCCATTTTCATTGAAGAGAACTGGGTTTCCAGCTATGCCTAAATGAGAGAACAATCATAACCAACATCGTCATCATTATCATTTACTGCACATCACAGTTATTTTCTATGTAGTGAGCATGAATCTGTGAGAGCAAACTAATGTGTTGTCATTGATACTACAGTTATTGTTCCACTACATTAGAAACCAAAATAATGCATTTTTTTTCTTCTTCTAATCTGGCAAGATGGCTGAGAACTTTTCAATTACTTTTTCCTTATGAGAAACATTTACAACTGGTGATTACATTCATATTGGACAATTCTAAGGCATATGATTTACGTTCAGTGCCAACTTTCAGAATCTTATTATTCAGTAAACAGTGTTGGGAGTAACACGTTACAAAAGTAACGCAATTACAGTAATGTATTCCTTTTTGCTCTAACGCAGTAATATACTGCTCTACAAAGGCAAAAGACCTAAACTCGCCATTGTGTGAAACTGAGAAAAATGACTTTAAAGTTATCTTAATGTCCTGACAATTGAGATATATATATATATATATATATATATATATATATATATATATATATATATATATATATATATATATTATATCTAAATGTTAAATGTTAAATCTAAATCTAAATGTTATATCTAAACCTAAATGTTATATCTAAATCTAAATGTTATATTTAAATCTAAATGTTATATTTAAATCTAAATGTTATATCTAAATCTTAAATATATATCTAAATGTTAAATCTAAATCTAAATGTTAAATATATATCTAAATGTTAAATCTAAATGTTATATCTAAATCTAAATCTTAAATATATATCTAAATGTTAAATGTTAAATCTAAATATTATATCTAAATCTAAATGTTAAATCTAAATCTAAATGTTAAATATATATCTAAATGTTAAATGTTAAATCTAAATGTTATATCTAAATCTAAATGTTAAATCTAAATCTAAATGTTAAATATATATCTAAATGTTAAATCTAAATGTTATATCTAAATCTTAAATATATATCTAAATATTATATCTAAATCTAAATCTTAAATATATATCTAAATGTTAAATCTAAATGTTATATCTAAATGTGTCACCAAGTGTAAAGCTAAATATTTAGAAAATATTCAAATCCCCAAGGAAACCACGCCCACTGCAGTGGCTTCAAATCACGCTGCACCCAGTGATTCCCCAGCAAGGGGTATCTCTGCTGTAGCCAGTGGGTACTTGGAAAGATTGTGGAGCAGCTGAACTAATCAAAATAATAATTGAATTATGATTGATTTAAAACAATATATCAGCTAAAACAGCTCAACACATATGTTAAAACATATAGCAAAGTAATCAATGGTAGAAATAAATAGCTAAAAGTGGCCTAATGACTTAGCTAACAGTTGAAATGATTAGCTGAAAGTAATGGATGACTTTTGAAACATTAACCACACTTAAAAGTAAAAGGTCTAGTTAGTAGAATTTCTGACCAAACCAACCTAAATGTTTACAGTTCAATTGCATGAAAATGTAATAATATTCACTTTAATATGATAAATAGTGTGAACACATTAGGAATTGATAGGGCGGGGTATGTGAGTTTATATGACAGGGCTGTGGGGGAACCTCAGACCAGAAGGGTTGGAAAGCACTGATCTACAGTATTTTATATTATTGACCGACCGGTATATTACAGACATGCCTTAATAGTTGTGTTAACCACAATACCGTTGTTTGAATTACATATCTCTGTGTGTGACTAATGTCATCCTTCCCAAGCAATCTAACATTAGCCCAGCATGGATAAAGTCCAGCTATGCATCCAACATATTCATCCGAACACAACTAACATGTCACAATCCAGCCACTTGTAAGAAGTTTGTGATACTGGTTACATAGCTGGTTATCGTGTTTTATTAACCTTAATTCTGTTTGCCAAGGCTATATTTTATTGGCTTGCAAAGTAGCTATCCGTTGCTAACGCTAACGTTAGCTAGGTAATTTATGTCAAAAAGCAGTAGCAAACTAATGTTACTGCCAAGATATAGTTTCATTGTAAGACAGTGTAAACACATGACAACACTTGACGAGTCTTACAACACCTCTCTGGTCTCTAGTGAAATCATACACACTTAGCTAGTTACAGTGCTGCGAGGCCTGATGACATGTCGGCTGCAGTGTGTGAGCTAGATTGCTTGTGAAGGATGAGTCAAACTTACGTTAAACACACAAGGAGATATGAATCAAACAAAACAACGGCATTATAGTACACACAAATATTAAGACATTTCTATGATATAAGTCAATAATACAAAATACTGACTGAAATGTGTTTTAATCCAGTAACATTAGTCGAACAGCTCCACTGTAGTCAGTATTTACTGTACCAACAGGTGTTGACTGAAAATTGCGGTGCAGTGTGATTTGAAGCCACTGCAGTGGGCGTGGTTTCCTTGGGGATTTGAATATTTTCTAAATATTTAGCTTTACACTTGGCGACACATTTAGATATAACATTTAGATTTAACATTTAACATTTAGATATATATTTAAGATTTAGATTTAGAAATAATATTTAGATATATATTTAAGATTTAGATTTAGATATATTTAGATTTAACATTTAACATTTAGATTTAGATTTAACATTTAGATTTAGATATAACATTTAGATATAAATTTAACATTTAGATTTAGATATAATATTTAGATATAAATTTAACATTTAGATTTAGATTTAACATTCAGATTTAGATATAACATTTAGATTTAACATTTAACATTTAGATTTAACATTTAACATTTACCTCTCCGGGGACCATCACCTTATCGTGGTGGAGAGGTTTGTGTGTCCCTATGAACCTGAGGGCTGTGTTGTCTGGAGCTTTGTGCTCCTGGTAGGGTCTCCCAAGGCAAAGTGGTCTCAGGTGAGGGGCCAGACAAAGAATGGTTCAAAAACCCTATGAGTGACCGAGGTAGAGATGGAGTGGCCCTGCCCGGAGGAAGCCCGGGGCCCCCGTCTGGAGCCAGGCCCAGATGGAGGGCTCGTCAGCGAGCGTCTGGTGGCCGGGTTTGCCACGGAGCCTGGTCGGGCACAGCCCGAAAAAGCTACGTGGCACCTATCTCTCCATCCCATGGGCCCACCACCTGTGGGAGGAACCGCTGGGGTCGGGTGCACTGCCATATGGGTGGCAGTGAAGGTCAGGGGCCTCGACGGACCAGACCTGGGCAGCAGACGCTGGCTCTGGGGACGTGGAATGTCACCTCTCTGTGGGGGAAGGAGCCGGAACTTGTGCGGGAGGTGGAGCGCTACCGGTTAGATCTGGTGGGGCTTACCTCTACGCACAGTCTCGGTTCTGGAACCATACTCCTGGATAGGGGTTGGACTCTTTTCTTCTCCGGAGTTGCACAGGGTGTGAGGCGCCGGGCGGGTGTGGGGATACTCACAAGCCCCCGGCTGAGCGCCGCTACGTTGGAGTTTAACCCGGTGGACGAGAGGGTCGCCTCCTTACGCCTGCGGGTTGTGGGGAGGAAAACTCTGACTGTTGTTTGTGCATATGCACCAAACAAGAGTTCGGAGTATTCGGCCTTCTTGGAGACCTTGAGTGGAGTCCTGCATGGGGCTCCAGTCGGGGACTCCATAGTTCTGCTGGGGGACTTCAACGCGCACGTGGGCAATGATGGAGACACATGGAGAGGCGTGGTTGGGAGCAACGGCCTCCCTGATCTAAACCAGAGTGGTTGTTTGTTGTTGGACTTCTGTGCTAGTCATGGATTTTCTATAACGAAAACCATGTTCGAACATAGGGATGCTCATAAGTGTACTTGGTACCAGAGCACCCTAGGCCAAAGGTCAATGATCGATTTTATAATCGTTTCATCTGATCTGAGGCCATATGTTTTGGACACGCGGGTGAAGAGAGGGGCACAGCTGTCAACCGATCACCATCTGGTGGTGAGTTAGGTCAAGGGGTGGGGGAAGACTCTGGACAGACCTGGTAAGCCCAAACGGGTAGTGCAGGTAAATTGGGAACGTCTGGAGGAGGCCCCTGTCCGACAGACTTTCAACTCACACCTCCGGCAGAGCTTTTCGTGCATCCCTGTGGAGGCTGGGGGCATTGAACCCGAGTGGACAATGTTCAAAGTTTCCATTGCTGAAGCTGCGGTGAGGAGCTGTGGTCTTAGGGTCTTAGATGCCTCAAGGGGCGGTAACCCACGAACACCGTGGTGGACACCGGTGGTCAGGGAAGCCGTCCGACTGAAGAAGGAGTCTTTCCGGGATATGTTATCCCAGAGGACTCTGGAGGCAGTTGCAATGTACCGAAGGGCCCGAAGGGCTTCAGCCTCTACCGTGAAAGAGGCAAAGCAGCGGGTGTGGGAGAAGTTCGGAGAAGACATGGAGAAGGACTTTCGGTCGGCACCAAGGTGCTTCTGGAAAACCGTTCGCCACCTCAGGAAGGGGAGGCGGGGAACCATCCAAGCTGTGTACAGTAAGGATGGGACGCTGTTGACCTCAACTGAGGAGGTAATAGGGCGGTGGAAGGAGCACTTTGAGGAACTCCTAAATCCAACTAATACGCCCTCTATGGTAGAGGCAGAGCTGGAGGATAGTGGGGGATTGTCGTCAATTTCCCTGGTGGAGATTGCTGAGGTAGTTAAACATCTCCACACTGGCAAAGCCCCCAGGAATTGATGAGATCCGTCCAGAAATGCTTAAGGCTCTGGGTGTGGAGGGGTTGTCTTGGTTGACACGCCTCTTCAACATTGCGTGGAAGTCTGGGACGGTGCCTAAGGAGTGGCAGACCGGGGTGGTGGTTCCCCTTTTTAAAAAGGGGGACCAGAGGGTGTGTGCCAATTACAGGGGTATCACACTTCTCAGCCTCCCCGGTAAAGTCTACTCCAAGGTGCTGGAAAGGAGGGTTCGGTCGATAGTCGAACCTCAGGTTGAAGAGGAACAATGCGGATTCCGTCCTGGTCGTGGAACAACGGACCAGATCTTTACTCTTGCAAGGATCCTGGAGGGAGCCTGGGAGTATGCCCAACCGGTCTACATGTGTTTTGTGGATCTGGAGAAGGCATATGACCGGGTGCCCTGGGAGATACTGTGGTGCTGCGGGAGTACGGGGTGAGGGGGTCCCTTCTCAGGGCCATCCAATCTCCAAAGTTCTCGGCAGTAAGTCGGACTCGTTTCAGGTGAGAGTTGGCCTCCGCCAGGGCTGCGCTTTGTCACCAATCCTGTTTGTAGTATTTATGGACAGGATATCGAGGCGTAGTCGGAGTGGAGAGGGGTTGCAGTTCGGTGGGCTGGGGATCTCATCGCTGCTTTTTGCAGATGATGTGGTCCTGATGGCATCATCGGCCTGTGACCTTCAGCACTCACTGGATCGGTTCGCAGCCGAGTGTGAAGCGGCTGGGATGAGGATCAGCACCTCTAAATCGGAGGCCATGGTTCTCAGCAGGAAACCGATGGAGTGCCTTCTCCAGGTAGGGAATGAGTCCTTACCCCAAGTGAAGGAGTTCAAGTACCTTGGGGTCTTGTTCGCGAGTGAGGGGACAATGGAGCGGGAGATTGGTCGGAGAATCGGCACAGCGGGTGTGGTATTACATTCAATTTACCGCACCGTTGTGACGAAAAGAGAGCTGAGCCAGAAGGCAAAGCTCTCAATCTACCGGTCAGGTTTTGTTCCTACCCTCACCTATGGTCATGAAGGCTGGGTCATGACCGAAAGAACAAGATCCAGGGTACAAGCGGCCGAAATGGGTTTCCTCAGGAGGGTAGCTGGCGTCTCCCTTAGAGATAGGGTGAGAAGCTCAGTTATCCGTGAGGAGCTCGGAGTAGAGCCGCTGCTCCTTCGCGTCGAAAGGAGCCAGTTGAGGTGGTTCGGGCATCTGGTAAGGATGCCCCCTGGGCGCCTCCCTAGGGAGGTGTTCCAGGCACGTCCAGCTGGGAGGAGGCCCCGGGGAAGACCCAGGACTAGGTGGAGGGATTATATCTCCAACCTGGCCTGGGAACGCCTCGGGATCCCCCAGTCAGAGCTGGTTAATGTGGCTCGGGAAAGGGAAGTTTGGGGTCCCCTGCTGGAGCTGCTACCCCCGCGACCCGACCCCGGATAAGCGGACGAAGATGGATGGATGGATTTAACATTTAGATATATATTTAACATTTAGATTTAGATATAACATTTAGATTTAACATTTAACATTTAACATTTATATATTTATATATAAAACAATAAAATTGACTCAAGAGATTTGTCCACATGATAAAGCAGATCTTTACTGTTCCAAAAATGACAATAACTAATTTTCGACCAAAATTGAGTTACGGTCTTTTCGCTTTGCACGGCAGTATAACGCATTACTAATTACATTTTGGTAATATTATACTCGTTACAATCTCAGTAAGACGAGTTACAACGCATTTTAATGCAACATTTAGTGGTGCATTGTTTTTTTTAAGAATTCACCAACACCATGACACATTTCTTCACAGGAAAAAAAAAAAAGCCGTATTATTATCCTGTCGCTGTATTCGATGGTTGAGATGACTGCAGAGACAGATACATTTGCGAGATGGACATTATTTTCAGGAGTTATTACGCTGCGTTGAAGTGAGCTGTCCTGTTTCTGTTCCCTTGGTCAGAGCCAGAACCAGAGACGGTATGGATAGCATGTATGTCCCAACAGGTGACGGTACGTCAGCGGCTGACAGATATAAACATGTCGGGAATTAATGTTGATGCTTGCTACACGTAAATATCATTGCATTTTATCAGCCGTGGAGAGTAACTATGCCTGTAGTGGAATGGCTTCGAATGACGACCAAAAACGCTTGTCTTTTACTGTGACCATTTACTGTTCAATATGTTTTCAATATGCAGTTTTACAAACAAGAAAGTGAACAACTTGAGCCTGACGGACATGTTGCATCTCAGTAAGCTAGCAAGAGTAGGCTACACAACAGACAGCTTCCGTGTAGCCTACTTCAAAATAAAAGCACTTCTTGTGACGGTTTGCAGTAAAACTAAATTACTGTTAAATAAGGTTGTGTAGGCTACCTTTTCACAAATCAGCTTTAAATCAAGTACTGTAAATAATGTAAATAGTGAGTTTTAATCACACTATAATTGAACATTTCCTTTAGAGTGTTTTAAACTAAACATGAATTTCTTATTCAAGTGCTATAAACAAACATTTTACAACAATGCTGTACTTTTAATTGAGTATTTTCATTTTCTCCTACTTGCCTATTATACATGTAGAATGGGGACTAAGTAGCTAGCAACCTACCTGCATCCATGAAAAGTAGAAAACATCGACAAAAATGGCAACAGGCGTTTAATGAGATTGATGTCGTCTGACAAGTTTTTGTGACAGCTTTTCTTAAAAAAAATTGTTAAAATTTGATAGTTTTTTTAATTGCTCTTAGCAACTGCTAACACAGCTTCTGTGTTGAATGAAAATAATGTCAGCAGGATGAATACCGGTATCAATTGCCACTGATTGGATAGAGCAAAACAAAACATCCACCCTCCCAAACAGAATCTGAATGTATTAAGTGAAACAAAAAGGCAGTTCAGTCTGATTATGAGACTAGATTTTATCTTCAATGAAGTGTTTTATTTTCCTAACCTTGACAACACTGTGGTTGCCATGTGCAAATATTGTAGAAAGAAATAATTTCAAAAAGTGCAGAAATAAGATGACCATAGGTTTATACCGAATATCAACAATTTACAAATAAGGATGGGAACAAATAAGAATGAATCTCTAAAGAGATTCAAACAGTGCAAAAAGATGGACTGGAGTTTTCTCTGGTTGGACTTTCAAAGGTCTTTGGACAGTGAACAGCTGGCTATCTTTATAACTGACCCCCTCTTAACGTCAAACAGACTTTTCTCACTTCTCATGTGTCCTCTGCTTTATCATTGTGATAGCAATGTATAACAATGTATTCCTGTGTGCCGTTTAAAGACAAGCTGTACTGATGTGTCACAAAGAAAAGCACACCAAGGATTTATCTGTAAGCTCCCCAATGGAAACAAGGAGAGCCACACTTCCAGTCCAGCGATCCATTCAATCATCGCAGGTTATCCTTGAAGTGAGAAGGAGGGAACTTCTTGTCTAATTGCTTTTCAGCTGTCACAAACCCTGTATACCTTCAAACACAGATGAAAGCTGTAAACCCCTGCTGTTTTATTATCAAGCCCCCTGAAACAAAGAGTTAAATGTGGCCAATTGCTGCTCATGGATTTCTGCTGATGCAATTTCTTTTGTTGTTCTTGCTCTTTGTTTCGACGCTGGAGGATGCGGGGCCCTAATCCACATCTTGATGAGTCAGCCCTGCTGGATTACGGCATTACCGTTTCACTCAGTAACAATGCCGCCCACTTCACAAAGCAGTTAGTGATCATGGGAGGATTACAGTGACTTCATAAAGCAGAGAGGCATTATATTTACATATAAATATTAGGCACATCAACACTATTGGTAAATTGTCATCTGTCCTATCAAAGATTTTAATCAGGCCAATTCTTTTTTTGCTCCTTTTCTCCAATTTTCCTGAGCTTTCCAGAGCGCTTTGAAGCTGTCAGCCCTCCACTGTCACGGTTGGGGTAACTGTATGCGCTCAAGTCTGTAAGTGCTCACATGGACAACACTGTCATGGAAAGAGGAAAATGGACCCTAAATGCCACACTGGTGAGTTCAAGAGAATAATGCAGCAACACTACCACCGTAACACTGCTGATACTATATGATTATATTCAATAGCGTTTGGTCATGCTTATTTTTCAAATTAAGACCTTTCACAGATTCACAGTCCTCTTACCTATGTAGAGTAAATATGCTTCTTCATGCACACTTAGCACCTGCTGCTACCACTACTTGTTTATCACACACATGCATTTGAGTCTGAAAAAGCCACATGCAAGCAAGAATTTGGAACTGATTAAAAACTATACATATATAGTTTATATTAGTTTTTGTTCTAGCTGAAAGGACCTGTTAATCTATTTGGGAGTGACAGCAAGTTCAATTCTGTGTTGCTGAATTTTGGTGATGAGGCAAACCTTTTGGTTTGAGCATAAATTATGCCTTTGATGTTGGTATCCCTACTATTTTCAACCATTCCTTCTTAATGTTTCATCTGTTACATGTTTATTAAGATCAATATCAGACCATGAGGGCTTTTCTTGTGCTACATCGGATGTTGTGAACATCTTTCCTGGGGAAAAAAATCTTCATCACAGGTATACATGTCTGACAGCAATGACAGCAGCTTAAAATAAATCAGAGACATGAGTTATAAGCAACAGCAGCAATAACCACCATGGATTAAATACAGGACTAATAACACTGTTGGAATATGGGAAGCGCAGATCAAAAATACAGCAAAATGTGCTGCTTACCACCAAATATAACCGCTTAAAGCTGTTATTTATGCATTACTTATTTACCAATCAGGTGTTTCTCAGCTGTAGTCTGTGTGTGACAGCAAATTATCTTCCTTTGTATTTATTTATAACAACACACCAGAATGAGACTATTTAATATGAGAATAGTTCCCTTTAATTCAACTTAAAGAAGAGCTATTATACAACATTTTCAGGTTCATACTTGTTCATACTCTGTATGAGACACTCTGTTGTAGTGCCTGTATCTTTAAGCCCCCTCCCGAAAAAGCCCAGTCTGCTCTGATTGGTCATTGCATGTCTGCGACTCCCGATTTTACTTTGGAGCCTGAGACTGACTGCAATGGAGTATAGTATAGCAGGACTCTGTATCATGAAAAATCACCTTGACACATGTTGCAGCAGTTATGTGACCCGAAATTGGGGAGAAATTACTAACATTGGCCACCAAGATTACAGCTATCAGGCGTTAGCACGAAGCTACTATTGTTAGCAGTGGACACTAATAGAATATAGCAGCACTTTCTACCATCAACATTGCAGATAAAGGCTTCTAAACCAAATACTACATAACCGGACATGTTTCGGCAGTAATGTGACCCGGGGATTTCTCTGAAATATGTTTACCTCATTATTTTAATGATTTTTGTTTTGGCCACGTTTAACATGAAAATCTGACATTATAACATTATAGATTTGACTGAAAATATGGAAAAGCGTAATAGGTCCACTTGAAACTTTTTGACACATGATGGTATTTGGTGCCTCCACAGCACAACATACCTTCCCAGTGGCATGCATAATGGTAAAACCAATTGTCTTTGGTAATTAATTGACACATTAAGGCACTATGGGAAAATACTACCCAGAGTCTCTGTCTTTCTTCTGGAAGCAGTGGTGTTGTCCTCTTCATTAAGAGTGAAGAGAGTGGTGCATTTTTCGGCATTATTGTCAATGTTTGAGTTGCAGATGAGGAATTAGGCCTGTCATGTGGCACAAATTGCTTGTCTAAACAGTCCGCTCACTAGTCAGGGGCATAATGAGTTCCACAGAGGTCTGTGCCACCGCTGCATTGTGCTGTGTACTAATGTGACGGGGTAGCCGGGGGTCGCATGTGTGTTCCACAGTACTCGTTTCCTCTCAAAGAAACGTTGGGGTTAATGAGGTGCTTGTGATTATGTGTAATATTTAATGATTGTTGTATTGCCCCCCCCCCCCCCTATCTCTTTCTCTCTTCCACCGCACATACACACCTTAGAATTACTCAAGTATGATCATTAATTCAACATAATATGTGCTTGTTCTGCATGGACGCAAAAACGGGACACATTGGTGAATGGCAGCACAGCTTGCTGCCCTCTGCACCAGTCATTAACTTTTAATGACCTGTACACAGGCAAGTCATGCAGAATTTACCACAGATACACTTCACTCACTTCAATAATGTGTGTGTCTAGCCTTCCCCTTTGTGACATTTGCATTGACACTTAATCATAAGCTTTTGCTATCTACAAGTGCTCCCGAACTGGGCGAAGCATATGTAAAACGTGGTAAATTCAATCAGCATAATGTACTGTACATTTCCACAGCACTAATGTAGATAGATAGGTAGATACTTTATTGATCCCCAAGGGGAAATTCAAGGTCCCAGTAGCTTAAAGACATCACACACAACATATGCATACATCATAAACAGGATGATAAAATAACAAATCCACATGAATAATACGGACAATAAAAGAAAAGATTTTAAATAAAAAGTCCACATGAATGTACTAAGGGATGTATAAGCATGGGACGCTTGCAGTGACAGGGCAGGGACTGACCCTGTGATTCAGTATGCATGGTAATGTGCTCTATGATAGTGTGTGTTATGGTGGTAGTGCAAATAAGTCAAATAGTGCAAGGATAAAGTATAGAGACAAGCATTAAATATGGACAATATAATGTCACCAATTAGCTGCTCTTAGTTTCTCCTTTTAAACTGAAATACTGGTTTTAAGTTTCATGTATTCAATAATTCCCAACCTTAATCTAACTCTAGCCACCATAACATATTGAACTGAAAAACGGTGCATTTAAAATTTAACTTCAATTTTCTAAGAGGAGGATTGTGGTATTTAGTCTCACTTTCATAGCATTTTAAGACGGGAGCAGGGTCACAACATAGGGAGATACCTCACTAAAATATGATAAGAAACACATAATAATGGCATGGTTCTCTTTGCCATTGAGTTCAATAATTGCCTTAGCCACTATTTTACCTATCAATATTACTTGTAGTTGCACATCTTACAGTGTGTGTGTGCAACAGGTTTTAAGATACCATAATATTATGAATGGGCTTTATATTTAGAGATGTCCATTCTTATCATGTTAAGATGTAGATAGTCACATTTGTTTTTAATAATAGGGCTGGGTGTCATGCCAGTGAAAGAAAAACAGAGATGTGTACTAGAAGCATCTTTTGAGTTGCACAACAATAAAGACGTTGCACATGCTTGAGAAGAGAGATAGGTGTGCAGTGACGGGAAACCCTCAGATCTCGCCTTTATTCCACACTCAACAGCTGTCCCTGGTGAAAATAACGGCAAAAAAGGCCACTGCTTTTGAGTCTGCGGCAGAGCAAAGGCACTTTTCGTGATTGCAAGAGACATTCACACGAGCTTCATTCAGTTAAAGCTCATTGAAGTCTGAACAACTCTTAGGAACATTGAATGCAGAGGTGGGAACAAATAAGAATGTATCTCTAAAGAGATTCAAACAGTGCATAAAGATGGACTGGAGGTGTTTGATTCTTCTGCTTTGTCGGCTGCTGCTGAATGAGCAAATGAGCACTTCGAAAGTTGGTGATTTAGAGTAGAGAAAAAGCTACAGCTTTAGAGACATTTATGAGAAAAAATGGAGACAATTTAAAGGCTCCTGAAAAGCACACGGATACTCCCAGACTACTGAAAATATCCCAGCCAAGCAAATACTTCTGTCAGATTATTTTACATCTTTTCTAAAAGGTTATCTGTCATCAGCTATCTTACTGTGTCCCTGACCCTGACAGCCCACTGAGATATCAGAGATAAATGGTTTTGTGAGCATGCCAGGTGTATGGCCACTATGTGCGCCTTTGGTTTTTAAGAAGCTCTTTCACATTTGACCTTTATCAGAGTTTCATTACATATGTAACCTAAGACACAATGCATTTGCTAAGATATGGTCTTACTGGAGGGCTGTGCAGCTCTGCAGAGGAAGACGTGAATTATTTTTAGCAGATGTCTGCTGAAACTGCTGACAATAAACATAAATGTGTAACAATAGATTATTACTGGCTCAGCCTCAACAATGATTCATCACAATAACAAAACAAATGACCTACTTTTACATCTATTTCTTGCGATTGCTTTTTTTTTAAGAAAAAAGGGATGAGTGTGCTCTGTGTTTACTGGTGCGCAACATACTAATATCACAAAAAGAGATACATATTGTTTTTGAAATGCACAATCCAGTAAGTCCAGTCCCAGCAGCTAGGTTGTTTTATATATCTGGGCAAGTTCAATATACTGCTGTGTGCTGATGCAATTAGATGGAGTGTAGTGTAACCTTAAGGCTACCCCTCTAGTCATTTGGTGGTGTGACATTAATACAGTTTGTCAGGTTAGAAAAAAATTCAGCTCAAAAGGATCTACTGCACTGGAGCTTCGTATCCCTGCTTACAGGCTAAAACCCTTGTTGAACCCACTCAGTCCTCATTGTGCAAATAATAAAAAAAGGTTTTCTGTTGCAGATGCACTTCCAATCTACACGCTTAAATAAGAGGCTAGTTTCCATTCTTGCACATCACATTTACCTAATGCTCTTGTAATATCTGTATTTTTCACTATTTTGAACATTTTATACATCATACACTTATTTTATGGTTACTGTATCCTTTTTTTTCTTACAATATTTTGTTTTAGTTGGTCCAAAACTCAAAACATTCCTTACAAAAGAAATCAGACATCAGTAGCAAAAGGGAGGGAAAAAAGCTGCCATGTCTTGTGGTTGCATTTAAAACTACAACTCTAAACTTAGTGCCAGACTCAGTTGTGTATAAAAACAAAATTATGGAATAAAACATTACAGACAGTACATGCAAATTGGAAAACTAGCACATCCCTTTGTACTGTAGATAGTTGTATAAATGTAATTTATCTAGACAGAGACTATCAGGTATAGAAGTTCTGTCTGGGATAAAAAGGGAAGCTGTTTTAAACACAAACCACGATAACCACTGGACCAAACATGCAACCTTGTTGTGAACAGCAGTCCATCAGTTGTTTTTCTCCTGCACGCTATTGGATTCTGAGCAGCTCAGCTGGCGACGTTAGAGGTTAAGGGCATCCTAATGGTTGTTGTTATTGTTGTTGAAGGAGGATTGTTTACTTATTCTACCTGATTTACCCAGAGGCTTTACATTTATCAGCTCAAGTTAGTAGGGGGCCAAACAAGTGTTAAGTACTATCTCAAAGAAATGCTGTTTTTTTAATGTAGCTGGTTAGCTATGTAGGAATGACGCGCCCCTTAGCTCTTATTGGTCAAATGTTTCTCCACGTCAATAAACACAACACCACAACTATTGGAATCACTGAACAAGTCAGAGATGTTGGGGGATTGTTTATTATAACTATGATTCATCATTTACACATTTCCATACATTCACAAGTGAAATCTAGGCTGAAAACAAAATGACGCATGTAATAACAGTAGAGCAGAAACAAGATGAAGAAGTGAGATGTTCTGCTCACGTGTCCAGTAGACACATTGGACTGAAGGTTTGTGATTGGCTCTGGCAGCAGTCCAGATGATATCAGCGGTTACTTTATACAGTGGCAACCTCTCTTTCATTATAAAAATGTCACCCTTTTTGTGACGCGAAAGCCTTCCAAATCATTCATTTAATTTTCTGAAAGAATTATTTTCTTTTACTTCTCAGATATGAATTAAACATTGAATTGACATTTTGCCAATGCAACAAGTAGATATTAGAATGACAAATTAGCTTGAAGAGCAGGAGTTCAAATGAATAATTTATCTGTACAAACACTGCATACTCAAGTCTCTGAGAAGAAATTGTAATTGTCTTTAATTGCTTTGCTTCAGAAAGGCATTGTCTATATAATGAAACTCTGGATCACTTCTCTTTGTGTGGAAGCAGTTAATTATTAATATGTCAGTCATGCATGTGAACTTGACTGAGCTGGGTAAAATGTAAGGCTACATGGAGGAGATGGAAAATAGGTTATACAACAGAACAAAGTTCTCTAACTAACTAAGGCGATGAGCTGTGACCCATTAGATGTTGACATCTACAAGGTTGGACATCTGGTTGCGCAAGGTGAGAAATGATTGTTGGCGTGTCTGTACGTATGGCAACTTTAGTCTGTCGATTGTTCCACCACTTTGATCCGGACTGAAATATCGTGTGATTGATTTTCATGAAATTTTGTATTAACATTCTAATGCCAAGAAGATGATTCTGACTTTTCATCTAGCGCCACCACCAGGTCAAGATTTTAATGTGTACAATACCTTAGTTTACGACCAAGCGGCAACCTCTGGTCTAAAAAAATGAAGCCTCATAAAAGTTAATTGTAACATTTTGGTTGCCTGAAAATGTCTTGCTCAGCATTTGGTTGTACTAAGAGACACTCTAAGCAGTCAGCTGTTCATCTTTGCTAACCTAGCTAGCAATAGCAACCATATTTGATAACTTAGTTCCACCCTTGCATCCAATATGGTCACTCGCATTTTGGTCCCGTCCACAGGAGATTTGAGCGGAGGAGTCGAGGAGGTGACACGAGGAGAGAGGAGATCATGCAACAGGCATTTAACAAAATTAGACATCCTTAACTCGGAGCGGTTATTTTAAAGCAACGTCAATTAAATATGACATGAAGTACAGCTGCATCAGCTGTCAATTGTTTCGTTTTACCACTGCATTTTGTGATTTCTGTCAGCTGAGCGGAACAATTCATGACACACACACACACACACACACACACACACACACACACACACACACACACACACACACACACACACACACACACACACACACACACACACACACACACACACACACGTAAGTACCCTCGATTATAGCTCCTCCGGTGAGCTTCCTCGCTCTCCGATCCTCTCTCCTCGAGATGCATTTTAGGAATTGTTACATCCTTACGGATGGAGCACTGACATTGATTTCTGGAAAATCTGTCTTGTTTTTCCATAACAGGAGAACATTTAAGAGCTGATTTTGAAACTGATCCTGATGATCAATTGTACATTAACTGTGTCAGAAATGTATTACCGCAAACTGAATTGATTTGAGTTAAGTACTCAAGTAAAGACAAACATGCATTCCAGTATTAAAAAACGTGACTGACCTGCAAAGTTTAGACGGCGGATGTGCTTGAGCAGATGAGTGCCATTGATGGAATCCATTTTAGCACAAAGGCCCACCTTCCCCGGGCAGAGCTCCTGGTGCATATTGTGCAGGGCATGAGCCATTGCATAGACGGCATCAATAACAAACTGCACTTTTCCTTCCTGCTCATAGTTTGAGTCCTTTCCTATCCGCTCCTGATCTGTAAGACACAGGCAGATGTAAGTTAGACACATCATATGCATTGTTATACAATATGTGTGATTTGCAAATAAGTTACATGCCGTTAAATGATGGGAAATGCATCCTGCGTGGTTACTCATTTGTCTCATTGTTAACTATGTCAAGTGCGAGGTTGAGTTGCACATTTGTATCCATGTAGTTCAACAATCCTGAGGGGGACTGAAAGTGTATTTGAAATTTTCAATCAGTAATTCTATCAGCCACATTATGCAATCAAGAAAAATGTGTTCACTTAAAGACTCAAGTGGTTAAAATGAGCAGGTCAGACTTAAAGGATTATCTACTTGTGAGCTTGTCCCCGACCCTCGTTTGAAGTAGGCTGATGATGAAGCAGCATATTTAGTGCTTGTCCCAGACAACTAATATCCATAATAGTACAAAAAAAGATTTTTTGAAGAGCTCCATCTTGAAACTCAATTATAAAATAACTTAAGGATACTAAATGTGTTTGCCAACAGTCACTAAAACATATCTTTTCAACACTTCTACCCTCTTGTCACACCCACTTTGGAGAGCAGCTCAGGTTGGACAGGACAATTTGGTGCAAACCAGTTGCAATGAGCTGAACCTTTAAAATTGAGGGTGTGGCGCCAGTCCAAAAGGCATAGAAGACAATGCATTGCTCCTAGGTAAGTCTTGTTCTTTCTACACTGAATGGGTCTTGCCTCTTGCAATTAGCTAGAAGGTAAATATTTGGATCGCTGCAAAGGAGCAAATCAATTCCAATATCTAGAGTGCAAGGTTTTCTCCTCCGGGAAATCTCATCAGTTAAAAAGAAAAACTCTTTCTCGTCTCTCCAGCAGGAACACATGGCTTTCCCTCTGAGTGATTCTATACACATTAGGTCTTGGACCTACATGTCTATTCCATTAACTATTACCTATATGCCTCATGCTATTTTCTATTAGCAATTTAAAAAAGAACGGATATTTGTTCCATTGTGATCAAATCCTGACCTGCTTGAGTTAGTGTCCAACTTTGAATTAAGTCAGTGAGGAATCAGAGAGGCAGGAAATGGAGAAATCCATTCACAGGACAGGGATAATCCTATAATAGGCTCAATGTAATAACTTGTGATAGGAGTTTATTAATCCGGGCCCAGGTTGTTCCATTGGTTTTTGTGAGTGTTAATTGCTATGAGAAGGTGGGGTCTGAGAAGGAGATACAACATGCCAATCCCAACTTCTCCTTTCTCCTCACAAGCATCAAATCTGAAAGCTGTCTCAATGTAACCCTGCTCTATATGCAAAAGAGATTATAAAAAGCATGTGTGTTCAATTGAGATTAACAGTAGACTAATTACCAGGGATGAGCTAATGATAGAGCTTCATATATTTATACACATGTCAAATGGAATTATTAATTAAGTTTAATAAGCACACAGTGGGGGATATGCTGCTGACATTTCTAAAATAATGGCTATACTAGTGGGTGCGGAAATAACTGATGGTGTGGGGATCTGTTTTCCACCATATTTAGCAAAAATGTAAAATAATGCCTATTGTGGTTAATAATTTATCGCAACAGCTATTATATGGAAAATTGAAATTTGGTGCAGATATGCCCAGAATATGAATCCAATTTTAGTCAAAGTTGCTAAAAATGTTGGTTTGACATTATAAACGGGCCTGTCCTATTTGTTTGGATAATGTATGGGTAATCTAGAGAGCTTTTCTTAATTTACACTGTACACAATATAAGGCACAATAATTTGGCAAAGAGATAAAGTATCAAATGTACTTGATAAACCTGAACCACATCAAAAAAAGCAGCCCAATACAGAGTCAACCGTAAAAACTTGGTCTAAATTAAAATGTATGTTGTTTAGGAATGATTCATCTTGTTAAGTAACACTTATACAGTGCCCAAATACTGAGTGGAACAGGAAAACAATTATTGTAAATACATTTTCAACCTTGTACCTGCAGGTGGATATTTACCATAATTACCCCTTTTTTTAATCTTACCTGTGGTTATGTTAAATTATTTATTTAGTTATAATGATATATTGAGTGTATCTGTGGAAATAGATTCTACTATAGCTTCTGTTCATTGTTTGGACAAGTAGATACTGGCGATGCATAACCAAACATTTTGTGACAGAGCAGTCATTTTTCATGCAACATCTGTCCTCTTAAGGTTCAAGCAATTTTCAATAGCCACTTCAATCTAAAAGAGTGCTAGCCCCCAAATCCGCAAAGGTCTCCTTCTGTTAGTCATCTTTCATATACTACATCTCAAGCTCTTCGCTGCAGACCAGAGGAGTTTTAATGCCTCCGATTATCTCATGAGCTTTTGAAATGCATGATTTATTGTTGGAGGATATGGCTCGGTAATTAAGGGCCACAGAGCCTTGATTGGACAGAGATTGTCACAGTTTGGCCGACATGCTTATGCCATGGGGAATCCTGCGAGCCAGAATAAGTGTGAGAGTGATATTTGACTTCTCCATGAGATCATTTCCCTTTTATCCTCCGTCTCTCTCTCTAGCTCCCTCTTCATCGGCATTTTGGCTCTCTCACACACATTTTTCAGGCTGGCATTTTGCTTTCAGAGAAATCCATTCAGATTAGTCAGAGTAGTAAGTGTGGGTGTCTTCTGCTCTGAGGTGTCACACAAGACATTTTGTGACAGTGTGTGTGGGCTCAGACCTTTGACCATTTTTTCAGCTTGTGATTGGCCACAGGCCATCCAGTTCTTTCCTGCCAAAATAGCTGGGCGGCCTCTTAAATTAATCTGACACAGGCGCTGTGTGTGCTGCTCTTCTTTTTCATTATTTCGTTCATCTTGAAAAAATACTTTATATCTTTTTATATATACTCGCTTTTTCCAACTAAAACCCAAAGATATAAAATTTACAAGTATTTAAAAAAGGGAAGAGCAGCAGATCTTAACATTTAAGAAGCTGGTATCATTATCTGCACTGGCACATAATGGCACTAGGAAATAACCAAAGACAGTTATGATTATTAATAATTATTCTATGTTGTATTTATTTTCATCATACAAAAGAAAATCCCCCACCTCCAACCCAATGCATGCTGGGAAAGGCTCCAGCCTCCTGCAAGCCTGGTTTAAAAAATAGATGCTTGGATAAAAAAGCAAAGTGCATGCTTGGTTTATCTGCATTGCTGTGTTTGCTGCTGCTTCCACATCATTAATATGCAGGAGAAATAAGGAGCCTATGAGATGGGTCCCTGCCCTACCTTACCGCTCCATTCTACATTAATCAAGATCAGATTTTACATCTCCTTCATTCACATATAAAAGACAAGTCTGTCTTTTTTTACCAGTCACTCCTGCCATCATTACCCTTTGATCATGTTGAGCAGTCTAACCCTTTCAGGACACTGATAATTCTGCAGCGTGCCCCATGTGGTTCTCTCACAGCTGCTTCAGAGACTCAGCAAAGCTCTCCACCAGTGGAGAGGCACCACGAGTGTCACACTTTAATCTCAAACAAATGCTGCGAGACTACAGCCGATAGTAAAGTTTAACACTAAAATGTCTGTAATGAGAAAGACACAGAAGAGCTACTGACTGCATTATACAGGTACCTACCGCAATCACTACTGCTATAGTGAGTGTTTACCATGTTACGAGTCATGAAATTAACCACTACGCCAAGTCTATAATGAGTAAATTATGTCAAGTACATTAAGAGCACAAATAATGGGTTCATTTACTTTTACGTTAACGTTGACTAGGTTTTTGATGTCATACAGCATTAGTGATCACTTCAGTCAATTATTTGGTTGACTGCCTCAAGATTTAGGGGATGTGTGTCTCATCATCACTTTATTTAACATTGTTGCGTTCTATTTCCCTATTTGCTGTTTCATTATTTTGCATTTAGTTTTTACATTTTTAAGGCTCCTTGTCTTACTTGTTTGCAAACCTGCAGATAAAATATCAATTCTAGTAAACAGCCTCATATTTCCAAGCAGCTCATCTTTATTTTAAAGGATAAGTCTGGTGATATTTTATACTTTTACTGTTGTTTTTTAAAAACCTTGAAAATACAAAAAGCAAGTGTAGCAAGTCTGTGTAGCCAAAACCTTTCTTGTCAACAAATCCCATTAAAAGATCAAAACCAACATTGAATTGATCCTACTAACAACAATTGTCTGAGTAGCCTGAAATAGCTAATTCCTCTGCCATACACATCCATTGTTGTCCAAAAACAATTAAAGTGCTCATATTATGCTTTTTGGCTTTTTCCCTTTCCTTTATTGTGTTATATATCTTTTTTGTGCACGTTATAGGTTTACAAAGTGAAAAAGCCCAAAGTCCACCTCAAAGGGACTTACCATCTCCAACAGAAAACACTGTTCACAAACTGCTCCAAACAGCTCTATTGTAGTCCAGCCTTTACTTCCGTGACGAACGTGGCATGGCATGGCACTCCCTCATGCTCTGCAACTGACAAGCTAGCAGCACTTACTGCGCATGTGCGACTCCCAACAAAGATGGAACAGAAGTGTAAAACAGAGAACTCAAAACACAGGATGAAAAGATGAGCTGCAGTACATTAAATCACATAAACCTATTCTGGTACAACCTCTAAATACAATTATGAACCTGAAAATGAGCATAATATGAGCACTTTAAAACCACTGAGTGACATGCTCCTTCCCTAGGCATTGTATTTTTTTTGAGAAGAGTGAGTTGAGTCACCTTTCTGATGTTGTTCTGAAGGTGCACTCCACTGATTATACACATAAATGTCTGTTTACAGAATTGGGCAATACGATTGCATATATAAAACAATTAGTCCATTATGACACTGATTAGTGTCATAATGGGCCTGAGGACTACAAGTTTGAAAATGTAAAAAATCTGGGGGTGTGGAGATAGAAAGAAGTGAGCTTACCAGACTTCTTTAGCCCGCTCCTTATCTTTTCTTGAGGCTAGCAGCTCGAGGTTACATTAGCTGTTACTAGTATAACACACCTGAATCTCCAACCAAACTATGGCATTGTTTGTTTTGGTCTTATGAGATTTGAGTTAGGGTTAATCATACTTATTCTTTAAAACCTGGTGGGATGTTCATGGGCAAATTTTATAAAAACTTGATACATGAACTTGATATTTTTACACTTCACTGTTCTTATAAACTAATATAGATACTTGTAATTATTCCAGTAACCTTCCGTATTATGACTTCAGGGACGGATGTATGAAACTGCAAGACCGAAGGTTTATATAATGCACAGCCATAGAAATGCACCATCTTTGTGCCAATTTTAAATCCCTCCACAGTACAATGTTCCATGTTACCCCTCAGTTATTGTGAAAATGTAAACACATTTTTGAGTGTTATCCAGAGTGCTGATCAGACGGCACGCTCCTGAACCGTCACCGGAGCTCCCCAAGGAGCTCATCTGTGTTCTTGCCAGCACTCCCGCTGGCAGGTAACCAGGGGTCACTCCTTCCAATCTCCAGACTAACTCATCTATCAGTATTATCTTATCCACCTGAGTGTTTCCTTACTTATAACTGTTTGTGTTTTCTCCTGCTTAGTGTTGGGACTGTGAAGGCAATGCCAGCTATTGGCTGTGCAGCCCACCTCTTGAGTAAAAGTTGTAGTTTCTCTCTAGTGCATTTAGTGAGTCTGTACTGTTTCTCCAGAACTGTTTTATTTGTTTACAGTTTTGCCAAAACTTTCCTTTGTTAAATCCTAAGTCTATATATAAATAAGCATCAAGACTCTCCTGAGTTTTGAGTGTCTACACTAGAGTCCTTCTCTGTTATTATTGGATGTCATTGCAGACATCATGACAGCAAACATATGAGCATCATGAGCACTACAATTACACATAAATTGATGTCAACATACCCATTTAGAACTGGACAAACATTATAATCACTGTGTTTTATCTAGCAACATCGTCCAAGCCTTGAGTTGTTGTGTGCACCCTAGTGGTGGGCAATAGTTCTTCTTCTTGGTCTATTTAATTTTATTATATATAGTGACGTAAATATATAGTTATATACTATATTTTCCGGAAGCTTAATTGAGATAGAATAATCAGATGGGATGGACATTTAGTGAATTAACTACATGACAAATCAAGGTTATATATATATAAATATGCTATAACTTCAGTATTACCAAAAAGCCATCCTGCTCACTGATTGGTCTATTACAATCAGATGCATAGAATACAGTAGAAAGCTATCCGTGATAATAACAATACGGCAAAATCTCTCTGAGAGTTAACTCATTATTGTCAGCTTGTCGTATCTACATCTTATCACCCAATCATAATGAACAGCCATTACATTGGTGCATTGGTGCATTGTGAGACAATGTACACTCAGCTGCTGGTTGAGGTACACCTAAAACAACTAGAATGTAACACATCATAAAAGCCTTGCAATAAATCCTGACTTCACGAAGGTTGCAATGTTCGTCTTTTATTGAATCTGTTTTGAGAGGTGTTGATTCAGCTTTATTGTCATTTTGGAAGCTGTAGATTGTAGTGCTGTTGTACTGTATTACTTGACACAGAGGTGTTTTCTTTAGGCATTTTAGGCCTTTATTTGATAGGACAGCTAAGACATCAAAGGGGAGAGAGAGGGTGAATGACATGCAACAAAGGGCCGGAGGTCGGATTTGAACCTGCAGCCGCTGCGTTAAGGACTGAGCCTCTGTACATGGGGACGCACGCTCTACCAGTGAACTACCCAGCCATCCCACACAGAGGTGTTTTTATTATTTTGTAAACCCCATTTTCAGTAATGCTATAAATAGTAATTGATATCTATGATCTGATATCTTATATATACACATATGTATCCCTATTTCCACATCACTGTGTATTTTGTGGTCGTACTTGAAAAGAAGAATGTTACTGCACATGTTTATAAATGCTGCTCTGTAATGCGCTGGAAAAATAAAATTACAAAAAATATTTTGTCCAGATTCCCTCTTTGATGTTTTCTTTTTGAAGTCTGGAAAAAATGATTATACACCATGTGTGGACGTACTGTTCACATGCTGTCACGACACGTTCTTGTTTAAAAATACCAGTATGTGTGTGGAAAATAGCGTATGCAGATTGTGCATACACACATCTAGCTCCAGGGCAGTGCGGTGGCTCAGTGGTTAGCACTGTCACCCCACAGAAAGAAGGTCGTTACTTTGATTCCCTGGAGTGTGTGTGGTTTCCGCCTAAAGATACATCATTCAGCCAGACAAAAGACTCAAAATTGCCCTTAAGTACGAATGTGAGTGGGTGATTTTCCAACTTTGTGTCCTGTAATGATGTGCTGATCTATGTGGGGTGTCGCCCTCCTGTGTATGCCGCACAGGCCATAATTATGTTACGTAACATAATGTAATACTGTTTATCATTATCTTTACTTGTTGCACATTACTCTGTCCTCGCTGTGAAGTAAACCATCTTTAAAATTTGCTTTCATTTTAAATGTGTGTGCTTAATGTAGGGCTCAATGACATATATCTTCCCAAGCAGAATAAATCAAATCTGAAATTCAATTTTTGTTTGTTTGTAAATATATATGTATTATGATTATTGGATCTACTCTTGATAGAAAGAGGAGGAGAAAGGAATTGGTAGGTCACTTTTCAGTATACAATTCTGGCCTCGGTTACACATACTGTAAAAACTTGTATGTTTTGAAAGACACAGTTTAGGATCTCATTAATAGCCTACATATGTAACTTTTCTGTATTTTTGCATATTTTCTTTCAGCAAGCACCAGAGGCTTAGTTTTACAAATGCAAAATGTGAAACCTACAAAGTACAAAATGTACTGTTTTAAGTTGCAGTCTGTGAAGCTACTATAATGTGCTAACAAGACAGCGAATGCTAACCAACACTGATCACAGGATGAGCCGTTAACATTAGCTGGCCTGCTAGCTTCTAGGTGATCATCTACAAACACTGTAATGTAATACATATAAACTGCATTTCTTTGTAGTGGCTGATTGTTGTGATCGACCAGTTGTTTTAACCTGTTCTAACTATAAATATGCCGACGTTGCCAGGCACAAAAAAAAAAAGATTGCTGGCCCTGCCAAATAATATTGTCAGGAATATCTTGAATGCCCCCCAATAACCTGTTAATAACTACTGTATATACAATGTACTATAGATAATTATGCCACTCATAATAAGCATGTGTCTCACATCATGACTCCCAAATGATTTTCATTATGTTCATCCATTTTGCTGTTATTAGGATGACACATCTTATACAGTATATTAACCACTATTAGTGACTGTACTACTTAATTGGTGTTTAAATCTTTATAAAATGTGCAGTGTTTTTCCAACTTAAGACAGATTGTGCTCTCCACAGCGGTATAACGTATGACACTGACTGAGCCTGAAGCTTGAAACATGCAGCCCAGCTGAGCCATCCACTTGTTATAGCCATGTGGGTAAACAGACTGGACTCAGCAGAAATATAGTGCAGCACTGAAATGAGCTGTGAGATTAATGGTATGTTTGAATATTGGATGTATAGCTGCTCCACTTTTTATAGGTAGGCAATGCTGTCAGAACACACCGTGAGCCAAATGTGTCACCTCCCTCAAGACATCAGAGGAATGTTTCTTACACTGGTTAAAAGTTTGAACAAAAGGAACGTTAAATATATTTTTCGACAACAGGAGAGTATCTTACTTGTGCATTTTTTCAGCCCGGACCCTTTCTTCACGGCGTGACGGCTGAGTTTGCAGCTGAAGTTGTTCTCCCAGAACTCAGCAAACCAGATATTCCTTCTGTTGTTTTCCAGAGTTCGGCTGATGAAGTAACGATCAAACCCTAGACAGATCAATGGGTTTATTGTCGTCGACACAGTGAGTGGCAGTGTAAACAACAGCGTTGGTACAGTTTGTGAGCCAGGGCGCTGATGTGTTCTACAGTAAAATTGATTAAATATAGCATATGTTCAATTTACATTGTTGCTTTGTGTGACAGAAGTTTGTGTTTTAGACCTTTGATGATTAAATGATTAATGGTTTAGCATGACAAAGCAACTTTTATTCTCCTGCAAACAGATACAGCCGTGCATCACATGAAAAGAATATTTCACTGAAATATGCACATTGTTTTATTATACAGGGAGATCTGACATATGCACAATGGTCTTCTCTGTACCTTTGATGGACTGCCGCTTGGGAAGGATGGTGACTGCTCCCTCTGCCATCTCCTCCTGGTGCACAACCGGAGAGATCTTTGAGCCCCAGCTGTCCGAACCCACCCAGATAAAATGACCTGTCTGGTTGGCCTTTTTGGCTGCATGGAGTAGCCGCCTGCAAAGGTGAGTAAACAGATGTTGCCATGGATAAGGTCAGCATCCCGCAGGCTCCACTTTGATTTTGTTTTGCAATTCATTACACAATGGTCTGGCAGAGCTGGACTGAAACGGCTGTGTTCCCACATGTTTCTGCCCCATTTACTGCAGTCGTGTTTAGCGAATCTTCAAAGGAGTGTTACGTAGCTATTACCATGCCTTACCTGATATCGTCTTCGCTGGCAAAAAGTATGACAACTCTTGCATTTGGGTTCTCTCTGAGTCGTCGGATGACCTTGTCAAACTCTCCCTGCTTGGGCTCCCGGGGAATCTTGACAGACTGGGAGATACAAACACCCCCTAAACACACAGAAGGTTATACATATCAATGTGATCATTAAGGGAAACTGTACAACAATACCTTCACAGTATCACATAAATCAAAGAAATGAAACATACAATGGATTAAATGTCACTTTACATATTTGTTGTTTGAACTGAATTTAAATGTAATTAGGTACAAATAAACAATCACGGGGAGGTAATGAAATCAAGGGCATTGTGTTGTCAATTTATCAGGAAATGCTTAGAAAGCTAAAACTGAGATGGTGAAATGCTGCATTAACCGGCAGGATAATTGGCTTCTAAAAGAAAGGAACACCCTGGCTGTGAGAGTTTCTTGATGTAAGCCCTTTTCTTTATCTACAGAATGCCATTTAGCAGTTTTGTGGGACAGTAAATGATGTGACAATGTGTTGTAGTGTGTATGTTGTTGCTCTATTATTATGAACAGGGAATACATCCCTGTACATTCCTATGTGGATTTAGCAGAGACTTTATTTTGAAAGGTACTCAATAACATTTTTGGTGTAACATTTCTTACTTTTCCCATGGTTCCATAAGTGATGCTATTGTATTTTTATGGAGTTAAATATGTTTTCACGTATAGTTTGGGCACTTTCCTGTAATAGGTCATGTTCTGTGTTTAAAACGAACTGCTAGGTTTACTTCCTCTTTTTTTTCTGGACTTTCCACATTTTGTTCCCGCGACTTACTTTTGGTGGTTTTGCTAAATATGTGACACTGAGTTACTTGAAACAAATACTTAGGAAATTCCCAAGTATTTTTGGGAAATTCCCAAGTATTTTGTTTTAGCCACAGTTGCATTTCATTTCATGCTTAAACCTGTTAATGAGAGCAGAGGTTTGTGGAGGCATGTGTGTTGCAGGGCTGCTGTGTAGCTTGTGATGCTAGAGCGTACTGTTATGACGATGTCTGCTAGCATGGAGCATTTAATGACCATTTACGGTACACATTATGCAAGAGAGACTCTGTGAATGCTTTCGGTCTGAATCCATGCTTAGACCCACTATGCACTCAGAATATGACCAATTCTTTGAGTCCTTGCAAAAGCAGATTGAAAAGTAAAGCCCAAAACCCAAAAGGATGTTGTGATGTGTTTTTGTGCAGTCAAAGCAATGTTTCCAGTGCTTCTCCAACAGGATTTCTATGGGGTGATTTAGAGTGCCTCAGTGTGGCATGTTTGTCTGAAGGATTGTTTCCTAGCATCCTGCAGCTCTCAGGACAGTGGGGACACAGCCAAGACATATCGTTATACACCAGATACTATATAGAAACATACTGTACCCATCACTGTTACAGATGGAGACCAGAGTCATGGAAGCTAAACTTTATAAATAACTATTTGCTGAAGTGAGTCTGTGTTTATTAACAGTGTCAAACGAAAGATTAACTCCACCGCCTGACAAGTTGTTCTCCAAAAGGCAATCAGAGGAAGCAACCAATAAAATGATTGAACAATCAACTGCAAATTAATTAAAGTTACACATCCCTCTCTATCATCTGAGTCATGTTAACAACCTAATGCATGAAGCTCACGCAGATAACAACTACAACAGCAACAATATTTTTACCATTGTTTTTTTAGTACTTGCAAATTATTGTGCTGTGTGTGTGTGTGTGTGTGTGTGTGTGTGTGTGTGTGTGTGTGTGTGTGTGTGTGTGTGTGTGTTTGGCAAAACTGTGGCCTAGAATCCTATCATTCTGCAGTCTTCCACCCTAGTGCCCAGCTCAATGAGAGGGCAGCAAAATCCCGATTTAGATGTCTAAAATAATGTTGAGGTCTGAGACAGAGACGAGACAGTAAACTGTCTTGCACAGCTGTCACCAATCTTATTACTGTAAGTTTGAGAAGGTCAGACAGAATTTCTGACCCAGTCCTCACACAAGATTTTGTCAGCAAAAAAAATCTGAAACAATCCTGCAATGTGAGTTAATGAGGGTTTGTGACAAAAGAAATCAATGCATGGTTGCTGTGCCCAACTCATTTTCTCCAAATGTATAATCTGGCCCAGAAAAAAAAAAAAAAAAAAAAATTAATTTCAGCATAGTAAGTACATATGCAACATATTTTGTAAACTTCTCTTTCTGCTCAAGCTCAGTTTGGACTAAATTTGTTTGTTTTTTTAAAACAATGTTGGGATAAAGGCAGGACATCAGGATATCAAGATCCCGTACCACCATAACCGAACACAAAATCGTTTAATGTGTGACCCCCACCTGGGCCGTAGCTTTTTAGTATGTTCATAATTGCATCAAAAAGAGAAGAAACTAGATGAAAAAGCCCCCTATTTTAGCTATGTAGACAGGTTAGGTTTTTGTAGTTTTGTACTTACTGCTTGCCACAAAATAAAGAAACTTTAACTACACCACAGCCTGAAAATGAAACTATAAATTTGCAAACCTATTGAATGAGCGCTGGACTCACACTACAGTAAAAGGATAAAATTGCACCACTGCTTAGTATTAATACCTGATAATACTTTTACTTTTATTATTTGTTACAACAGCAGAAACCAAGCACCTTGTTTGCAGTACTAAGAGCAGATACATTTCCAGCACTGGTGGCCACCACTGTAGTGCCAAGATGTACTAAGGGAAATGCCAAAAACATACAGTTATAGGATTTATAGACTAGTTTATTAGACAGATTAAGAGTGATGTTTTGTTTTTGTTCATTCATCCAGTCTGATGTGTTCATTTTAGCCAGTTTCTGTTAGAAAGGAGGGTTATTTTAACCTGATGCGCAAGATGGTTTGTTAACACAGAACCATCTAAGAAGCCGTCATTGGAAACTGTTTGGGAAAGGGCAGGCACTGCGCACTTTCAAAAAAATACCTGGCAGATGATTGGATGAACCATTTGTCTGTCACACCTACCAGAAATCTGCTAAATTAAGAGTTGTTATATACAGTATGTAAGTCAACAACCTGTACAGCTCTGTCAATTTCATCCACGCATGTGTTTTATGTTTTTCTGCAATCTTATGTGGGTGTAGCTACAGTAGATAGCTAGCTATGTAGGAGGATCCCACCTGCAAAGCTCTGATTGGTCAGTTGTTCTTCTAACTGGGGGAAAAACCCATCAATAAGCACAACAAGATTTGGTAAGATGATTTAGAGGTGAAACTGGGTTAAAGGATTTGTAGATTGCTTATTAATAAACATGAAAGACTAGGTTATGGATGAATGGTTTCCAGTGCAGCACTATCTAGACCCGTGTTGTGACAAAGCTGTTAGGAAGCATTTGAGACTGTTTCAGTTTTTTTTAAACGCCTGTATTTCCTTTTGGACATGTATTTTTTTTTAAAGATTTTTACAGGAAGTGCATCATGTGTTTGATCCTGGAAGTGATGTTTGGTATCCCTAAAAATCACACTTTTACTGTCTGGATGCTTTTCATCATCTTTTAGTTTATGGGAGTGTGTGTGTCTTGACGGCAGTCATGAGAGCATTTCATCACTTCAGCCATTTGTGTGTGTTGATGACCCACTTGTCCAGTTGACTTAAACAGGCTCTATTATCGGTCATTTTGTGTTGTTTACTTAAATTGATGGCGTTAGATAAGTGAGAAGCGTAAAAAACCACATTGTCACTTTGCAGTTTTTCTACATGTCACAGCAGAGGACTGTCCTGGGGTTATCTTAACAATGTGTTCACTAAAATTAATGGAAACTAATAGTGACAAATAGCTGCTGCAGTGTCAGGACAGCCACAGTCATGTAATCTGTATTTGCCACGACAGCTAAGCGGCTTTCTTTTTCTGCTTTTCATTTATATTTAGATGCCTTCTAGATAACAACAGTCATACTGTGTGTGAGGTCAAGACAAGACATCAACAAACGATGCATTCAGATTCAGATCCGTTCCAAAATATAATGGGTTCTTACGTGGTCCATGCTACATTCTTCCAGCAAGTTTCATGAAAATTGGGCAAGTAGTTTTTCCATAATACTGCTGACAGGCAAACAAACCAAATGAAATGTTTACTATGTTAGAAAGTTGAAAATTACTGTATTTATGTAAAGGAAAACACACAATTCAGGTGACAATTCAAAAAATATAATGGAACATAAGGCTCTCAGGCATTCCGTATTGCTTTCAAATATGTATTCTCCTATAGATCAACTTTTCTCCTTTAATGTTATCCCTGCTGAGTCAACACACAAAGTCTGACTCAAAGGATGTACATTTCCGGGCTAGAGCCTGACATCCAGCACGAGAGTCCCTCCCCTCTCTCTACCTCCACTGATGGGACTTAGCGCCGACCAGGACTGTTGTGATTGGTATTAAAGAAATACAACAATCTCAGAATAGATCGGTAGTGTAGCCAGACCATACTCCAGTGCTGTAACAGTGCTGATTCATGCAGGCATGAATTACCTTTCTGTCCTCTTTTGTGTCTATTGTTTGGGGAGGTAACCACTTCAAATGTGCATACATTAGTTCATTTTATTAAATGTGTAAAACCCTGGACTTTAATAACTTTCTATTTAAACAGGAACTTTGGTGTCACTTCCTTCATTCTGCCTGTAACAGCCCATTTCCCATTTCACGGCTTTCATGTAATAATTCAAGGTAAAACTATAATTTCCTGCATAAGTCAGGACACAGTAAACAGCAGTGAGCTTGCTAACCTTGCAGCAGTCCTTCAAAAAAAAAAAAAAAAGACAGCTTTTTAATTCCACTGAATACAATGCTTTTTCATCTGTGCTCTAATTTGAATGCATTGTGTAAAGACCTCTTTGTCAGGGAGTAAAGTTATTCAGTGAAAAAGACTTCATGCTGAATACAGATATCACTACAGACAACACTAAATCACCAATAATGATCAGTTATTGCTGGATTAATGAGGTAGTCTGTCAGCAAGCAATTGGATCATGTAGATCTTATATGAACTGAGGTAACATGACATTTAAAATGACGTGTGAAATATTAACCATTATAATGTTCTCAGCAGCTGTACTGGGGTTTTACAAATGGAATGTGAACTGCAGCAGAAAAGTCAGAAAAGTTCATGGAAGAGTTTAGGTACCGAACTGACAACATATCCAAAGATCATGAGAAACTGAAAGTAACTTTGTCTGTGATGGTTTTACCTTTCTGCTACATTTACAACACGAAGAGCAATCTTATAAGTTTGCTGCTGGCTTGCTTTGCATCAGAAGGTTGTTTTTCATGGATATGTGAGGAGATTTGAAATAACCTCTTCCTATAAATTACTTTTTGTGCCAAGTGTATACTGTGTAACTTTATCTGCCTATGTGGGTCTGACATGCCAGAAAATAATTCCCATCCAACGATGCCAAAATACATTCCCAATATTTTCCACTGCATGCCCTATCAGCATGGCTGGTTGTAGACTTTAATATGTTATGCTGTGTCCATGCTCAGTTCATGTTCAATTAAAGCACAGAAATACAATAGTATTAAGACTGAAAACACAATTTGTTGCGTCTCTGCTCCACTGAGTTTCCTAATTGTACATCTTTCCCATGCTATTTGTTCACCACACGTCTTTTTGTGTGTTTAGTCAGTGGAGCCACTCAAGTAAATAATTAACCAGTTGGAACGCACCATCTTGACTTCCTTTTTTTTTCTTTCTTTTTTTAAAGCTGTGGATGCTTCTGACTTTACAGGGTTGTTTTATTTTTGTGCTTTCGCAGCATGTAAAAGTTGGTTGATACTCAGACTTGAGCTTGAAATATTGTGTTAAATCAAGTGAGAGCACATAAACAGTCCAATACCAGTCATGTACAAATTGAAATATCAGTCGTATGCTTAATGATGTGTGGCATATAGTGTACAATGATATTTGGAAAAGAACAATTTAGGATGTACAACAGAAGACAAAAAAATTCAATGATACTTGATTTTCAGAAATAGGAATGTTAACAATGTGCTATAAAATGTTTGTCTACTTATTAAGTATCTAATCTGTATGAATTCTCTTTATTTGGCTGTACCACAGATATTTGCGTGACATGGTTTGTGTCAGAGTGCAACAGCTACTTTAAAAAACACCACCAAGGAAAAATAAGTGAGAATTAAAAATTAGATTTAGTTGTGTTTGCCTCTGCCAGGGAGGTTATGTTTTTAGCATTGTTTGTTTGTTTGTTGGCAAGCTATCTCCAAAACTTAATTACAGATTTAAATGAAACTTGGTGGAGACTTTAGCTAGGGGCCAAGGAACAAGTCATTGTTTTTTGGTGAAAATCTGGATCCAGGCACAGAACCAGGAACGTTTTAAAGGGACTATTTCACTATTGCACATTGAAAAATCCTATGAAAAATCGAGGAAGGGATGAAGTGACCCTGCCCGGAGGAAGCCCGGGGCCCCCGTCTGGAGCGAGCGTCTGGTGGCCGGGTTTGCCACGGAGCCCGGCCGGGCACAGCCCGAAAAAGCTACGTGGCGGACATCCCTCCATCCCATGGGCCCACCACCTGTGGGAGGAACCGCTGGGGTCGGGTGCGCTGCCACATGGGTGGCAGTGAAGGTCAGGGGCCTCGACGGACCAGACCCGGGCAGCAGAGGCTGGCTCTGGGGACGTGGAATGTCACCTCTCTGTGGGGGAAGGAGCCCGAACTTGTGCGGGAGGTGGAGCGCTACCGGTTAGATCTGGTGGGGCTTACCTCTACGCACAGTTTTGGTTCTGGAACCATACTCCTGGATAGGGGTTGGACTCTTTTCTTCTCCGGAGTTGCCCAGGGTGTGAGGCGCCGGGCGGGTGTGGGGGATACTCACAAGCCCCCGGCTGGCGCCGCTACGTTGGAGTTTAACCCGGTGGGCGAGAGGGTCGCCTCCCTACGCCTGCGGGTTGTGGGGGAAAACTCTGACTGTTGTTTGTGCATATGCACCAAACAAGAGTTCAGAGTATTCGGCCTTCTTGGAGACCTTGAGTGGAGTCCTGCATGGGGCTCCAGTCGGGGACTCCATAGTTCTGCTGGGGGACTTCAACGCGCACGTGGGTAATGATGGAGACACATGGAGAGGCGTGATTGGGAGGAACGGCCTCCCTGATCTAAACCAGAGTGGTTGTTTGTTGTTGGACTTCTGTGCTAGTCATGGATTGTCTATAACGAACACCATGTTCGAACATAGGGATGCTCATAAGTGTACTTGGTACCAGAGCACCCTAGGCCAAAGGTCAATGATTGATTTTATAATCGTTTCATCAGATCTGAGGCCATATGTTTTGGACACTCGGGTGAAGAGAGGGGCGGAGCTGTCAACCGATCACCATCTGGTGGTGAGTTGGGTCAAGGGGTGGGGAAGACTCTGGACAGACCTGGTAAGCCCAAGCGGGTAGTGCGGGTAAATTGGGAACATCTGGAGGAGGCCCCTGTCCGACAGACTTTCAACTCACACCTCCGGCGGAGCTTTTCGTGCATCCCTGTGGAGGCTGGGGGGCATTGAACCCGAGTGGACAATGTTCAAAGTTTCCATTGCTGAAGCTGCGGTGAGGAGCTGTGGTCTTAGGGTCTTAGGTGCCTCAAGGGGCGGTAACCCACTGAACACCATGGTGGACACCGGTGGTCAGGGAAGCCGTCCGACTGAAGAAGGAGTCTTTCCGGGATATGTTATCCCAGGCGACTCCGGAGGCAGTTGCAAGGTACCGAAGGGCCCGAAGGGCTGCAGCCTCTGCCGTGAAAGAGGCAAAGCAGCGTGTGTGGGAGAAGTTCGGAGAAGACATGGAGAAGGACTTTCGGTCGGCACCAAGGTACTTCTGGAAAACCGTTCGCCACCTCAGGAGGGGAGCGGGGAACCATCCAAGCTGTGTACAGTAAGGATGGGACGCTGTTGACCTCAACTGAGGAGGTAATAGAGCGGTGGAAGGAGCACTTTGAGGAACTCCTAAATCCGACTAATACGCCCTCTATGGTACAGGCAGAGCTGGAGGATGAGGGGGGATTGGCATCAATTTCCCTGGTGGAGGTTGCTGAGGTAGTTAAACAACTCCACAGTGGCAAAGCCCCAGGAATTGATGAGATCCGTCCAGAAATGCTTAAAGCTCTGGGTGTGGAGGGGTTGTCTTGGTTGACACACCTCTTCAACATTGCGTGGAAGTCTGGGACGGTGCCTAAGGAGTGGCAGACCGGGGTGGTGGTTCCCCCCTTTTTTAAAAAGGGGGGACCAGAGGGTGTGTGCCAATTACAGGGGTATCACACTTCTCAGCCTCCCGGTGCTGGAAAGGAGGGTTCGGTCGATAGTGGAATCTCAGGTTGAAGAGGAACAATGCGGATTCCGTCCTGGTCGTGGAACAACGGACCAGATCTTTACTCTGCAAGGATCCTGGAGGGAGCCTGGGAGTATGCCCAACCAGTCTACATGTGTTTTGTGGATTTGGAGAAGGCGTATGACCGGGTGCCCGGGAGATACTGTGGGAGGTGCTGCGGGAGTACGGGGTGAGGGGGTCCCTTCTCAGGGCCATCCAATCTCTGTACGACCAAAGCGAAGTTCTCGGCAGTAAGTCGGACTTGTTTCAGGTGAGAGTTGGCCTCCGCCAGGGCATGCGCTTTGTCACCAATCCTGTTTGTAGTATTTATGGACAGGATGTCAGGCGTAGTCGGGGTGGAGAGGGGTTGCAGTTCGGTGGGCTGGGGATTTCATCGCTGCTTTTTGCAGATGATGTGGTCCTGATGGCATCATCGGCCTGTGACCTTCAGCACTCACTGGATCGGTTCGCAGCCGAGTGTGAAGCGGCTGGGATGAGGATCAGCACCTCTAAATCGGAGGCCATGGTTCTCAGCAGGAAACCGATGGAGTGCCTTCTCCAGGTAGGGAATGAGTCCTTACCCCAAGTGAAGGAGTTCAAGTACCTTGGGGTCTTGTTCGCAGTGAGGGACAATGGAGCGGGAGATTGGTCGGAGAATCGGCACAGCAGGTGCGGTATTACATTCAATTTATCGCACCGTTGTGACGAAAGAGAGCTGAGCCAGAAGGCAAAGCTCTCAATCTACCGGTCAGTTTTTGTTCCTACCCTCACCTATGGTCATGAAGGCTGGGTCATGACCGAAAGAACAAGATCCAGGGTACAAGCGGCCGAAATGGGTTTCCTCAGGAGGGTAGCTGGCGTCTCCCTTAGAGATAGGGTGAGAAGCTCAGTTATCCGTGAGGAGCTCGGAGTAGAGCCGCTGCTCCTTTGCGTCGAAAGGAGCCAGTTGAGGTGTTTCGGGCATCTGGTAAGGATGCCCCCTGGGCGCCTCCCTAGGGAGGTGTTCCAGGCACGTCCAGCTGGGAGGAGGCCTCGGGGGAGACCCAGGACTAGGTGGAGGGATTATATCTCTAACCTGGCCTGGGATCGCCTCGGGATCCCCCAGTCGGAGCTGGTTAATGTGGCCCGGGAAAGGGAAGTTTGGGGTCCCCTGCTGGAGCTGCTACCCCCGTGACCCGACCCCGGATAAGCGGATGAAGATGGATGGATGGATGGATGTGCTTTTTTTTACGCATCCTATTTTCCTACCATAGATATGAAACTATAGATATAAAAATTTGAAATAATCTATATTTTCATATTAATAATGGTTTAAAAACACTGTGTAATGTGAAAGAAGTTGCTCATAGTCAAGTACAAATAATTATCATCCGATTTTGCAGTTCCCCCTTTACTCTATGAAGTGTTTTGGCGTCTTTCAGCTCATTGTTTTGTTTTTTACGGCCTGCAAATTTTTTGTTTTTGTTTACACACACTTCACATCTTTGTTTTTTTTATTTGCAGCAGTTTCCGGCATAAACAGCTCAAAATAATGTTTGTACGCTACTTGCCCAGCACCAAATGACAAAGTTAGCAGCTAGCTGGAGATCATAATGAAAGCTAATGTTTCTATGTATTTGCTGCCTGCGTAAATACAGTTTGCCAACATTTTCCCCACTTTTTAAGATTATGTCAATGTTGTCTTTAAAGCCTGTTCCACTGACCCAAGTGGCCAAAATAAATAAATTAATGCTGCTTTAAATAAAGTTATCTTTACCTAGAATCGTCTCAGTAGGTCAAGGTATGAATGAACATGTAATGTACTCTATTTATTCTTCATTTGGCTTGCTTTTGTCTCTCCACAGCTCCATACTGGACACCATGGGCTATAGGACAACAGTGTTTACTACCGTATGTGCTGACTAGTGTGGTGCTGTTGTATGTGATGGCTTTTATATTTTGAGGTGTTTGTGTAGATGACGAAATATCATGAATGCCAAACAAAAATGTATTTCAATACAGCAACCCTAACCCTATTCTACTTCTATTTAATGTTTATTTTTCTTATTCTGTTGTTTTAGTTGTGTTCTGCTGTAACAAGGGTATTTCCCTAGTTCGGGATCAATAGGTCTATCTTATCTTATGTTAAGGCCACATTTTATGCCTCAAAGAGTACTATATAATTGAATGAACCCGTTTCTGTCTCAACAAAAGGTAGCATTTGTTGATAAACTATTTTAGATTGTACAGGGGATTTTTATTCTCTGAAATCAAAAACGTTGTTTTCAAATCAACTGTCTGCTTTTAAATACTGCACAGGTTTCTTTTTTACAAGCCAATGTCAGAATTCTTTATTTTCGTTAATTGCAGCTGTGGTGAGACTTCAAAATAAGATACAAAAATAAAATATTTCCTGGAATGGTTAATTCACTGAAGCACAAAGTAGAGAGGACAACTGGCTTCAGGCCTTCTGACACGTCAGTGTCTCTCATTGAACGGCTTGTTGTCATTCTGCTTTTAATAAAAATAAACACACTCTTCTTAGCAAACACACACAGAGCTTCTGAAATGAATTCACGTTTGTGCGAGCACACTTATTTTTCATGCTCAAAGTCATAAAAAAATTAAAATCTCCTCTCTCTTTTACAAAAACTAACATGCAGTTACAGCTTTAGATGGAACCCTAAAATGAATAAAAATCCAACATATGCAAAAGAGTGAACAGGGAACTATTATAATAGGAACTTCTAGTGTTTGTTTTTCTGAATGTTTTGATAGATATTTGCTCACTACTCATCCCATACTGTCCTAGTATTAACACATAAAAAATGTATTGTACCCTCTGTGGGTTTGATGAATTATATTTAAAATAAAATGGAACTTCTAATCCCTATTACATGATAACATAGTGCACGTTCAGTGAGTACCCCTGTCAATGATAAAACATTTATTCAAATTGGCAAATAAAAGTGCCATATTGCCATTTAGTGTGTTAAAAGGTTGGGCTCCACACAGTTTTTAGACTGTTCTCTTCAGGTTTGCGGTCCACGTTGGAATGTCAAACAACAAAAAAATGTTTAATCGCTTCTTTTGTATCTCTCTTTTAGCTTGATAGTATTTTGGTACCCTGAACAATAAAATGAAGCACTGCCTCCATCCATGGTGTTTGGATGAATAGGACATTTTGACAAATATGGCCAGTTGCAGCACTTAGGGATAAAACTCCTTCCTGTCAGCTCTTATTTTCAAACATCAAACAGAAAAATATTTTTGAAATAACATTTCTAATTCTCTGTGTTGCCGGCTGTATTACCAGACAAAATAAGCGATCATAGGATTTTGTTTTTTTTAGGTAACAGTAACTTGGCCTACCAACATTGTTGTGAACCAAAATGACCTCATTTGGATCGGGCCATGGTGGAGGAGTCAAAGCCTGTCATCATTTAAAAGTTGACCTTTAAATAGTATCACCTCCATCAAGCTAATAACGGTAATGTTTTTTAACATCAGAACACAGTGCCAGAATGAATCATCCCTCAACATTTTTAGCAATGTTGAATGGACGTGTTGTCTGCCATATCACATTTAAGTAAAGACAATTTTTATTACAGAGCCCCTCCAGTCTGCTCTTCTGAGATATCACCACAGATATCCCCATTAACAGATGTACTTCACCACAATACATTTTCAAAGTGCAAGACACAAAGAAAACGACATGGCCGTATAATGTTCTATTTTATTTTTCACCTCTCCTCTAAAGCAAGGGCAGCAGTTTCAATCAAACCACTTGACTTCAATCTGACCTCTTTCGTATGACTACAGCACAGAAATACCTTAGGCAGAGCTGAGTCTGCACACTAAGCCCAAAAAATAGAAGTGCTTTAGACTGTAGCCTACCTAATTGACTCTGTAATAGTGTCATAGTTCAGTGCCACCAAATTGACTGAGTTTTCAAGCAAGCTTTGGCAACACTGATACCCTTAAAAATGACAAAGAGGCCTCCCAGTGCAACTCAAAGTTTATGCAACAACGAGCAACAAAACAGTGGCAATGTAGCACTCAATATCACCCTCTGCATTTAGAATGAATCATTCCAAGCCAGTTACATCAACATGTCACTAGATTTAAAACATACCTATCCATCACAACATAATTTAAAGCGGTACTAAAATATTTTTATGTGAACAATGAATCAAATACATGTATGTAAAAGGGTCGCTGGTAGTAACAAAGTATCAGCTCTACAAAGCCTTCTAGCATCTATCAGCTAATTGTTTTGGGTTAAAGGCTTGCAGCTTTACTTTTTTGGTTCAGTCTCAACGCTCACATCAGCGTCATTTTCAGTCATGGCAACCACCTGGATTAAGCAAAAGACCGACAGTATAATACCTGCCTAGCACCTAACAGGCAAAGTTAGTAAATAGATGGTGAACATACTGTAGTGAAGCATTTAGCTTCTATAAAAGTCAGATATTCCATCAGGAGTTGGTGGAGAGCAAAATGGAGCTGAGAAATAGTGAATAAATGCTAATGTTGCTTTGTATCTGCATTGTATACTGTATTGTAAATACTGTAAGCAACTGTATGCTAATAAGTTAGCCATATCAGCCTTGTAAGGCCATAATTCAGTATGTCAAATGAATATGATGTTAAGTTAGTTGTGGAGATCTGTCCCAAAGTGGCTAAAGGGGGAAGAATTGTTAATGAGAAAAATATATACTTGTTAAATTTGTAGTAATCAACATGTTTGTAGTACTCATGTTTAAGTGAGACTTTTTTTTTCTCAAACTGAGAGCTTGAGAATCTTCATACAACTGATATTCTTGTTAATTCTCTCTGGACAGCCAGAGAGTGGTTTTCACACCTCTGACCTGTCCTGTGTAGAAAACAGCCTGCTGCTTATATTCAAAAAGTGTTAATTAAAAAGAGGGAAACATGTAGGCGCCATATGGAAAAGGCTACCTACTAATTACACTTTGCTGCTCTTTCTTTTGTGTTTCTGTGGAGATGAGGTCATCTCCACAGAAACAGGTCCTCGCAAAGCTGCTTTGTTGGATCACTCACAGGTCTACCTTTTTCTTCTTGTCAAATTGTGAAATCAAATGTCTCTTCACTGAAGAGAAAAACTATTTATTGTTTTACCGACAAGAAATTCCTGTAGAGTAAACTCAGGGAAAATATTAGCTGGTGTGTATTTTATGCTTAATATTCTATTGGTGCTATTATGAGAGTGAGTGGGAGGAGGGGACCTGCAATAGCACAGAAAACCTCTTATGAGAGAAATGCTAAGCCTCAGGAAAGGATACACAGCTGCTCGGGAGTATTTCTGCACCATAATTGACGTGCCACAAGCAAAATTTCCCATCATTAGAGGGACCTGTTGCCTGGGAGCGCAGGAGCTTCCAAGGAGGAAAATGCAAGCCCTTAAGCTGCCATGCCTAAGAGATAACAGAGCTGCAGAATCACAACTGCAGAGATATGGGCAAAATATGCGGACAACAAACAAGCCCATTTTTCCCATTTATTATGCTGGGTTGTAGAAATCATATTGAGCGTTCTGTTATACATAATGAATTCAAACCTGGAGGAACATTTTCATAAAAACTCTGCAAAGAAGTGCAAAATAAGTGCAACCTCAAGATTGATTTGTGGAGTAAAGTGCTTTCAAAATGACTGAATAATGTGCCTAGTCTCTTTAATCCCTAACTGTCTTTGCATCCCTGCCCTTGAGACAAAGCCTGCGATGGTGCTGGTCATAGAGAAAACCTTGACTGCAGGAGATGAAGGGTCGCTGTCCATTTGTCATCATCACCTCCTCACCAATTAAACGCTGACAAAACAGTGTAGAGGAAGCAGCTGCTTTCATCTTCTAATTGACTGATTGATTCGCCTGTTTTTCTATCACCCTATAAGATGTTTTCATGATGCAACCCCGACGGTGTTTCATTTGATTTATAGAATGCAGCTTTAGTGGACGCACTGATGTGGGAAGGTGATATAAACACCATTTGTGAATTCATATGGTATAAAAAAAAACTGCCTGCCGAGGAAGCAAAAAATAAATAAATAAGTCAAGTGTTTTGTTTTTGCTAATTTGTTGATGCTGTCAAGTCCCTGTAGAATAGATGGACAGAAATAATAATAATTTAAAAAAACACAGAGTACATTTTCAATACGTTTATAAATATTCTAAATCTGAGACGAACATGTGTGGGAGTTGTTTGAAAGATTTTGTGATCATTGCCGTTGTCTGGTTCATGTATTGAGAGATGTGTCCAGCCCAAAGGATGAGCTATTGTTTAGGTGTTTTCCATTCATCTGGGATCTGTATTCACCCCACCCTTCAGGACAATATTGGTGTTCATGAAATAGATTTAGCTAAGACTATATTTTTTATTAGAGAGCTGTTTTCCATTCTTTGTTAAGGTAAGGTTTGACATCACGTGAAGCATAAAACAGCTTCGTTTTTCAGTTCCCCCTCTGAGACAAAAAGGAAAAACATATATTTTCTCAAACGAGGTTGTTCTTTGGGATTAGGTGTTTGACTAAAAAGGTTTTCTACGATTGTTATGTTAGATTAGAGGACCCTATAATCAATATTTTGCACTGATTTATAGTATCTTCAAATTTGATAATTTCTGCTAAAGTTCATATCTATCTATCGTATCTATGTACGTTCACATGCACACCAATATTCCACTATTATTCCGAATATGATACAGGTCATGTAAACAGCATATTCCGGTTGGATATTCCGAAAAAGGCCTTTTTCCGAATATAGCATTTTCCGATTAAGACGTGTGAGATATTCCGGTATTATTCAGGTTTTAGAGGCATTCTTTGTACATGTATACAACGCATTCGGAATATGTGTCTCAATCAGGGTTTTTACCGCAGTTTACGGCCTCTTGCCTGTTTGCAACTTACGGTCAGCTCTGTGTGTTGCTATGGTTGCTGTACAGAAACCAACCAGCCAACAGTTTGCAAGACTGCAGACCTGATAAGAAGGAGAAACACAGCTACTTTTAAACATTATTAAAGACTTGGATATCAACAGGTTTTTGGATATACGCACACATCGCTACGCCGACCTTTTCAAGAAGCTGGTTGAAAGAAGGAAAGAGGGACTCTGTGTTCGCACGGTCCAACAAGTGAACTTTGAAAAAAATCATATTTTGCATGGCTACATGTAAATGGGAATATTAGTGGAATATTCTCTTTCATTAGCCATGTAAACAGCTTATTCGGAATATATACTTTCAAATAAATAAAGTAAATTGACATGAGAGTCAAAAACGGTCAAATTATACAAACATACAGCTGTTTACATATTGACCTTTGATCCAGTCACTATTCGTCACTACTCTGAGAGCATACAACAGACTTACATCCTCCTGCCTCCAGCCCTCCCGAACAACTGTGGTTACCAGTCTATATAGGCCTGAAGCGCGTCACTGGAATTGGAACATACCAACAAAACAGTACAAAACAGGGGTGGCTCAGGTGAGTAGACAATAAAAGCTTAAAACAGCCAAAAATTCATATAACTATAAAGCTAGACATTTATGGAATATTATTTATAGGATTCAAGCTAACATTTGACAACGCCACAAAATATATTGACGGCTAATAAATGAATTACTCAAACTCCGGGTCACTTCCTGTTGCCCCGGAAGTCACAGCGTCATTTAAAACCGACAATCGCGGCAAACATTCCTTTAAGGCCCAGACTCACAGACCAACTCTCGGCAGAAAAGGCAGTTGGACTAATCAGTCTACCCGAGTTGGTCAAAAAAGTGCCTCGGAACACACCAAAGCGACGAGACGTAATACGTCTCCATAACAGCAGGCGGCGCTAATCTGTATTGTCGCCCAAAAATGAAAACCGGCAGTTGATTGGGTCTGGTTTCTCCGGAAATTCAAAGACAGACTGTCATGGCGGCTTGTTCAGAATAAAATCTCATATTGTACTAAAATGTGTTTCTGAAAACATTTTAAGTGAGAAATAGGCCAAGCAGTTGCTGAATCTGTCTTCATTTCAGATCAACAAAGGTCAGTTTAAAAGATTTTCGTCAGATTTTGAGAGACTCTAGTCACGCTCATTCTGCTCCCCGTTTCCGGGTTAGCACTCTACCAATCAGATGGGTCATTTGAGTCCGACTGCCGGCAGTGCCTGCCCTGCCGATTATACATGTCAAATGGGCCAAAATGAAGGCCGACGGCCCCTCGGACGGACGACGGCACGGAACACACCGAACAGACTCGAGTCACTGACCTCGCCAGACTGTCCGACGGACGATTATCGGCTCGGTGTGTAGTAGGCTTAATATACACCAACAGGAGACGCCGGGAAGACACGAAGATATATTAAACTATGCTACGTTTTAAGCTCAATAAACAGACACGTAATTAATGAATCGACGTGTTGCATGGTTATTATAACCGTCAAACAATCAGAGAATTATGTTTTGATGGTTGTAGCAATTGCATATAAATCACTGCAGTATTGGATGTTAAATGTGCACAAGAAAGCTACGGGATTACTGTGGGGGATTTGATGATGGCTAGGTTAACAGATGATTTGAAAACAGTGTGATAATTAACAGAACATATTGACACGCTAAACAAACATATACAGGTAACCTTTGCACTCACGTCTGAGAAATGAAATAGGTAGCGCATCGCTACCATGACGGCAGCTATGCCCCCCGTCACAGGGAAACAAACCAAACATGGACAGCACCCAAGAACAGGTTGACGTCTAGTTTAATGTGCACAGTGCCATGGTTAGCATTGCTAAACCTCTATCATGATTGACGGGTCGGAGTGTAGCCATGCCCCTAAAGCATCCATGCTTTATTTTCTATTTTAAAATGAATGGGACAGTAATTTACTAAATGAACATGAATAATGCTGTATAATTGCTGTATTTGAAAGTATCGATTGAGGCCATAAACCTGTTAGGAAAATGTTTACTAAGATAACAAATCAAGTGAGAAGAAGGGCCATTTTCCCATAGAAATCTATAAAAAACAGACTTCTTTTTGGAGTTGCCCCCTGCTGGAAATGAGATAGAATGCAAGTTTAAGGCACTTCCGCATAGGCTTCATTTTTCAGGCCCAGAAATTGCCGCTTGGTTCATTGTTATGTGACGCCCTCTAATGGCTGACAAATGTACTGATTTTAACCCAAACCAAGATCTTTTTCTAAACCTAACCAAGTAGTTTTTGTGCCTAAACCTAACCAAACTGTGATTGTTTCACAACGTCAACGACATTTTTAAAATCTTGACTGTTACATTTAGGTATGAGGATGGAAAACGCTCCTGTGGGTCATATTTCCTGCCACCACTGGGGACGCTAATTCATGAAACGCTCTTATTGGTCGTATTAAAGGATAGGAACAAATGACCTATGTGGTCTAGAGGATGAATACCCAAACCGAGCCCGTCGGGACCCGGCGGTATACGCCGGGCCGGGCAGGGTTCGGACAGATATTTAGAAATGATGTTCGGGTTCGGGTCGGGCTCGGTCACATCAGCGCAATAAGGCACTGAACAGTTTAAATTTAAAAAAACGTATTATGTAGGTGCGCGCCTATGTTAACATGCGCTTGTTGCCCCGTGTGCACTGATGCACTCATCTGTTGACATTTCCGAATGCCTTCTTACAAACGTACACGTGTCATTAGTATGAGAAAAAAATTAGATTTTAACTGTGTCGGGCTTGTACATAAATATCTTAATGCCTGTCGGGCTCGGGCTGGTCTTGGTTACTGCTCTGTCGGACGCGGGCCGGGCTCGGACAGAAAAATGCGGCCCGATCCGCACTCTAATGTGGTCATATGGTTTGTAGGACTTGTTGGAAATAAATACCCATTAAGTAATGGCAATGGCAATAAGAATCTGATATAGTGGCAAACAAATATATTAACAGACAAACAAAATAACAGGAACAGCTCAGAAAACAATACAATCTAATACCACATCTTGAAATTAATCATGAGTTTGTGTGCATACAGTTTTTGGGGAGACTGTCAGAAAAGGTTGATTCAATTTGAAAATGTAGTCCGTGGTGTTTATTCACCACATTGTTGGTGCTCTAAGTAGTCTAAGCCTTGTCTGCACTACTCAAAGTCACTCCATTTAAAGACTCCCTCTAATTAACTCATTTAGATCCTGAAAAGAACTTGCTGTGACAATTTGACCCACCTTTCACTTGTCTGTACAGCATGTTTGGATTTCAACAGTCACAATGCATGCCTACTTGGAAAAGCTGTTAAATGTGCCAGCAGGTAAACCAGCAGGACAGACAGTAGTCACCCATTTCAGCAGAGAATACCCACAAAGCATTTTGGCAGCTCCCTTACTCCAGCATGAGCAGAGCTTTAGAGTAATCATTATTAAAACAGACAGGGACCTGATGTCTACAGAGAGTTCAACATACAGTAGTGGGGCTTACTATGAGTAATTTGGGGTTATCCTGGGTTCAACAGCTATGCTGGGACACATTCAGGGCACCAGTGATATTCAGTTTAGTGAAACGACAGCCCCACTATGTTGATTTTTCTAGCCATGCTAGCGGCAAGGCTCTAGGCAGTATTGGTCTGTTGGTACACAAATTTGGTCCAGACTGAAATATCTCAACAGCTTTTGGATGGATTGCCATGGAATTTGGTTCACACATTTATGTTCCACAGAGGATGAATGGTACATTATTTTGGTGATCCTCTGATTTATCTCCTAGCGCCACCAGCAGGTCAAAGTTAACTCATCCACTGAAATATCTTAACATCTACTGGATGGATTGGTGTATAATTCTGTACATACATGAATGGTGCCCAGACGATGAATCCTAGTCACTAGCGTCACTATGAGGTTCACGTGTTTTTGAGTGAAATGTATCGACAACTATCCGGTGAAATGCCATGCCATTTACTACATACGTTCATTTTTCTCTTCAGGACGAATTGCAATTACTTTAGTGATCACAGGACTCATCTTCTAGCGCCATCGTCATGGAGAAATTTCAATTTGTCGATTAGTTAGATTTTTTGGTCAAATACCTGCAAACATTCCTCATCTGCCTCAGCTGTACATTATGTGTTTTGTTTTGCTAATTTGTTATTTATGGCTACCATCCCGACTATGTGGACAAGCAAGACCATCTCCGTGTCCATCTTCATCTCTACATCAGAGGGGATATAGAGAAAAGCGTGGAGGAATTGAAAACCGACTGCGACTTCTCTGCTGGGCATCTCTCTAGTCAGTGCAGTGTCGGACATTGAGCTGGATAGCCTCCGTGCCTCTGTGCCTGTGTCGGTTTCCAGCAGGATGTTGGAAGCTGTGGTGTCCTTTCGCCGAGACTTGGATGGATCCTGGAATGTCGGTGTCATTCAACGAGGTGACTTTTTTTTTTTGTGTGCCGATCTGACAGCCAAATTCTGCTTTATGATGAATCATGCAAGTTTAAGAAGATGATGGGATAACATTTCACTGGAAATGTACCTCATAAGATATCATGTTACAAATAAAATCAATTGATGGATGTGTACTGCTAATTATCAAATGCAAACACGCTAAACACAGTGACCGTGGTATACCTACTAAACATCATCTTCGTGGTTGTTTTCAAGTGATTCTGCTGTAATGTATTTGTGCTTGTGTGTGTGTGTGTGTGTGTGTGTGTGTGTGTGTGTGTGTGTGTGTGTGTGCGCGTGTGTGTGTGCATGCGTGACTGTGTGTGTAATGTAGATGTAGATGATTTTGTAAACAGAATTTGAAATGTATTGATAATAAAGATAGACATGACTAAATGGTGGTCTACAAACAGTGAAATTGTCTGTGGAAAAAAGCCATTGTACACACTGATCTCAATACTGCACTTATGAGATAACATTGAACAAAGAAGTTCACTAACAAAAACAATCCCCCAAAACAAGATTGTGTGCAGAAAGGAAAATATTTCACAGACCCTGTGATATTGTTAAGTGCTCGGCTGCACCAAACCAATTTTGCATCAAAAAAAGCCAGATGAAAAGAATTCAAAGCGACAGTGATATAATTTCCCCTGAAATCTCTTGCAGCAAAATTTTCTCTACAAATGCAGCATTCTTGATTCGGCAATTATAACATATTTTTCTGCTCAAAATGTTGTACACAAATATAAAGTTTATAAATACTGTATACTTTATCACTTTCTAAGCCTGACCTTCAGCTCATAATAAATAATCCTTTGTAAAGTGCTTGTAGTAGCGGATGACCATTTTAATTTGTATTACCTGCAAAACTTGTTTTGCATATTTGATGTTGCTGTTTATTTTAAGTGCATAACAACACTTTCCGGTGTGTTTGCAAACATATTCTCTCAACAGAGTGCTTAAATATGTGTGTCTGTGTGTGCTCTTTAGTTTTTTTGTATGAATGCATTTTTCTGGTGAAAATAAAGTTTTTCATGATGAAAGCTGGTTTCACAGTTTTCCATGATGAAAGCTAGTTTCAAAGTTTTCCATGATGAAAGCTGGTTTCAAATTACTCTTGTCATAAGTTGTCACGTTTGCTGCATTGTACAAGAAAATATATTGATGAAAGATACATACAGATGTGTGAAAATAAAATCTCTTGTAGTTGTCACTTTGGGCATTGATGCAGTATTTGGGCTATATTGGTTTGTACAGAGTGCGTCTTCACAATATATTTACATCATTAGAGAAAAAAACGTATGATGAAACTGGTTATAGTGCTTTCTATATTTATGGTAGTACAACCAAAAAACATACATGCTATGTAAATTACCACCATAATGCTCTACCCCTACTTTAAATCATGTTTAGTTTCCTTTATACATAACTTACTTGCATCTTTACAACAGAGAACACCCTTACTGCCACAGCTTTGATTTATGTTAAATTCTAGCTTTTTTATGAAAATATTAAGTGTGAATAAAAACAGAGTTGCAGAAGTTCACTGCTGTGATCACACAGTAATAATTTAAGCCAAATCTGTATCAATACTTTTTTATATATTTATCAGAGCTCCTCTTATCTGGACCTTATGATAGTAGCTCACTGTGTAGAGAGATTTGCATCAAACTAAAACTTTAACGCTGAGGAGTATACAAATTCTTTGTTTTTTTTCAAATGTAAGGGAAACATACTCCCCACATTCACAGAACATCAACAGAAAGGGCTTCAGGAATAACATGCAAGGTTAGAGCCAGGTCAACAGTCATTTACACATTAACACATGGGAGCTGTCCAACACTGCTACAGTGCATCTCCACTGAGTCGACTACAGAAGCACTGAAATGGCTTACAGTGCCACGAGGGCATACATTTTTATACATGCATATATTTTCACTGTAATAGTGTCACTTGCCTAGCCTTCAGGGCTAAATAATTTGGCTTCAGTGCCTTGCTCAGGCACATGCTGACAGTAGCTACAATGTCAATTCAGCCCCCTACAGCCAGCCTCTCCCAGCTCAAGTGAGTCTTCAAACTGGGAATCTTTCTGTTACGAGCTGGATTCTCCAGGCTACCGTTGTAGTTTATTAATTGATTTTTTTAATGCACACTGGCACATTGAGTGCCCGCAGCTAGAAATGTCTCCTTACAGACACTCATTTCATATGGTATAAACAACATGAGTAAAGTCAGATAATGATGAGACTTTAATTTGCTGGTGACCTCAGGGCTCGCTACTGGAAGATTTTTATGTTTTCCTAAAGACATTGCATATCAACCGCTCAGCCAGGCCAGTCTATTTCCATGTGCTTATTTGTGTTTACAATGCATAATGTAGTAAATATCCCAATATTATGACTGAAGGCAAACTGTGGATGAGCATTGTATAATGAAAGATAATTTGGATTAGCTAAATGTGAAAAATAGCTGCAGCTTTGTTTAAAAAGGGGATTTAAATGTGTGCAGTGTATACTTAAATATTAGTAAAACTGTCTATCTACCTTATAAAGACAACCTTACTGTCTAAAGGTAGTATTGATGTTATTGCAATATGCCATACATATTAATACTTTTGCAAATTGGTTTGTATGATTCCTGGAGATGGAGATTCATGGACATGACTCCAACTTTACAATAACAAACAAATAAGTAGAAGTACCCTTTTTTTTTAAAGAGAAAAAACAGCATCCTTATTTGCATGCAGAAAAATATTCTACCTCCACAATCAAACACATGGAGATCTGACTATTTGATGCTTGCTTTATCTTCCAAGCCTTGTCAAGAATTCTGTGGAGAATTCACAGCGGAGTGCACACATTGTTCATTTCCCAGCTCTAAAATAAAAGAACACTTGGCAGAGGAGTACAGGCCAAACATGAAATGAATAACAGATGACTCCATGACATCTTTGTCCTATGACAAATTACTCTAAAGAAAGGAGGTTTGTATTTCTTAAAAGATACATGAAGCAAAAAATAAATGTTTTTTTTAATCATGTTATCTGTTGTTTATAATTAAAGCCATTGTTTTGTATGACTTGTCAAATGAACGCAGTGACAGTGTTACGGGAGTTACATCCATATTGTATGTGAAAATATAACTTCTTTCAGACTGCTTAGCAGACCTTTACATCATAATGCTGCAGGTACTGCAGATTTACTGAAGACTGATGCAGACTCACTTCCGTGTTGGACAAGATGAGACAAGAGGATCATTCCAAGATCTTTGCAGCACCATTCATGTCAGTGTACTTCAGAGCTTTGTGCCCATATATGGTAATCCTTGATTTGGTACTCTGGCCTGTAGAGCAGACCTTGTCAAGCAGGACTCAGGATTTCAATTTTAAATCTGTGGGTCAGCGCAGTGGGAGCTGTGTTAAAGTGGGATAATCCCATGGACATGGCACCGTACCTCGAGGCCAGCACCGCCGTCTAGTCTGTGTAGAGACTGAAGACCAGAGAACCATACACAAGAAGAAGAACCAGGATAACCTTGCACAGTCAGCCAAATCCATCAGCATGCACTTTCAATGCATCATGAGAGGTGATAATCATTCTATTGTTTCAAAATTCCTACAATATTTAGTTAAATAACGGTTTATGTCATTGCTTTTGGTTGATAGCTTGTGGATCGAATTATACTCAGTCCAAATACATTTTTTAATCATCTCTCCTCCTCCATATTAGTCATAAAATAAATGTCTAAATGACAAAATAAATTATGCCTCTTTTTGTTCATCTTTCCCCCGGAGTTTGACAGTTTTATTTAAAAGTAGGAAAAATGGATTGTTCGTTTACTATACACCGCCATGATATTTGACTGAACAGAAACCCTTTTTCTTCAACAAATCCTGTGAAAACAATTCAACTGCCATAAAAAGCAGTGTATCTTTTTCTTAGCTATCTGATGTAGTAGATGCATAGGCGTAACATACAGCCCCCCAACTATTATAATTTCCTTTACATAAATAAAGACATTTGCACTATAAATTGATGCAGAAAAGGCACAAATTGTTGCAGAAAAAGTGTTTTTTGACGCTCAAAATTTCAATTTTGCTCCAAAGTTGAGATCTCAACCCCCCCCAAATATCAAACCCAAAGTTACATCCTTGAGTATATGACATGTTCTGTAGTCTTAGTAGGACATTTCTTTTACCGATGGGAATTTTCATGACTATATGAAGAAAGGCAGCACCTGTTGGTGGAAACACTCATTGCCTTATGGCTGTATCCCATGTGACTGATGCTGTTGTCAGACATGAACAGGTGGATATACCTTTTAAAATTCATGAAAACTCTATTGAGCTGCAGGAGAGTGAAAGAAAGTGAATTAAACTGAGCCTTTTTCTAGCCTTTAGACTTTGACCCATTCTGAATCATTTGTATATCTTGGCAGCCACATTATTGATGCCATTCATTATATGATTGAGGGGGAGGGGGGGTTAGTGTTTTTGTGAGGTGAGTGGAGGTAGCCAGACCATTGCTGAGAGCAAGTTACACTGTGATGATTGATAGGAGGCGAGCTGCATAAACACTGGAGCGTTGCTTCCCTAAATGCAAGTGAGTGTTCTCTCTCTTGTTGCCGGCTTGGGGCAAAGCCATTAATAAACCCTGCAAATGATGATAGCTGTTGTATTGATTCTACTTTGCACCCTCTATTCCACAGGCCCTTCTTGCTCCAATACTTTGCCTCAGTAAACACAGGCAACAAAACTGTTGACCCCGGCTGTCTCCATCATTGATCACACCGTTGATGTTGAGACACCACATTCTCTGTTTGCGTGGAAGCTTTATCCATCCACAAAGCATGCTGATGGTACAAAATGGATCAATACAAGAGGAAAAATGAAAGCATGAGATTAAAAATTATAGATTTATCTCTGTGGAATATCCCACCCCACTTTTTTGCAACTGCTTGACCTGCATACTGCTGTACAAGACACCAGGACACTTATGTTGAGTTTCAAAACAAAGTCCTGTAGGGAAATTGTGTTCTCTGCACAATGTTTTCTAACAATGAGTAAAGATTTAATTTTTATCACTTCTTCATACTGACAAAAGAACAAATGAAAAATGAAATTCCAGAGTTAAGGCAGCTCGCTCACTACTGGCTGATCAAACAACTGTTTCTCTGCAGTCTGCAAACATTTCCATTCTTTCCTGCCTGCAAATCTGATCCGGCACCCACGGCCCTCTCCCTCCTTCTCCCTCTCTGTGTTTTAACCATATGGTTTCAACTGTGCTTTGTCATTTGTAATGGAAATGACACGCCCTGTGTCAAAGCGAAGTTATGAACAAAAATGTTATCCTCTGATTCCTGAGAGGCTAAATCACTCCTGCTCCATTCGTCATTCAGAATCAAATTAGAAACACTCTCGCAGAGCACCCATAACTAAAAAAACTCCAATGTAACATCTTCTATACCACTTGAAATCCGGAATGCTAGCCAGTGTCTTTCCCTGAAGTTTCTCTGAGAGTACCTCTTTAGTGAGTTTGAAATCTGCTAGAGAAAATGGGGGGGGGGGATTCAACTTTTAAGTGGCAACAAACAAATAAAATGCTATTTATCTTTCTCCCCTCCTCTGAAATTGCTGGCTCCTCTTTTACTTTAACAAAGAAAATACTGTTATGGCATTGCCTCAGCCTCCTACCGTTTGTCTTAGAGACTGATGGGCAGCGTCACATTTTTATGAAGCCGGAACGTTTTTTTTCTTCTTCTTTTAAATTTAGGTTCCTTTAGGTCAAACAGGGAAATAAGGAATAAAATAAGGAAGGCCAAATGGAAAATATAAATGTGTTTGAATGCTTAGTTGGTCAGAAGTGCTAACCACACAGACTTGGTTAAAAAAACACATTAATCAGCATATTGTGGAACACAAATCCCATTGGTGTGCGCTTATCCTCAAATGAGATATTTTTAACCAAGTGCATTGAGGGAAAATCCCCACCATATATGAATGCATGGCAGAACACTTCTTTTCTGCGGCTGTGGTCAGAAAAGCTCATGCTTTTGGTCAGGTATAACTATAATTCCGCTGACATTCCTTCAAATAATTCTGGATGTTTAGCCTAGCCTAGACATTTTCCTCATTTCATCTGGGCTAATGGGACAATTGGAATCCTATTTGTGTCTCACTGTGCAGCCTATTACCATATGGAAATCTTGTTTAAAATACAGCTTCTTTTTTTTTTTTTGCTAAATCAAATTCACTTTCCACTTTCAAGGTTATTTCAGCATGCTGTGTATGGAGATTGCTTGTGCTTGTTAGTCAGTGGTTGGTTAATGCCAATGGTTTCCCCTCACACAAGGCACCAAAGTCCCCATTCACCCCCCCCCTCGTGACAGTGGTCCCCCTGCCTCGCTAAAGCAAGGGTGCCTTTCCCATCACTTCCAAATTGACCCTTCAAGGTCCTTGTGCAGGAATTAAATTGCATTTATCTTCCATTAGAGGTATTATATAGAAGCGTATGGTTTTAAAGAAATTGTTGGGACATTGTGACAGTGGTGAACACTGTAGAGTAATATAATTATTATGGAAACAAGACAAAAGGTTGGTTTTCAGTGTTACAAGCACCAAGGACTCACTTCAGGTTACTGTCTGTAAACTTTAAATACAGATACAGGGACAGATTATTTACACTTCAATGACAAATTACTAATGTGTTGAGTTTGGCTCCTTTTGAATCATACAGTACAACATATCTAAAAGGTGTCCAGGTATATAATCGATGTGTATGACTTATGGTTATCATTGGGTGTTGAATGCTGTTTCAAGCCAGTTTCAATTAATGGCTTCTCTTTTTAAAGGTAATTCCAAACTCAAAGAATAAAGCTCTGTTCATCTATTTTGTGGTAGTGTTGTGTGAATCCCCTGAGCTATTCGTACACACTTGTCCATTCAGAAAGAATGTCAGCGTCTATAAATAAGCTTGTGAGCTAACTAGCTAGTTAGCACAACAGTGAACAATGTAATAAGCTAACTTGCTAAAAAGAGAGCTAACTTGCTCACACGTGAGGGATATTTGTTTTTATTAATATGTTGTTTTATTTTACAAAAAAATAAAAAGAGTTTGCATTGTGCAGCGGAAAATGGCTAGGTGAATTTGGTAACTAGAAAACTAGTATGCTCACTTATTAGTAGGTTAGCTCATTAGCTCGCCTACTAGCAAGTCAGCCCGCTTGCCTAACTTGTGGGGAAGTGGGAACAATTACATATCTTTTTAATCTAACAATGGCTGACTTTGTTTTTTAGAATGCTTGACTAATTGATTGTGGAATATTTAAAGGCCCTACATCGGCACAAAAGTGTTTTCAGATATATGTTGTCAGGTTTACTGTGTATTGGGTGGAGCAATGTTTGGAGTTTGCTGGGGTGAATATATACTTATATTATATAAAGAAAACCGTTTCAACAAATAATTATTAAAGTGTGCGTTGCCCTGACAGGTGTACAGACAGAAGAGTGTGTCCAGCCCACACAGTCCTGAGAAAACGTCTAATCAAGATACAAGCATCACTTGAACTTCCTGGAAAACTGCTTATTCAAAAAACAATACATCTTTGCTGATGAAAGAACAAACAAAAATACACACACATCTTTCAACAATCAAGATTAGACACCTCCTGTTTTAACAGGAAATTGCATAAATTGGGGTGACAGTAGACGTTTGTGGGTTTAGGCTAAAGCTGCTGTCTTTGGAAGAGAGTGTTTATCAGGATGAAGATTCAGATTAGATGAGAAGCTGACTAAACAATATTATCATCTACCCACTCATTAGCAGGAACCATCTTGAAAGAAACAAGAGTTCTGAAGGAAAATGTACTGACAGATGCATTTGTGTTACTTTTGGATATTTTTGTCATAAAACACTCCATGCTGTGCAGTGCTTAACACACACAACAGTTTACAACAGAGCTGTGAAGCAAGTTTGCTCTGATGCAGATACTGTACATGACAGAAACTCTCCTGCATTAACAAAAATAATGATTTGGTCTATATCAAGTTCACGAAAGCCTTATTCAGCCTTTTTCATTGTACTAATGTTGATAATGAGATAATGACAAATGTTGATGTTGAGATCTCAAAAAAGAGACACAAGTGTCAAAAACAGAACATTAATTAATTAATTCCTGCTACTTTATATATTTCCGGTCCACCAAAACTGTGCTCAGCTGAACTCCTTTATGATAATTTTACATTTGTGTGATTATACTCTCCTTGTCTTTGCCTATGCTAAATCTTACCACTTTTTCCTGCTGGAATGACCTATTTTCCCTAAAGGAATCAATAATTCTAACTCAATAGCCTAATCTAAAGACAAATGTTGCTCTACACTGCCACTGGCTACATGAGCCTTGTAACCCAGATGCCAAATGTGCAAATCAGTAAAAACTACAGATGTCGCTTTGGAAAAGACTACCGCAGAATGTCACAAATGAAATTAAATAAATGAGGTATTTCCAGTTGTAGTTGTTGACATTGTAGTCAGATAAAAATCACAAAACACATTATCCCCGGACGGGGGTCCAGATGTTATAAGTAGCATAACGTATGTAGTGAAAAAACTACAAAAACTAAAAAAGCATGTCTATGGATAAACATATAAAGGATGCAGTTTCTTACTCATAGCAATTGTTGATTCTTCAGATGACACATACTGTAGAGTTATGTGAGTCTTATACTGCATGTATTCTTCAGAGGTGGTCATTCAAAGTTATAGCTCTTTCTTTAGAGGCAAATAGAAACCCCTCCCTTTGGGGAAACTGTCCATGATCAGAGTTTAGAGGTAGCCAACTAAACACACAAATTACATGTGACTAAACATTTTTTAATTTTAACAGTACAAACAGTAAAGACCAGGAACAATAACACCACAGATAGCATATATATATATATATATATATATATATATATATATATATATATATATATATATATATATATATATATATATAGGGCTGGGTATCGGGTTTTTTTATACCGATACCAATACCGTGACTTTGATACCGGTTCCTGAATGATACTTTTTTCGATACCAATTTTATAAAACAAAAAGAAATTACAACATTACAACATTTGGCACAAATCTTTTTATTTATTTTCGGCTCCTTCTACCTGAGCCTCGTCTTGTGCGTTTTTCTTGTGTGTTTCTACGACGCGTAACGTTAGAATGCCAACACATTATTAGATCTTGGTAGAAGCATGCTGCATGCTTATTGGCTCAATGATGCTGATGAGATTTAGACCCTAGGTATTGAAATTGGGTATTGAATGACGAGGCATTTTTAGATACTCAATACTTTAAAGGTGCCCTGCCACACGTATTTCAATACTTTGTGGTAATGTCTGAAGTTCTACCATGGACTCTATAACAATTTTTGTGGCTTAATTACCTTGTTTCCAGTGCCAGTTCTCAATCAATATTCAACAAGCTAAGCTGCTCTGATTGGCTAACAGCTAGCCAATGAGAGCCTGGCTATCAGCATCCTTAACCCAGCGCAACTGGGTGAGCTCATGAATAGTAATGAGCTCAGGCAATATGATGTCAGACTGACCAACTTTTGTAATTGGCCTGATTTCTCCGCTTATTTCTTTTCAGTGGCTAGAGCTGACAGAGGAGGTAGCAGTTAATTTTCACATTCACGACATAACACAAACACATATGGACCTAACATATTTCAAAAAATGCAAGTAAAAACGGTTTTGTGTGGCAGGGCACCTTTAATGGCAATTCGGTCGGTGCCTAAAAAATACTAAATTCGGTACCCATCTATATGAATATGAATTTATATATGGAACGAATCTTGAATATTTTGACTGAAAGTCTGAATATATGGAATGAACCTTGAATATATTGACTGAAAGTCTGAATAATTTGAATGAAAGTCAGAATATATGGAATGAAAGTCTGAATATATGGAATGAAAGTCTGAATATATGGAATGAAAGTCTGAATATATGGAATAAAAGTCAGAATATATAGAATGAAAGTATGAATATATGGAATGAAAGTCTGAATATATGTATATATCGCAGTGTTGTACTGGACTGTATTATATTGAAAGGTGGGGTGGGCAAAGTTGAATTAACGCCTGTCAGACAGTGTCAACAAAAATTGAACATTATAATCTTCCAAATTGTATAGATGTACCTATCTGTATAGTTTATGCTATTGTGTATGAACTTGTTTAAGGTATTTGGGTGAACGAATTTAGGGGATGCCAGGAAGGGAAGAAGAAGAGAAAGACTACTACAACTTAAGAGAAAGAAACAACGTCAGGACCAAATGTTGTCCAACATCAATACATTTAGTTTGGAGGTGTGTAAGAGATATTTTTTTCACAGTAGCTTGACAGTTATGTAATATCCAAATGCCAATATAGGCTTCATTTATGTAAACATATATATACTTGATATTTCCTATGACATACAGGTATGAAAAACTTTAATTTGGCTAAGTTAATGTGAACTTTCATTCTTGATACATGTAAAATCAGTCAGGAGATTCTGTTTCCTTTTTAACACACACAGCCATTACTGACATGTCAAACATAGCTAACTCTTGTATTTATTTTAAAGTATTTATTAAGTTAAGTTTGCTTAAAATATCATTTGTAATATCAATAGTCACTGCGGTAAATCCTTTCAATAACCACATTATTGTATTGTAGTTGAAGATATCAGGGTCTAAAACAGGTTCATATCAAACCTTTATAATACTGAATACCGCGACCCGACCCCGGATAAGCGGATGAAGATGAAGATGAAGAAGAAGATAATACTGAATACAAAATGTAAGCTTAGTCCAATGATGATAAAAGGAAGCCGTTTAGTATGTGCTTAGTGGAAATTGAAAAACTCTTATCCATCTGACAAAAGTGATACAATAAATCATTTGTGCCTACAGCGATCAGACTGTATAATGACCAAGCACATCGCAGGCACTTTAATCCTGCACTGGCACTTTAACTAGATGGTAGAGCTCAATTTTTTTGATAACCACTCCTAGTTATTATTTTTAAAATTTGTAGCTACCTGATAATATTAGTCTTTTTCTTTTCATATCGTAAACGTCAGATGTCGGATTGTCTTTGTCTTTTTGTAGTATTGTTTTTTTTTTTTTTTGTATCGTTATTGTTGACTTCTGTCATTGTCATTTCTGTAGTATTGTTATTCTCTTCTCTATACATGCTTATTGGCTTGTCTGTGGTGTCTATATGTTTAGAGAACATGTTGTGACAAGGACGCGTAATGAATGACCTCATGAATTTCCCCTTGTGGGATAATAAAGTTTACCTTGACCTTGACCTTGATATTGATATGTTCTAATAAAAAGAAGCTGTATGGATAGTTACAGAATTGTAATTCAGATTAGTTGCACAACCTGTCCAATTTACATTATTTACTTATGTTGTCTAATTGAAATCCTTTCCTTCTCAACAGTTGGGGAAGATAAAGGCAGATTTGAGTATCTTTTAAAATCCAATCCTTTATCCTTGCAACCTTGTTAACACTTTTAAATTAGACCGTTTTCAAAATTGTCTAAAGCATGGAGCTGTTACACACCTAAACTAAGTTTGTTACAGCCGTTCCTATTCCACAAACATGTTTAATTTGTTGCTTTTAATCATTCTTGTACCGTAAATTGATTATCTCCTGTTGCTGAGTGCAATGTGATACCCAACAAATTTCATTTAAGCTCCCATTTTTAGGCATGTGACAACAAAGCAGCCTATCGATTGGAGGCAAATGTGGTATTGATCTCTTTAAGTCAGTATCCTCTTTGTATATCTTTTTTTTTTTTTATTATTTATTATTCATATACTGTATTAGCTTAGCACCCACCAACCTTATCTGTACAAATTCACATTGCTTTTGTGGCCAATTGTGATGCATTCCCTGGGTACTTTAGGATAAATTAAGCTGCAGCATCACCCGTAACCTCCCCCACACCATAATCCATTGCTTTGGTTTCCTGCTCTCTTGATTGGATCAGTAACACATAGTTTCTCAAATTTTCTTGATTTTAATATTTACTCATGTACATTTACATTAAAAATGCTTCCATATGGGAAACTGCCATCATGTGTGTTTATCTTTAAGTTTAAGTACAGCATGATGAAAGGTTACTATAACTACAGGGTACAGTATCTAATATTACAGATCAAAGATTGAGCAGCAGTACTTGCTTAAGAAAATTGGCTTTTACAATATTTGTGCATTACGAGAGACACATTATATTATATATAACCACTATTTCACTGACAGGCCCTAAGTGAAAGAGAGAGAGAAAAGTGAGAGAAGATGAGTTACGATCATTCAGCCATTCACCTTGCACAATTAAGCAATGACAAGTAATTGTTCAAACAAATTGCAACAGGACATATCTGAGGCTCTCAGGGGTAATTTGCCTGATGTCAAATAATAAATAAAGACATAACTGGCTGACACGCTGCACACGGGTGTGAAAGATTAAACGGCCATATGGATAGAAGCAGGAACATCGCTGAGTGTGCTGTGATCTCTTCCCCGGGTGACGGCAGCCATTTAGAATACAGATGTTTAAATGTCTCCCTGTTGCTATGTGGGGAGACCTGCTTATTTCTAATCCAGTCACCACATCCAACGTTTTTACATCAATTTACCTTGTATCCTTTTAAAAGGATATGTCTGATGATATTCTATGTGTTTGTCAATATCATTACATTTCATAAAAAGACCAAAACCAACAATGAATTGATCCTACTAACAAGTATTGCCTGTGTAGCTGCCTGTGTAAACATTGATGTAGCTGATTTTTTTGGTAGTAGCTCCATACATTGTTGTCCAAAAACTATTAAAAACACATCATTGAGCCTTTACACTAGTTGAATTGTTACCTCATCACAATAAAGATGGCCACTGTGGTTTATTTAAAGTCAAGGGCACATACACCGTCTTACTGTTTTTAATACTCATTAGAACCCAAAATATGTATTAATCCGTTGAAAATAGTCCCCGACAAATACACAAATTTTTCCTTTTTAAGTAACATTTACTAAAAACTGCAGTGCCCAGCTGATTAAGGAAGCTACAAAGCCTTTGAAAAAATGAAGCTATACATTTGTGAGCTGTTTTTTAAGCAGGGCCTAATGGACTTGTGGAAGGGAAGTCAGAAACTATTGAGAGATGGACTAACACATTGCTGGTTTGGGGCTTTTCCCAGGATTCGTCGAATATAAGAAACAATGCCATCTTTATCCTTAATAAATTATTCAAAGAAACAACTTCTGATGAACCTAAAAGATATTTCTTTGTAACTCAGTTGACAGTATGATTAGGCTCCACCTTCTTCTTCATATTTTAATTTCTGTTGCCAGGCTTAACCTCAACCCAGTCTAATATTGTCTGTTCCTTTCGGTATCTAGAAATAAATCAGCCAGGAGCAATGCAGAGTTGTTTGTGTTCCCTCTTTCGTCCTCTTCATTTTGCATTCCCCACATGCGCTGATTCCTACCAACTCTGTGGCTAATGCTTATAATCCTCCTCATCAAGCAGGGACGGCAGTTACTCCATTAGCAGAGTTTCTCATGTTGATGTCAGACAGGCCATTGGTTTGCAAGGGAATCTTGTTAGGGTTCTTATTGACACTGTGTTTCATTAACTTGATTAATGACATCTATTGGGGCATGCTCCACAGTAATCAACATCTCTGCAGAGAGAGGCTGTCTGCAGTCAAATATGAGACTCTCTGGTCTTCTTCTGCCCACACTTGACCGGCCTCTCTGTGTCCTGTTTGTTTCCAAAGGCTGCACTCAAAAAGAATCTCATATTCATGAATACCAATGTAGCAAGCCATGAGAAACTATTATGTAACCCCAGATGACCATTATGAACTTTCCATTTCAGAAACTGTATGTGTGTGAGTTTCAGAAAATAGGCCCTCTTAAATTAAAGAAATAAAGCATCTTGTGTCCATACCAGACAGGAATACATCACTTAAATGTGCTCCTACTAAATTATTTGGTGATATAAGTGCTCACCGTCCTGATGTTTGCTTTGATTTCTTCACCATTTAAAAATAATTACAAGATATGCATTGCCAGGAAAGCCTTCTATTAGTGCGGCATTAAATAAAAGGTCAAGAAATGTTTTTTGTCTAATACCAGTTTTAAAATCCTACACACCACACTCTAATTTAAATGTATGAAATTGTCAACAGGATAGCTTCCAAGTTAACATTTAATAAGGACAACAGACACTTGCATTTTCACACATCTGATGTTTCCTAAAGTGTTTCTATAAGGCAAAGAGATTTTATTCTCCATCTCTGTGTACCCTACATCTGCTATTATATCTTCCTTTAGGAGGGCTCACATCCTGGGTTAGTGCATGAGGGATGAGAAGCTGCTCACCCTCAAATACCCCAAAAAGGGGAACGCTCGAGGCCACTGATTCACAGCTCAAGGCAATGTATGCCAGTGAAAAGAGATACAAAAGCAGAGATCAAAAACCCCCACCTGGAATTCATATTTACCTTTCATCATCAGTTATATTTGCTAGCGCTCTTAAGAGAGGGAGGGGAAAGCTGAGCTGGTGCAACAACCAAGCATGGGGCTGCTGGGTTGCCAGGGATGTTGCTGCTGTGGGAGCTGACTTGGATAATTTGCCTTTTCAGCTTACTTTCTTGGTACATTTTGCTCAAAACAATGCTATCTGGCAAAGTAAGTTTGCAAGTGCAGCAATGAATTAACAGTTTATACGCAATATAATATATCCGTTATTACACGACTTGCTTCAATACTAGATTCTGATTGGTCAATCATAGCATTCCACAGTCTGTTATTTCTGTATAACAGACCGTTGTCATGGACGGAGTTCTGATCATAGACTCTGGAGGACCATTTTTAAATCAATAAGCAACATCAGTGGCAAAGTTAACCGTCCCGACCAGGACGCAGGCGTTATCAGCGGGTAACCTCTGTATAAGAAGCTGTGTAATAAGCCGTGTGATAAGCCGTGTGATAAGCGGGATAATGTAGTGTGAGCCAGTCATTATTGCAAATTAAAACCCTGACTCTAGGGGTGCATGATTGAGAAAATGTCACGATTCAATTTGATATTGATTTTTAGGCTCAAGATTAGATTCTACAATTCTACAATAACAATTATCGATTCAAAAACGATTCACAGTATGTAAATGTAGTTACTTTCCCCATGTGATTGCAGTAAACATACAATTTAAAAAAATAATAATAATATATATATATATGAATCAATTTTTGGAATTCTATGAATCGATTTTGAATCGGTAGAGCTTGAATCGCGATACAAATGTGAATAGATTTTTTTGCACACCCCTACCTGACACGGTGATGCAACACTTCAACAGAAAGTTCCACATCAGCTGCAACCATCTCGGTTGTTGTGGTGGTGTGAAAATGCCTCAACGGTGCACCTCTTTACTATTTACTTTACTTTAGCTTAAGTTAATGGATGTGAGGATGTGCAAACCAAAAATGTCGTCATCACATATTTTGAGTAAAGCGCAAATGCTCCAAAAGTTGTCAGTCAATGTCTGAAACCTGCCCAATATGAGATAAACTGTTGTGATTGTATCTATACTTTCCAGGCCTCTGTTAGTGCTGTGATGGTACATATTAAAGTGTGTAATCTCTGGCTGTTTGCATGTTCTGGGATCAAATCTAACATTTGACCTCATCAATTGATTTTTGCTTGCATGTGCTCGAGCTTCACCAATTTTCTACAACACAGAACGTTCACATTGGTAATATCTTCCCACGCCCGGTGCTCGACATTCAGTAGGCTAATGATATATGAGGCCAAGTGTACTCACCATCCTCCCGAGACTTCTGAATGAAAGCATCAACGCCGCTTTCTCCGTAGTTCCCCTCTGAGGCCACTGTGGAGACGTAGTTCCAGTGCATGTATTTGACAATGTCCACCATGGCCTGGGCCTGGTAGGTGTCTGGAGGCACAACACGTGAGAAGAAGTCGTAGCGGGTGTTGTCACTGAGCTCTGGAGCAGTGGAGGCGTAGCTCACCTGGGGGATCTGCGCAGGAAAAAATATTAATATTATTTTAAGCTTAAAGTAGCATCTAGTGACAATAGTTACAGGAAGAGAGTGAAGAATATAAGGGTGAGGTTTCTTTGTTTTGCACCTTTCAGCAACAAGGCAATTCAAAGTGCTTTACATATGACATAAAATACATTAAGACACATACAGTATAATGAAATAGAACATAAAAATAAGACAAGATAGAATAAAACAGATTAAATGGGAATACAAATTACAGTGCAGTGCAAGATATGAATAAATAGTCCCACATATAATTGAATAAAATGCAGTGGCAAACAAAAATGTTTCATGATTTATGATGAGTTATTGCACCTTAAGTTTTATTTGGGACTTTGCTCCGGATATGTGGAGCATAAATGTGAATGCTGCTTCTCCGTGTTTAGGTTTGACTCTGGGGACAGACCTGTCCTAGATCATCTAATAGGTCTGGGCGATGTATAATGTAGCAGCAGATCAGAAATGTATTTTGGCCCTAAACCATTTAGAGCTTTCTAGACCAACTGTAGTATTTTAAAAGTAAATTCCTTGACAAGCAGGAAGCCGGTGTAAAGATCTGAGAAATGGAGTGATGTTATTCACTTTGTTGGTCTTAGTGGTGACTCGAGCAGCAGCGTTCTGAATCAGCTGCAGTTGTTTGAATTTTTGCGGAGACCTGTAAAAACAGAGTTAAGAGTAGTGAAAATACATTTTTGAGGTGATTGTATGCTGATTTTGTAACTGTCTGAGTAGTCTCGCATTGCCAGACCTTCCTCCACAGCGCTGCGGAGGAGGGTCTGGCTAGTTCACACAGCATTCCGGGATGGGAGAAAACGTGCTCTGGTTTATTGGCATTTCTTTTAACTAGGGCTGTCAATCGATTAAAAAATGTAATCTAATTAATTACATACTCTGTGATTAATTAATCGAAATTAATACATAATTAACGGTGCTGGAACCGATACTTTTTAAGAAAGTAAAAAAAGAAAAGAAAAAAAACGGTTGGTTAACTGCTCCTAAGATCTCTGCAGGGTAAATCCAGACAGCTAGCTAGACTATCTGTCTAATCTGAGTTTTCTGTTGCACGACTAAAACAACCTTTGAATGTACACATGTTCCACCAAAACAAGTTCCTTCCCGAGGCTATTTTGCAGCGGCACCGTGGCTCCTTTCTGTGCTTAGCGCCGCACATGACGGTTGTGATTGGTTAAAAATAGGGCTGTCAAAATAACGTGTTAATTTTAGGGCTGTCAATCGATTAAACATTTTTATCTAATTAATTACATACTCTGTGATTAATTAATCAAAATTAATCGCATTCATAATTAACGGTGCCTGAACCGATACTTTTTAAGAAAGTAAAAAAATAAAATAAAATAAAAGGGTACTAAACAACAGTCAGTGACATTAAAGAACGGCTTGTTTATTGCTAAGGCCATATGGTCACAATTAAATGATTTAATAATAATGTATAACAATAACAATAACTTATTTCACTAGTAAATTGCTGTTGAACGACAAAAACAACCACCAGATGGGAAAAGGACATTTACAATAACTTCAAATGCACCACGAGGCTGTAGTTTACCAGTTTCATTGAACTGGTGTTCTGTGTTGTTTCTCCGACGGCAGCTGCAGATTGTTACATACCGGTGTTGAATCCTCTATAGTAAAACACAAGCTAAGTTTCCATCCAATTGTCAATCGAATTATCTAAAGTTCGGTAAAAAAACTCATGCGAATAAAGCTGGTGAAAGTGTGTTTCCATCCAATGGCTTTAAAGTGAATAAAAACCTGTGCGTAATGACGTCACATGCTGTTTTGCGATCAAATTGGTATATCGAATTGATTTTAGACATCTTAAGGTGTTTCCATTCATTTTCGCACTGAATCGCACACCATTCAAGCAAACATTTACGAACAAAGTTTTGCTAGACAAAATGGATCGTGCCATCTACCAACAAATGATCAATATTGCACAAGTTGTAATAGTGCTTATGTGCCAGCTGATAGCGACATATCAAGCTATAATAAGAAAACAACAACGCTATGAACACATTGCTATGATGATGCAGATGCAGATGCACGTAAATGCCCGACGACAACGGAGGCGGCCTGTGGTGTGGGAACGACAGCGCTCCAAACTGTTCTGGGAGATCGTGGTTCAGAGACACTTCACGGAAACCCTTTGGTTGAAGCATTTTCGGATGACCAAGAGAACATTTGACCTGTTGTGTAATTTTTTTGGCCCGTCCCTTTCCCCAGATGTCGCAAGCTATCGCCCTCCGGTTCCAACCGAGAAGCGTATCGCCATTGCGCTCTACAAACTGGCTACAGTGGCGCAGAGTACAGAGTGGTAGGCGGAAAGTTTGGAGTCAGCAAAACCACCGTGCACCGGTGTGTTTTCGCCGTGTGCAATGCCATACGAACGAGGATGATGCGAAGGTATGTATACCTACCTGGAGTGGATGAGGCGCATGCTATCTCACTGCGTAACTCCAGAGCGCACCTTGTGCCACAGGTGTATGGCGCAATAGACGGGACTCACATCCCAATTAGACGCCCTGCTGAAGGCTACAGGGATTTTGTCAATAGAAAGGGCTGGCCATCAATCGTACTACAGGCTGTGGTAGACGATCGTTGCATCATAAGGGACATTTGTGTTGGCACTCCCGGTAGTGCGTCTCCTTGTTCGTCCACTTAGTTCTGTCTTTGTTGACACCCGCCATGTGTGCAAACAGAGCGGAAATACTGGGCGGAAATTAACTAAAACTTCTTCTTCGTTTTGTGGCGGGTTGCAACCATAAAATTACCTAAAACTTAATCGCAAGTTATTATTTATTTGGCAAATAACGTTTCCATCAGCGTTTATCGCATAAGCCGTATATCGATTAAGATAAAATCCGATGAGACCGAACGTATTTCCTTTGAGTCGATATTCATGAAATTCAATCAAATTTTACTGTTTCCATAAGGCATTTTTCATTCGATATCACTTAATTCGGATAAAAACGTGTGGATGGAAACATAGCTACAGTCAAACTTTACACCGTTTAGCGTTAGCTGTCAGCATTTTAACCGTGTTTAATCTACCAGCTAACGGTAGGCAAACGTTAGCTGCTGTCGAGTATAGTGTTAACTAGCGTCACGTGCAGCGGTGTTTGTGTTGCCAGTATCGTCTGTTTCAGAGCATCAGAGAGAAGTGCAGATATATCAGTGGCACCAGATTTCGGTAGCCAGGGTTGGCAGGAAGAAGATTTTTACAAGTAAATGTTCCAATTAATGATCCAGGCAGAACATTCTCGTCTCCCTCCTTCATTTTACAGTTGAATGGTGGCTAGAACGGCTCCGGGTCAAACGTCAATATGGAATGGATTAATCTGCGTTATTTTTTTTAACGCGTTATTTTTCTCATATTAACTAATCGAAATTAACTAAATTCAAAATAACGCGTTAATTTCGATTAATTAATCTGAGAAAGAATAATGCGTTAAAAAAAATAACGCAGATTAATCCATTCCATGTTGACGTTTGACTCGGAGCCGTTCTAGCCACCATTGGACTGTAAAATGAAGGAGGAGGCAATGTTCTGCCTGATCGTAGTGAACATTTACTTGTAAAAATCTTCTTGCTGCCAACCCTGGCTACCGAAATCTGGTGCCACTGATATGTCTGCATTTCTCTCTGAGACGATACAGGCAACACAAACACCGCTGCACGTGACACTAGTTAACACTATACTCGACAGCAGCTAAGGTTAGCCTACCGCTAGCTAGTAGCTGGATTAAACACGGTTAAAATGTTGACAGCTAACGCTAAACGGTGTAAAGTTTGACTGTGTTTTACTGTAGAGGATTCAACACCGGTATGTAACAATCTGCAGCTGCCGTCGGGGAAACAACACAGATGGTGCGTTCAATGAAACTGTTAACTACAGCTTCGTGGTGCATTTGAAGTTATTGTAAATGTCCTTTTTCCATCTGGTGGTTGTTTTTGTCGTTCAACAGCAATTTACTAGTGGAATAAGTTATTGTTATTGTTATACATTATTATTAAATCATTTAATTTTGACCATATGGCCATAGCAATAAACAAGCCGTTCTTTAATGTCACTGACTGTTAACCCTAAAATTAACACGTTATTTTGACAGCCCTATTTTTAACCAATCACAATCGTCATGTGCGGCGCTAAGCACAGAAAGGAGCCACGGTGCCGCTGCAAAATAGCCTCGGGAAGGAACTTGTTTTGGTGGAACATGTGTACATTCAAAGGTCGTTTTAGTCGTGCAACAGAAAACTCAGATTAGACAGATAGTCTAGCTAGCTGTCTGGATTTACCCTGCAGAGATCTGAGGAGCAGTTAACCATAGTCCTCATAAATCCACCAGAGTTTAAAATTACAACACAAAGAAAGCAGAAGGGGGAAGGAGCAATCCCAGAAGTGGAACATCGTGGATATAGACTACTGTCTGAGTGACTACATGACTACACCAAGTGATCTGGCTTGGTGGTCTATAACTTTAGCGACTAAAGCTGGGCTCAGACTTATAATTGCTCTTCTTTGGCTCCAAAATCAAGTATTTCTGTTTCATTTTTGACAAAGGAAAAAACATGAGACAAATAGAAAATAAAACCAGATTTTCAGGGAGAGGTCTGATGACAAGCTTCCTTCCTTTTGAGACTCAAAACAGAGATAGTGATCCTGAACCCCCACCAAGCCTTTAAACACCCAGCCTCAGTACTCCCTGATGCTGCAGCAGGCTGGACAGTTCACAAGCTGAGACGAAAAGCATGTCACACTCATAAGTAGGGGTCACTTGCTTAACATAAACATTTCTCTTTGCATTTACACACTACTGTGCTGGATTAGCTGTAGCTTCTTACTTTGTTAAAAAGAAAAGATCCAATGCTACAGGGTACACAGTAGTAGCTTTTATAATAGTAAAGCTTTTTAAATGCGAGAACCTGCATCATTGCAGGCTTCGGTTGCTCAAACTGCTCCAAAGACTTTACTGATGCACATCCTGAAGAAAGACAAACATCACATAAGAAACTTATGAAAAATAAATAGGTCAGCTAAAACACAAAGCCTGTCTTGAGAGACCATCATTCCAAATTTTTCTGGTGGTGGTTGTTGTGTTTCAACACAGGGGGCTGTTTTCCTGGGATTGCTTCGTGTCAGTTTTTGTAATAGGTAAACTGTGTTCATGTAAATGGAATTTTTCATCCCTATGGCACGCTGTGATTCACCAAACAGACGGCTGGGGTGATTCCTGGTAATGATACACAGTGTGCTGTTGATGAGGAGCTGTCGTCATGTTTTTGTGTCTCGAAACAAAATGAGGAGAAGGTACGCTCAGTGAAACATGATCCTAATGAAAAACAGCCCTGTTTTCCCTCTGGATGCATCTTTGCCACATGCAGCATTTCATTATCACAGACAGCAGACCCATAGGCTCGGACACACACACACCTATAACCCTTGATATTAAACAAGCATGTTCCAAAAAAAGGTAAAAAGGTAGCACAACTCAGATTTAAAGTCGAGGAGGACTAAATACTCACATTTCGCCTTTCATAAGGCTCTGTGCCGAAACACATAAGTGTATTTCTATTGTAAAGTGAGCCAATAAAACAGCTGGAATGTGAGTATTTTGTCTTCAACTTTAAATATACTGTAAGATGCTTTTTTTGAAACATGCTCATTTGATTTTGAGTCTAGCACTCCTCTGCGAGTTCCACTGTTCAAGCGCAACCTCCTTCTCCTACCTTGATATCAAACATCTGACATAAAGGCAACCTCTTATCAACATGGACACCATTGGTGTCCAACTGACTTATTTGGGTAAAAATATTCTATTCAATTTTATTTAGTGTCAAATCATAACAGATTTTATCTCAGTACACTTTACAGATACAATCTATAATTTACAGAAACCTAACAATCCCCCTCCCCCAAAAAACAACAGCAGCGGTGAGGAAAAACTTCCTTTTAACATAAGCCGACAGAATATGGCTCTTGGTGGGCGGCCACAAACAGTTGGGGGGAGGGGGGAGAGAGAGAGAGAGAGAGAGAGAGAGAGAGAGAGAGAGAGAGAGAGAGAGAGAGAGAGAGAGAAATACAAAAATATATAAATAAAATTGAACTGGAGTTTTATCTTGACTGGCCATAGGCCACAGAATACCTGTGAAACATGAAGTACATGTACACAAAGCAAATACAGACTAGAAAAGAAGAAAAATGTGTAAAGGTGATTAGTTAGAATGGATGTAAACAATTATCTGATCTTATGTGATATTTATGAGTTTGCATAAGGTATGCATCATTTGTGTAAGATTTATGGATTTGGGACACAGCTTGTTTTCTTTTTTTTTTTTGGGATGGAAATTTGGACATAAGTGTGTTATGTGTCGGTTGTTTTTATGAATTCACACCAAAACCAAAAGTTTTAATATGTAAACCTCATTCGATGCAGAATCTGGGATTAAAAGTGCTGATTTCTCAGACCCATTACATTAAACAAAAAAAGCAAAGAAGACGTGTGTTTTCCCTCTTTGTTGGTACATTTGTGGTATATTCAGTCTCTTCCACCGCAGCCTTATCCACAGCTTGCCAAGTTACCCAATCTCGATTTGAAATGTATTCATGAAGACAGGTAAGAGGTCAGAGTCCCTGAGGTAATTGACCAGCACCTGAAGATGATTCCCTGAGAGAGCCTTAGCAGAGGGAAAAACATTAAATAATGATATGGAAAACATAATAATGGAACTAAGTGTATTCATGGACTGAAGAGCTTGCCTAACAAAACCTAACATACTACTGATTTAGGTTATTCAGGGAATAAAGAGAAGAAAACGTGAGGTTATTTAGGGAATAAAGAGAAGAAAGCTTCATGTACCTAAAAGCCTCCTTCTATTTTCACTACAACTAGTTCTCAGTGAAAATTAACACACAATATGTATGTGTCCCTGTAACTGGAGTTATTGTTTTGTTATGTTACTGTAATTAAAAATGGTTCCACTAATTAAGGACTTGGTTTTTTGCCAGATGTGTTGCTTTTTTCTTCATCAAGCTACCCTTTAACTGTTCGCTCCCATATCAGGCATCACATGGACCTGCACTGCACTGCACCAAGTGTTTCATCAAAATATACCAGAAACCAGGTAGGGTTGCCTGCTGAAAACGGAATAACTAAGTATGCGCAACATGTGTATTTAAGGTCTAGAGAACATCTTGTCATCTACCTTGCATCTGGAATGAACAAAAGTGCATTATTTTGAAGGAAATCTTTCAACAGAAATTTAATCATAGGTGAGAGTGAACAAGTTTGTTCCCCTGCCTGGCATGTGACTTTGTCAGCAATAACACCCAACACGGTCTATGCTGAGGACTCAGCAGAGTGCAAAGCTGTTTAATTGTTCTGACTATTAGCAGGTACACTTTTGGGCCAAAAATAGCAGATTTCTGTAACACTGCATCAGTTTCTGAGAAGGTGACAAGTTGACATTTGCTGATAGAGATGTGAAAATGTTCCATCTAGACCAGAATATTGCATGATCTCACTTATCAACCATCAGTTTGCGAATGCAGGGGGAAAATACTTATTTTATAAAAATAGTTATGCATGTGTAAAAAATAGCTCTTACTGTAGCACCTGTCTCTGCTTGTTATCACATTTGAGTGTCAAAACTTCAAAGTAACACGAATAACTCATATTACCATATGTGATGCCCTTCGGTGTCATTTAAGTGTTTTTGCTGTCTACATTGAGGAGGTGTGTCTTAAAGGGGTGATAGAATGATTATATAGGGTATTTCACACTGTTCCTTAAGGTCTCCTAATAGGGTATGTAACATTGGTTGGACTGAAAACGGCCCTGGTGCTATTCTATGGGTCCCAATGCATCTCTGTGTTTTGGCCCTATTTGGAACAAGAGCTTTTCTTCCAAATATGGTATGCTCATGAATATTTAGATGAGCTGCGCGCTGATTGGTTGAGTGAACCACATACACATACAGTGGAGACGAGACAGCAGGTCTCATATTTCAGACACTGCAATGTTATACATTGTTCGTCTACTATTTCATTACTAAATTCACTTCTGAGACTTTTTTATGTGAGAAATCAACTATGTAAAGGTAAAATATGTGCCGTTTTACGAAAATGTATGGCTAATTGCAAATTTTGTCCAACTGTGTGTTGGAGTTCATGAGCTCCGTGATAGCGGCCAGTGCTGCCTGGCCTGTCCTTTCACAGACCCCGGGTACACTTTCAGCATAACTATAGTGTATTTACAGTTTGAATTTCATCACGGCATGTATATCACAGCTACCCTAAAGTCTTACAAAGCTAACACTTTTGTCCGATTTGTCAGGGCCGCAGCGTTTGGTAGTCCAGTAACGGTGACTTTGCGCGGGTATGGAGCGCCATGGGCTGCCGGCCGTGACAGAGCTCCATCTAGTTCACAGCGGGCCAGGGTCTGTGAAGGCGGACAGGCCGGGCAGCGAGGCAGTGACCCAGGCAGCACCGGCTGCTGAACTACGACACACAGTCGGACAAAATTTGCAATTAGCCATCAATTTTTGTAAAACGAACATATTTGACCTCTACATAGTTTTCTCGCATTAAAAAAAGTCTCAGAAGTGCATTTAGTGATGAAATAGCAGACGAACAATGTATACAATTTCTGAGATCAGCGTGACCTATTCAGAAGACTACCTGATCTCAGGTCAGTGGTGTAGCCTATGTAAATGTTGGGCCGTGACAAAGGTAGAGACTAGAGCCAGTTCAGATTTGCCTGTTTTCAGAGGCAGTTTCAAATTGTGAGATTTGCAGAGGAAAGAGGTGTCAATGGGATTTTGAGGTTCTATGTATGTCCTAATTACCCACCAAACTGTCGTTATTCAACTATGACAAGGTAAAATTGGTTTTGCATTCTATCACCCCTTTAACTTGTGCCTCCTGTTTGCAGGTTACTAATTAGATTAACTCACCTCATCTGGGTCTGGTGTGCTGAGGCCACTTAAGCTGCAGTATCCTCTGTCTCTCTTGACTACTCTGGCTGTACTCACACGCACACCAAGGTTTGGTTATGTTTGGTTATGTTGTCCTAGGTTTGCTTTTTGCTGAGTTTACACTTTACAATGCCAACACACACACTCACCTATTTCATTCATGCACACCCTACACCACTGACGCTACTGATTTCCACATCCCATTCTGTATATAGTTAATTTGGTCTAATTTGGTTCAATTTGGTTTAATAAAGTATTGTTTAAACATTTAACATGGTGTTGTCTCCCTTTTTGTTATGACCACCTGAGCCAGGTCATGACACCATATAACAATCTATTCCCTGAATCTGTGTGGAGATGCATAGATATTAAGGTGATCTGGACTAGCTCCATGATTCGACACCTCGCTCTGAAATGCCTGATTTCTAATTAAGTAATAGTACTAATTTAATAATTTATACTTTTATTGATACCCAGGGGGTAAATAAAAATTTTTTTCACTGTGTTATTAGAACACACATTACACACAGGCCTGAAAACACACACATGCTCAGGACCTATACATGCACAAACGGAGAGATGTCAGAGTGAGGGGGCTGCAACTGCTGGACAGGCGCCCCAAGCAGTTGGGGGGGTTGCTGCCTTGCTCAAGAGCACCTTGGCAGTGCCCAGGGATGAACTGAGACCTCTCCAGCTACTAGTCCACACTCTGTACTTCGATCCGTACGGGCAGATGAACCAGCGACCCTCCAGATCCCAACCCAACTCCCCACGGACTGAGCTACTGCTATTATGTTATGTTGCCCTGACATTTAATAGTAACATTTTCAAATGTCCTAAATCCTCTCTGTTAATGATAATTCGGCACAGACATATTGTGTGGCATACCTTTATGTTTTTCCAGCATTATTTAAGACTTTTAAGTGACCACATTTATCACAACTGCTGTTTGCTTTGTTGAGCATCCTGTTGAGATGAGGAGCAACTTAATGATGATAATGCTGGGTCCTGAGGTGTAGATGCAGTATTTTTCTGTGCAAATGATGCTAGCATGCAAAAGAGCTGACTATATTTGCATCTGTAATTCAGACACCTGACAGATCCTTGTAACCTGCAGTGCTGTCCAAATGCAGAGCATCTGCTTCAATCAAGTTGTATATGGAAAACATGGATGGGTAAACAGTTTATCCTCACTACTTGGCAATCTCATTTCACCACAGAGGATTGCCGTTTTAAAAACGTAGCATGAGCTAAGCCAAGCTGTTTCCTTAAGACCAAACCATATGATAACAGAAATATACTGCTAACTGCAAAATCAATAACTGTATTACAATTGTGTTAGTCTGAACAAAAGCAAATCCTGTGAATTACTTTAATTACACTAAAAGTGAAAAACAAAAAAAAGACATTAACATTGTGATTAACGTGCACATGCATGTGGTACAAAGTCCTGCCAATGGTTTCACACTATTCCACTGACTTACAGGTGGTGTAACGTGTAAATATATGCAGCTTTGCCAAAGTTTTATATGGAAGGAAATTCATTTAACATTTTGTTGGCCTCAATGACACAGACAACACATTCTGGTGAGTAACACTGATTGCAAACATAAGCTTTGTTTGCTTACAAAAAAAAACTCCACGGGACACCTTTAATCAGAAATAATTGTTCATGCACAGTGTAAAAGTTTCAAAGCAAGGGCTCTGGGTACTCACTATCACTTTTCATAGTCCAAATAATAATTGATTCATTGAGAAAATAATCTGCAAATTAATCAGTCATGAAAATAATTGTTAGTTGCAGCCCTAATTTTAATTGACACATCTTTCCACATTTGTAGACTAAAGTTTAATGTAGCAGCAGTAATGATGAGAACATTGCTAAAATTTCTAATATCGGCATAAAGCAAGTTTCTGTCTTTAAAAAATCCACACTTTACTATGGAGATATCTTTTATTCTCATGCTGCTGACTCTACCTCTCAACGACTTGATTATCATTGTGCTTTGCGTTTCATTACAGGAGACAAATTACGGTACTTGTCACTGTGTAATGCATGAAAAAGTAGTCTGGTTTTCACTATCAACATGAAGAGAACTACTTTCTATTATCTTTATTTATGAAGGTCTCCTGCTAAAGCTGCCTCATAATATCACTTCCATTCTCAAATTTAAAACTGCTCACCAAACCACATCTGAGGACTGTTCAACTCGAGTTACCCCTGAACTTGGGTAGACTGTCTTCCACTACTTTGCACACTATAAATGGAATGAATTACAGAGGATTAAAAAAAAACAAAATGTCTCATGCCACTGACCGATTTTTAACTTTTAACTTTGAATCTATCTTGACTGTGATAGTCTCTTATGCTGTATGTAGCCTCAAAAAGATCTTGTTCTCAATGTGACTACCTGATTACATAAAGGTTAAAAAGATTACTAGATAACTTGTAATGTTTTTTGTCAGTTTAAATCAATTACTATGTAATGGCTAAGACGTAATATTAGGTTTTAATTAAGTTTTAGTTTTCCAGCAGATCACATCATTCAACATGTTTTTGGTTCATGATAGGCATCTCTTCATAACAAAATGAAAATTACTCTTAAATTACTCTGATGCGAGATTACCCCCCAGCTTTCTCATCAGATGAGCATATAATTTCCAAACGGTAGCATGAAAACATTTAGGGGAAAACCTGGGGACATGTTTATACCGAAACGCCAATGCCTGAAAGCAATTTCACCAACACCATCAGCATTTTCCAATTCTGCCTGCTGTCTTTAGACGAGTCATGATAATAATACACCAGAACAAGTCTGAACAGTTCAAGGTCTGCTTTTGCACTAAATGAACAGTTGGTTTGGAGCTACAGAACAGCAAAGCTCGCACTGCAAAAAGCTCCTCAGTCTCACACAGTGGAAGCTTTGTGTGTTGGCTGCAGTACAGCAAAGGCCGCATTATAACTAAGTGGGCAAAACAGCAGTGTACTCACTATATTCAGACAGAGATAATGTCTGCAGTTTTATGCTTCAGCTTCATGCAGATTAAATTTACTGAAATTACAGCAGCTAATTTATGTTGTTTAACTATATAATGGCCACTTACTACGGGAATAAAATCTGCAATGAAAACAACAATAATAATATTTTGTTTTCATGAATGCTCAGCATCTGCACAGACAGACAATAGAGACACACTGAGTCATTTCATTCACATACTGTAGCTTCTTAATTGAATTTGAGGCCTGAAAAAAAGTTTGGGTCTGGACAGCAGCTGCAAAAATAAAGACAAGTCGTTTAAATTTTGCAGTGAGGGATGCGGGTGAACACTTTGAGTCAAACGCACCACTTCAGTATCCAGGCTTTCGCCTTAATTGCTATCAGCTGCTGTTGACACTGAGGGGAGATTAAAGTTTCACTTTGTTACTGTCAGGGTAAGTGGAGCAGCAAATAGATGAGCCTCTTGAATAGAAAACCAATTCATGCATTATGATATAACAAAACAGATTCTCACTGCTCTGGGAATGAACAATGATGCACTGAACACAATGGGGACATTTGGCTATGATTCAGACCGATGCAATATAATATAAAGTACCTTTATAGTAGTGGAAACAAATTCAATAGCTTTATTCTATACTTGGACTTTCACAAAGGTGACTGTGTTCGTGTGTTTATTTTGATTCACTGCATATGAATAGGTTTTGGTCAACAGTTAATTGAGCTTAAATTGTAAACTGTGAGCAGACATAATGCTCACAATTCCAGTGCATTCAGATACAGCTGCACAATGTGGCCATACTATCCACTGCCAAATCCCAAAAAAACTCCAAGAGGCTGCCAATAAAATCTCTGAGCATGCTTTAGACCTTTTCACAACATTTCCATCTCTCCGATCTAACCTTTAATATTTTGACATTGAAATTGAGAGAAGAAGGCAAAGCCAATAACATTGAGCTCATCCTGCTTTCTCTTCCACTGAGACTGACATCATTCCTGCTTCAATCATGCAGATCACTCTGGGGTACCAAAGTCTCTCCACTGCCTACCTCAGCTCTACTGAAGGGATAGTGACTCTTCAGTTCAAAAAGTATTTGTAAACTGAGCTGAACTTGCTGCTGATGTGACCGTTAAGGATGAAGCACGATGAAGAAGTTGCCTCGAGAGGTTTGTCCTGAAACCTGGATAAAAACATCTAACTCAGTGATGTCAGAAATAATGTACAGCTGCCTTGATTTCTGCAATATTCTCCAGCAGAAGTATACACCCAACTTAAACTAATTCATACTATATAAAAGGCAGGGTTGGTAATGTTGAAAAGCTAGCAAGATTTGAAAGTAGCATCTCCTTGCGGATGCGTCTAACTCCTCCCCCTGCCCTTGGGGCTCCGACCCACATATAGACGTGCACGAGCACCGCTGTGTTGCTGCTTCAGAGCTAAGAGGAAAAAGGACCGCAATTTTACTTCATGTCTCATTCAATGGTAAGCAAACACCTAACATTGTCATACCAAAGGTTTAAAACAAACACAACTACTGTTGGCAATGGGCCGATGATGCACATTGGGCTCAGGCTCATACAAGGGAGGGGTAGAGTACCTCAGCGGGGCAAGGAGGCATTTCATTGGTTCTTTCCAAGGGGGCCATGAGGCGTGATTGGTGGGCGTTTTTACAGGATTACAACAGCTACAGATGACGGATCGTTTTCGCACCTTTTTCAGAGCCCATACATTAATTACTGCTGTCTGGGTGTAAAGAACATTTCAAACAATATATGAAAAAATGCATCTTAACCAATAGTTTATTCCAACTTTAAAGGACAATTCCAGCACAAAACGAACCTAGGGGTTAATAACAGATGTGTACCCACTCGATCGCTCTCTGGGACATGTTTTCATGCTAATCGAATGTGTTTGTAGCTTGAAACAAGCTAGTGCGGACCGCTGATTAGCTTATAACGCTAGTATTTGGAGCACAGGGAAAGTAAAAACAAATCGCTTATTATACCACTAAAAAGGCTCAAAATATCACCACACTTCATAATGAGGGTCCCTAAATGTTAACCGAAGCATTGAGAACATTGTAAGTGTACAGACAGTTTATTAAAAAGATAGTTTAGAAAGACAGTACCTCCCAAGACAGTGGCCGCCTGTATACGAGAACGCAACTGGCTTTATAATGTGTGGGTACAAATCTGTTATTAACCCCTAGGTTTGTTTTGCGCTGGAATTTAAGTCGTAATATGTGTATTTTCTCCAAAAGATGATAACTGTTTGGTCAAATAAAAAACATATCTGTGAATGGTACAATGCAGAGAGCAGTGCTAACCAAAGTAAAGGCAGTGTGTAACTAAGTACATTTACTCATGTACAATTTTGGGATACTTGTACTTTAGTTAAGTATTTCCATTTTATGCTACTTTATACTTCTAGTCCACTACATTTAGGGATGCACCAACCCAACTTTTTCAGTCCTGATACAGATACTGATAACTGGGCTTTGGGTATTGGCCGACTGATCCAATTCCAGTGTAAGGAAGGGACTGGTTTCCTTATTTTACGTGTAAGGAAACATGATTATGAGGTGCACCTTAAGGCACCATAAGTTTATCAGGTGATCAACACCATGAAGTCCTGTTATAGCCCAAACAATGTACCACTGGTTGTTTCTTTACATAACTGACGGCCCAGGGAAGGCAAAATGTTGCCACACGGTGGCTTCAGGGAAGCAGGAGGATCTTCCAATTCTGTTGTTTCTCCATCATTTCTGTATCCGGTAGTGGCCATGATGTCTTGAAAAGTGCAGCTGCAGGCAACCGGTAAGCTAGAGTTAGCCTATGTTTTTAGCTACATGCTACCTGTCAGTCAGCCATGCTGTCTTGTCCATGTATTTTTGAGAAAATTAACATAATATAAACATAGAACTGAATTTGATATATTTGCCCTATTGTCACCGATACTTGATTCAGCTATTTTGGTCAGTATTGCCCCGAAATCAGATATCAGTATCCAATATTGTGCATCCCTAACTACATTTTGGAAGCCAATATTGTACTTTTTATTTCTATATATATATGTATATCTTTATAATATACTTTGCAGGTCAGATTATTCATACAAAATATAAATCAACTAATACATTATGATGATTAAGCTACTCTTCAGTATATAAAGTAAAAGCAGTTAAAATTAGCCCCACCTTTAGCAGGTGCAACATTAGTGATGCTTACACACGAATGCATCGCTAATTATAATCCAGTTTTATATATATAAATATATATATATATATATATATATATATATATATATATATATATAATTCTGAAATTAGCCATTCTGCATTGCACTTTTGGTACTTATTTTGATGCCAATACGTATGTACTTTTACTTAAGTAAGATTTTGAATGGAGGCCTTTTTACTTGTAAGAGTATTTTTACACTGTGGTATTGCTACTTTTTCTTAAGTAAGAGGTTTGCATACGTCTTCTACCACTAGCAAAAGGTTAGCTTGACTACCACACATAAGCAACCCATATAGTTACAGTAAAATGCTACCTTGGTATGTGGGTGTTTCGGTTTGCACGTCTGTTTTCTGGTGAAGGACTTTCTGCTTATTGATTTTTGTGTCACACCTCTGCTTTGCATGCTCAGATTAGCTCTACAAATTGCCATCCCTTTGCTTGTGTCTGGAATTGATGACACAAATGACCTTACTGTTACTGAGCAGAGCTTTATGTTTGACCTGAGATTGATTAAAAATAAATGTTACTCAAATTAGCCTGCAAACTAAAAACATTGGCTGACTTGGAGCTATTGTTAGTAATCCACATTGCTTTAGTGTTTGTTAGAGCCTATTGGACAAACTCAAGGAATTTCTTTAAAAACTTTCTACAGGAAAAATCTGCTTCGTGCTGCAGGAAAAGCTTAACTTTGAGAACTTCTAAATGTGATTTAAACCTGTGGCAGAACCTCATAGACCTCTTAATGAGCTGTTGAATTCTTCCGCCATAGGAAGGAGGAAGTCAATTAACCCTATTAATAATAATGGATAAATCAAGTTCTCAGTGCAGTAACATTTAATGTAGTTTAATGTTTCAGCCTGTTGTGAATGTTGTTTCTGTTTATGGCAGTCAGGGTTTGATTAAATGCCATTAAATGCAGGTACTGTTGTTTCTCTTTTAAATGTACTTGTACATCTTTAAGTAAGTTGTATATTTAAAACTAGAGCCAAACAGGTTTGCAGAATGCTGGTTAAGCCTATCACCGCCAGGGAAAGCTCTCTTTCTCAGTATACCGAAATTGTAGTGTCTGGTATCTGTGGTGACATTCCTGCACTGGCGCACTGGAAGGATGCAGATACAGCTTATTTGTACTAGTATAAACTCCACAAAGGGCTGGGTGACGATACAGTACATACCATCAAAACGATATAAAACTTTTATGTTATATTCTTCACTCTTTAATGTAACTAGATATAACAATGATAACTCGGACTACGACGGAATATTAATCGTTTATTAGCCCAACAGCATGTCTTTACAGCCAACCTGGTCTCACGGCAGTTCATGAAATGGTGACGTTATTTTGATCTATTGATTCGTGTACAGGGAAACAATTTTCTACTTTATTTCGTGCTGGTCACCACGAAATTGGAACGTTACTATTTCACAAACTGCCATGAGGGGAGATGGTGACAACACGATCCGCGGTCTCTGGGGGACACAACAACGGGGAAATTAAATGCTGCACGCCGGCGACAAGTGCCATGACACAGGGCTGCTCTGGGGGATGCAACAACGGGGACGCCACACGCGGTCTCTGGGGGACGCAACAACGGGGAAATTAAACGCTGCACGCCTGCGACAATAACGCCGACAACAACGGAACGCGCTACAACAACGGGACTTCGGGACTTCTCCTAACCACAACAAAGGTTGTGGTTAGGAGAAGAACGCGGAAAGGAACTACCACACACGGGACGCGATCCCTGGTCTCCGGGGTGAAAGTCCTGTGTTTTTTTGACCCATCCACCACCCTAACCTACCTCCTTATGCAGATTTTTGGCTTTTCAATACTAATCACTACCATAATCGTGCTGTTATCACGTAATATGCTTCCCATTCAAATACATTAGTTTAAAATTCGTGCTCACCAACATGATAAAACACAGAAAAACGTGTCCCTGTGCACGAATCAATAGATAAAATAAGGTCACCATTTCACAAACTGCCATGAGACTGGGCTGTTACAGCAGCATGGTTAACACCAACAACCGAAGAGACCACAGTGATGCAGGCAACGTTGGATTGAATCTAGTCTATATCCACGACATTCCACTTCTGGGATTGCTCTGGTGCCGCTGGAAATTCCACCGGATGGCCCTCTTTTCGGCTGGATGTCCGTTACCTTCCGCTTCCTTTGTGTTGGAATTTTAAACTCTGGTGGATTTATGAAGACTATGGTTAACTGTTCCTCAGATCTCTGCAGGGTAAATCCAGCTAGCTAGACTATCTGTCCATTCGGAGTCTGTTGCACATTACTAACACCTTACTACTTAAAAGAAACACACTCAATATTAATAAAGAAAGCAAGAATGCAATGTGAGGTAGTACATGCTCAAAGTCCAAACTCTCAGGTCCCTTCGGATATCTAAGATGCTCCAAGGTTTTTTGAAGCACTTCTCATCTGTGCTAAACATAGCACCCCCCATCTGCTAAAGACCTTATGACAGTGTGTGAGGAATCTACTCCATGCTATCTGGGTCTCTATCTTTCTGCTTTCCTCTCTGTGTGCACCAAAGATGGCACCTCTAATGACCTTTTATTCAAGCTGCTGAAGTTTGTAGAAAACATAACTGAGTCTATAGATGACACATAAGAGGGCTGAAACAAACAACTTCACACTCTATATGGTGCAGGTGAGGACTGATATCCCCAAAGCTGTACAGCATCATCTCTATCTGTAATCAGTGATGTGAACACACAACACAGGGGGAACAGGATGTCTCCAATCTGACCACAGAGGATGTTACTCCAGCACCATTTTTGGCAGCTCGGTGTGTCAGTCCGTGTCCAGTCCTACAGATCAATCATTGAAAGCATCCTCACACCATCCATCACAGTCTGATATGGCTCTGCCTCCCACCGCTCCGAAGTGTCATTCAAACCTCTGAGGGGGTTATTGAGTCCTGGCTACACTGCATCACACACACCTTCAGAATAACAGCGTAAGGAAAAAGGAAAAGAAGGTTTCCGCCAACTGGGACAGCCACCTGTTTGACTCGTTCAGTTCACGTAAATCATCTGCCACCATGACTGTCTCTTCACAAATACAGACACTCTTCTTTTCAGACATGACAGTCAAAATGAAGAGATTACTGACACTTAAATATTAACATTATGGCTCTAGGCTGGCGGTTCAGGTTATAGATATTAGTGAAGATGATGATTTCCAGCATTTTAAACCCATAAAACCAGACTATATATTAGCCCTGAAGCAGCTCTCAGCTCATTGGGGCTCGCAATTTCATTTACGTTACACCATTTGACAAGGCAACATGGCGAGCTAATGAGTGGCTGCTTCACATAACTAATGTTGATAGTGATCTTACAAAATGAAATCAAAGTGGAAAATGGTTTGTTTGCCAAAAGACATTTTAAAAAAAACTTGATTTGGGTACATATTGTTAGAGATATTTTTGTTTAACTTCAATCTTGTTTAACTTCTAATCAGTGATGGACTGGCCATCTGGAATTTGGGCAGATGCCAGAAGGGCCGCCCTCTATGGGCCGCTATGTGCTGCTATACATTTCCTGTTCCTTTGCATGTTTGTCACACTTAAGTGTTTGAACATCAAACCAATTTAAACAAAAGTCAAGGACAACACAAGTAAACACAAAATGCAATTTGTAAATGAAGGTGTTTATTATTAAAGGAGAAAAAAAATCCAAACCATCATGGCCCTGTGTGAAAAAGTGATTGCCCCCCCCCCTTGTTAAAACATACTATAACTGTGGTTGTCCACACCTGAGTTCAATTTCTCTAGCCACACCCAGGCCTGATTATTGCCACACCTGTTCACAATCAAGGCATCACTTAAATAGGAGCTGCTTGACACAGTAAGGTCCACCAGAAGATCCTTAAAAGCTACACATCATGCCGAGACCCAAAGAAATTCAGGAACAATTGAGAAAGAAAGTAATTGAGATCTATCAGTCTGGAAAGGGTTATAAAGCCATTTCCAAAGCTTTGGGAATCCAGCGAACCACAGTGAGAGCCATTATCCACAAATGGCGAAGACATGGAACAGTGGTGAACCTTCCCAGGAGTGGCCGGCCGCCCAAAATTACCCCAAGAGCGCAGCGACGACTCATCAAGAGGTCACAAAAGACCCCACAACAACGTCCAAGAACTGCAGGCCTCACTTGCCTCAGTTAAGGTCAGCGTTCATGCCTCCACCATCAGGAAAAGACTGGGCAAAAAATGGCCTGCATGGCAGAGTTCAAGGAGAAAACCACTGCTGAGCAAAAGAACATCAAAGCTTGTCTCAATTTCTCCAGAACACATCTTGATGATCCCCAAGACTTTTGGGACAACATTCTGTGGACCGATGAGACAAAAGTGGAACTCTTTGGAAGGTGTGTGTCCAAGTATATCTGGCGTAGAAGGAACACTGCATTTCATAAAAAGAACATTATACCAACTGTAAAATATGGTGGTGGTAGTGTGATGGTCTGGGGCTGTTTTGCTGCTTCAGGACCTGGAAGACTTGCCGTGATAAAAGGAACTATGAATTCTGCTGTCTACCAAGAGATCCTGAAGGAGAATGTCCGACCATCTGTTCGTGTACTCAAGCTGAAGCGAACTTGGGTTCTGCAGCAGGACAATGATCCTAAACACACCAGCAAGTCCACCACCGAATGGCTGAAGAAAAAACTAAATGAAGACTTTGGAGTGGCCTAGCCAAAGTCCTGACCTGAATCCTATTGAGATGTTGTGGTATGACCTTAAAAAGGCCGTTCATGCTCGAAAACCCTCTAATGTAACTGAATTAGGACAATTCTGCAAAGATGAGTGGGCCAAAATTCCTCCAGGGACGCTGTAAAAAGCCTCATTGCACGTTATCGCAAACGCTTGGTTGCAGTTGTTGCTGCTAAGGGTGGCCCAACCAGTTATTAGGTTTGAGGGGGCAATCACTTTTTCACACAGGGCCATGATGGTTTGGATTTTTTTTCACCTTTAATAATTAACACCTTCATTTACAAATTGCATTTTGTGTTTACTTGTGTTGTCCTTGACTATTGTTTAAATTGGTTTGATGTTCGAAACACTTAAGTGTGACAAACATGCAAAGGAACAGAAATGAGGAAGGGGGCAAACACTTTTAACACAAAATAATAAAATAATAACAATAATTTGTCTTTTGTTATTTTCAAATATATATTTTTATTCGCAATCTTATGGAGAGAAATTACACTACCCACAATCCTAAGCGTAACAGTGTTAAAGAGTGTGCTACTTCAACTAATATGAACATTAGAGAAAGATATCCCAAAGAACGTGTACTCTACCTGTACAAGGATGTGATTGACAAGGTTGCAGAGAAAAGCAAACTCCTTTGCAGCCACTGTTGCAACGTAACTACTTTTTCGGGTAAAAAGTAGTGTAACGCGCTACTACTGAAAATTTGGTGATAAAATGTAGTTCCTTTTTCAATTCGGTGCAACGTTAATTTTCCCAGGGACAGATTTGACAGCGACAATGCCTTCTCAGCTGCGCGCTCACAAGCTCCACACGGGATGTGACAGAGGCTGGTAGCAGAGTAATCATGGCAAGCGA